>NC_138964.1:199679537-200279537 GCF_055761805.1 Camellia sinensis | reverse complement strand
TAGAGGTCGCCGACCTCCGACTTCCATTTTCTTTTGTAGTTATGGTTATGTCGGGTTTTGATATGATTTTGGGTATGGATTGGCTATCGTTATACCGGGCTGTTATTGATTGTTACCGCCAGAGGGTCACTGTATGTACCTTGAGCGGGGATTGTTTTCATTTCTTGGGGGATCGGGTTGGTAGTGTGTTGCCACCAGTGTATGATCCGCGAGGGTGGAGTGAGCTTAGTAGTCTTCTCACTAGCTTTATGGGTAGTGAGTGTGATGAGATCCAGATTGAGTTGCCTGGAATGGTTTGTGAGTACTCGGACGTCTTTCCCGAGGATCTTGTTAGTTTGCCACCCCATCGAGAGATCGAGTTCTTTATTGACTTAGTGCCTGGCACGACACCGATTTCTATGGCACCGTATCGTTTTGGCCCAGCTAAATTGAGTGAGTTGAAGATTCAACTCTAGGAGTTGCTAGAGAAGGGCTTTATTCGCCTTAGTACTTCACCGTGGGGAGCATCGGCCCTTTTTGCTAAAAAAGAAAGATGGTGCCTTGAGACTTTGTATCGATTATCAAAAATTGAATCGGGCTACGGTTAAGAATAAATACCCTATGCCTCGTATAGATGATCTGTTTGACCAGTTGAAGGGGTCCCGTTGTTTCTCTAAGATAGACTTGAGATCGGGTTACCACCAGTTGAGGGTCAGGGAGGAGGATATTCCAAAGACGGCATTCCGTACGCGGTATGGCCATTATGAGTTCCTGATGATGCCATTTGGGCTCACCAATGCACCGGTAGTGTTTATGGACTTGATGAACTGGATATTCCGGGAGTTCTTAGATCACTTTGTGGTCGTCTTCATGGACGACATTTTGATTTATTCATCTTATGAGGAGGAGCACGAGGAACACGTGAGAGTGGTGCTTGAGTTGCTTAGAACCCATAGGCTGTATGCCAAGTTTGGGAAGTGTGAGTTCTGGCTAAGAGAGGTCAAGTTCTTAGGCCATGTGGTCTCCGGGGAAGGGGTGTCTGTTGATACATCCAAGATAGAGGCGGTGCAGGATTGGACACAGCCTAAGAGTGTTTTTGAGATTCGCAGTTTTCTGGGATTAACTGGGTATTATCGCCATTTTGTGAAGGATTTCTCTAGGCTAGCTTCGCCATTGACTAGATTGACGCAGAAAGGGGCCAAGTTTGTATGGTGTGAGACTTGCGAAAAGTCATTCCAAGAGTTAAAAGTTAGACTTACCACCGCTCCGATTTTCATTATTTCGGAGAGAGGTAGCTTGTATAGCCATCCGGGAGTGGGAGATGTTGGGTGCACTTGGCGAGTTTGATTTGCTTCTGGGTGAATCTGTTGAGGTTGCGGCCCTATTTTCTGTAGTTGTGCAGCCTACACTTGTGACTCGAGTGTTAGAGGCACAGAGTGGTGATCTTGAGGTAGACTCCCTCCGAGAGAAGATCTCCAGTGGGAAAGTTGAGAAGGGTTTGACTGTGTATCTCGACTTGAGTGTGAGATACCGAGACCGTCTGTTTGTACCACAGTCTTGCCGAGAGGAGGTACTCCGAGAGTTTCATCATTCACGTCTTACAGTGCATCTGGGAGGCACTAAGATATATCGTGATTTGGGTCACCAGTTTTGGTGGCGGGGTATGAAGAAGGATGTGGCAATTTTTGTATCTAAATGCCTTACTTGTCAGCAAGTGAAGGCCGAGCATTAGAGGCCAGCGGGTTTGTTATAACCCTTGCCAATTGCCGAGTGGAAGTGGGAGTATGTCACTATGGACTTCATTGTAGGTCTTTCGAGGACTCAACGGGGTAGTGATGCTATTTGGGTGGTTGTAGACCGGTTGACTAAGTCGGCGCACTTTATCCCTATGCGCGTGAGAGATTCGGTGGATCATCTTGTTGACTTGTATACTCAGGACATAGTGAGATTACACGGGATTCCAGTGTCCATCGTCTCAGATAGAGATCCACGTTTTACTGCTAGGTTGTGACAGAGTTTGCAGAATGCCTTGGGTATTGGATTGACCTTTAGCATGGCTTATCATCCTCAGACTGACGGGCAATCCGAGCATACTATTCAGATCCTTGAGGATATGTTTCGAGGTTGTGTCCTTGACTTTAGTGGGTCGTGAGAGAGGCACTTTCCATTGGTGGAGTTTGCCTACAACAATAGTTTCCAGTCGAGTATCGGTATGGCACCGTTCGAGGCCTTGTATGGCTGACCATGTAGGTCTCTAGTTTGTTGGGCCGAGGTGGGTGATGCACCTTTGTTGGGTCCGGAGTTGGTTCGAGAAACAACAGAGAAGGTTGAGCTTATCCGTAGGAGGCTTGTTACAGCCCAGAGTCGTCAAAAGAGTTATGCTGACCGTAGGAGGAGACCGGTGGTATTTGAGGTGGGTGATCATGTCTTCTTGAAGATATCACCTAGGCGGGGTTTGATGAGATTTGAAAGAGTGGGAAGTTGTCCCCTCGGTTTATTGACCCTTTCGAGATCCTTGAGAGGATTGGCGAGGTTGCCTATTGGTTAGCTTTACCGCCGTAGTTGTCCGAAGTTCATGACGTGTTTCATGTTAGTACGCTTTGGAAGTACGAGCCGGATCCATAGCATGTATTGGATTGGACCGACTTAGAGGTTGACGAGGATGCGTCGTATGAGGAGAGACCGGTTCGGGTCTTGGATAGGCGGGATCAAGTCTTGCAAGGCAAGACAATTCCCTTGGTAAAGGTTTTGTGGAAACATCACGGAGTGGAGGAAGCCACTTGGGAACAGGAATTGGAGGTCCGAGAGAAATATCCGGATCTATTTGTGGATGTTTAAGCATATGTTGTATATTTTGCTGTATTGATAAACTTTAAGAAAATTGAATATGTCTTATTTTGTAAAACATTATGTATGTTTTGGTTATTGGAAGTATGGCAATGGTTGATCATGCCTTGAAAAGGGAAGTTTAATTTAGCATTGTATATGTTAAATGTGTTGTAGAAATGCAAATATATTATTGGCATTGAATATGTTATGGAATTATGAACCATGTACATTGAGAATTGTTGGATTTGAAAAAAAGATGCATGTTAATAATGCATGTTGAGTTATATGTTGTGATTACCTCTTGAATAGAGATGGGATGGCTGGTAATGGGTCAGGATATGAAATGTTGAATTGTAATATTGTTGATAATTGAAAATCACAATTTTGAAACTTATATCTAATTTCGGGGACGAAATTCTTTAAGGGAGGGGGGAGGTTATAGTGACCCCGGGTTTTCCTCTTTTTTGGTACAGTATTCCAGACTTAGGTTCCGTGGTGGTGGTTGTTGTTTATATCTTGTTTCCATCCTTCAATTCTTTGTATATGAGTTTTAGGATGTGTTGGGCAGGTTTGTAACAGGTTGGGTGTGTTGGGAGCAAATGGTTGCTGCCCAGATTTTGGTGTCTTCGCTCGAGCGAGCACTTTGTTTTGGTTCCTTCGCTCGAGCGAGAGTTGAGTGTTGTGTCTGTGGCTCGAGCGAGAAGTCTTGCGCTTAAGCCTGCGTCTGCGTTCAGTTTTGGACCTGAGAGTTGCATTTCTTCGCTGGAATGAGATTTCCTTCGCTCGAGCGAGCGAGGACTATGTTTTGGGTTTCTTCGCTCGAGCGAGCATTCTTGCGCTCGAGCGTGCTTCTGGGTTGCAGACCTGAAGCTTCGTATTGTTGGCTCGAGCGAGGCTTTCTACGCTCGAGCGAGGTTTCTCTGTGTCTGGTCACTCGAGCGACCACTCCTTCGCTCGAGCGAGCTTTGAATATATTAGATCGCAGTAACTTTTTATTCTTCACCTTTTCTTCATCTCTTTTTCTAAAAATCCTAGAACGGCTGCTCTTCTCTCTCTATCCACATTCTCTCTAGGGTTTCATCCACTTCTAGTGAATTTCTAGCCTAGTCGCTTTGTAAAAAAGATAGAGGGTCGCGATGGCTTCACTTTAATCTGAAAAGTTGTGGATTTGGAGCACTTTGGGTTTTCTCCTTCTACTCCATTTGAGCTCTTCATTTCGAGGTAGGGATAACCTACTCCATCTTATGAGTTTTGACATAAGTTTTATGCATTTTGATTAGTTGGTGTAGTTTGGTAATTTTGGGAAAAGCTAGGGTTTGGTTTGTAATTTATAAAAGAGGGGTTTTGTGTTTTAAAGCTCCATGTGTATTTAAAGCCTTGGGAATGTGGGCTTGAGAGTTAAATTGGTGGAATTTGGTCTTAGGATCATTATTTGAGAAAAAGGGAATATGCCCTAATTATCTTGTAATAAATTAATTTGTATAATTAATTTGGGAAAAACATGGAAATATGAAATTGAGTTGAAATCCATGAAATTGAGGAATTATGGGATGGAATGGTGTAGTTGGATTAATTTATCACTCACCTATGAAAATGTTGAGATTATATCTGTTTGATGCATTTATTATCTGTTTAGAAATAACTGCTTTGGGCTATCGGTGGAGGATAGTCTTGATTGTTGTAGACACTGTATGTTGATTAGGGAAAACTAAAACTAATCAAACGTGTTATGTCATTGAATATGACAGTTGGAATAATACATCAAGTAGGTGTATTGATCGATTATTGCATATGACAAGTGTTTTATTACATTGTATATGCATATTGTTTGGGAGGAGATAGGGGATGTACTCCATGGTTTGAGGGGAGATAGGGGATGGACTCCATTGATACAACAAATATGTGTATCAAATTAAAGTGTTAATACAGCAAATATGTGTATTAATTGAAGTATGGAAGTGTTTAATATGAGTTGTCATCTCATTTAAATTGTTGATAGTGGAAGTGTTTTAATATGAGTTATGGTCTCATGGAAATTGTCTGGCCAGGTTCTGAGCCATGTTTATAAATTGAAAATTTGATAAGTAAAGGAAAGGGAAATAAAGCATGGACATGATTATCATCGAACTGTATTGTGATATAAATTGGTTTATAAGTGTTAATCATCTATCAAATGCTATTGTTTTAGACATTGTTCATGCTTGGTTTAGTATATCTCTACTAGGCTGTGGCTCACCCTATATGGGACATCATTTTGAGGTTCAGGAGGCATGCCACCTCCAAAGACGTAACTTGAGAGACTGGCAGATATTTTTGATGTGTGCAATACATATTGTCTTTTTCTTATGTCTATGCATGTCAAGAATGTTGGGTTTTTATGTATTATTTTGAGGGCGTTATAGTTTTTTTCACAATTGTTTTACTTTTTAGGTATATTTATGTTAGGTATGTCTAAAAAGTAAAAACCATTGCTTAAAATATTAAAAAAATTCAATGAAAACAAAATAACTCGGAAAATAAGAAAGTAGAATTTTTTGAAAAGTGTTTTTGGAAAAATGGAACCAAGCAAAGTGAATAAAATTTTGAACAGATAAAACAGATTTGTTTTAAACAGATCTGTTATAATTTATTTTCAACAGATAAGATGATAGATCTGTTCAAATAGGGTGGAAAATTGAACAGATAGACAAAACATTAGATAGATAGACAAATAATTGGACAAATAGAATTTATTTAGACAAATATTTAAACGGATAAGGAAAGTTTGAATTAAAAAGATTAAAAAATTAAACAGATAGGGTAAAAATTTTGAACAGATAGTCAATGAAAAGTCAAATAGATATAAAAAAGTCAATGGGTAAAATTGGAAACAAAATGTCCTATAGGATTTTTCACTAAACTATTTCACAAAACGTGAATTTCTCACTAACAAAAAATATCTACTAGATCTAATACCTTAGAGCCTCTCTAAATTGGATTTATCACCAATTTTCTCTTATTTATATCTTAAAATAATATAAGTAGTATTTTTATTTAATTTTTTTATAATATATTATTTATATATTTAAATTATATAAATAATAATTAAAAAAAATCATTATCGAGTTTTGAGCCAAGCTTGAACTCAATTAATATTAACTAGCCGAGCAAAGCTGAAGTTCGATTAGTTATTGAGTAGAGCTCGAGTTGGACAATCAAATGAATCGAGTTCGAGTCCAACGGTATATTCAAAGTAAAAACCAAGCAATAAAATGAAATAAGAAAATTGATTTTTACTTTTTGAATAGTTGAATGATTTGGAAAAATTAATTTGTTAAAAAACATATATCAATGTGACAATAATCGGGAAATACATTAAGGATCCCTGACCAAAGTTTCATTTAAAAAATTAAAAATTCAATTTTTATAACTCAAATAAGATATACACAAAGGACTTGTTTGATTAGTAATGATTAATAGTTAGAGCATTAACAATTCATGAATTAGTGTATGATTGGCTATGCAGTTGAATTACTGAGATACATAATTTTTTCTTATATAAGTTTATTTTGCAGTAGATATAAAAATTTATAATCCTAATTATATGTATGGTTTGTATTATTAGTTATAAGATTTAAAATTTTATCAATTTTATTGAATAGAATAACTATTAAAATCTAATCCAAATAATAAATTTCGTAATCAAACACTGTTTAACAAGAAATCAGCTGGAGAGCACAGGAAGAATAGATGACGTTCGAACAACTTGTCATAGAAAGATAAGACTCTGGCGGTGGTTCGTCCACCCGGGGGCACTCCGACGATCAAGTTAGTTCTCAATTATCTTTCAAAGATAGCAAAAGTGCTTAATTCACTATTCAGAATCTCAAAAGCGTACCTTAGGCCCACGAGGGTGCCTCTCTTTTACAGCTAGCACAATCTCAGTAGAAACCTAGCTTTATTGGACTCAGGCTCAATGCCCATCCTGGACTCATAGTTGGATAGAGATAAACCACCTAAGAGCTTTATCTTTATCCAGACTGAAGTCTTCATTTGTCCTAGGACTCTTGTCCCCTATCCACCTATCCTGGATTCCAATATCTCCACAGGTAACCTCGGTCTAGCCGAGATCAGCTTTCGGCGCCATAACCAGGACACATGGCACCTCGACTGGTACTTCGATACCACCTTGGCTATGTGTTATCATTTCACAAAAATATGTCCCCACAACTGCCCCCTAGGTTCTATTACCTCGGCATCCTGAAGTGATGGAACCTAGATCGTTTGTCCATATAGCACGTCGACTAAGCTTGCTCTATCCTTCATTACCGAGGTCATCATTCATTGGCTCCACATGACCAAGACTTGTAGTCTGTCTTCATCAATGCCTTAGAACCAAGAACCAAGTCTTTCAAGTTCTTTTAGCCGAGATCATCCCCATAGCTGAGGTCTTTGCTTCATTAAATCAAGAACTTCAACAGTTTCTACGCTCGTATGAGCTGTCACACATAGTAACTCAACAGTTTTCGCCACACGTCTCTTCCTTATTGACCCGTACTTGACACGCACCATTAGGCCGCGTCACTTCTGCGCGCGCCGCCTGACAGACACGTTATCCAAAGCACATTATGACGATTTGCCGCCCTTTCGCAATTTTGACAAAAATTCTGCCCTTTCTCTCTGTCTCTTCACTTTTGTAAACTCGTTTTCCCTTTGTTCTCAAGCTCTCTCTCTCTCTAAACCACAATTGTCGTTTTCTCAAGCTCTGCAACTTGCTCCGTTCGTCTCCTCCGGTGAGGCATTTGCTGTTCTTCTCCGCTCAATGCCACCATTTAACTCCGGCGTACCTCACACCGGCGTCACTCTTTCTAGTAAGCCACTACTTCCCCTTTTTTCAGTTTTTGATTTTATTTCAAACTCTGCTGTGTCTGTATACTGCCATTTGCGAATCCATTCACGCTCTTGATTATATTTGTTTATGTTTCGAATTCCATTACCTTGGGTACCAAACATGCTTTGCTTGGGATTTGTAGTTTGTTTAAATCTGCTTTTGATTCATGACTTTTATGTACACATCGCTCATACACTTGTTTATTTTGCCACTGTTCTTGGCCTTACACCCCTGCACACACTTTGTTATAGTGTTCGTTGAATTCTTGCTTGTTTTCTTGAGTTTGAATCATTGTTGTTTCTGTTTTCTATGTCTTTTTTTTTTCTAGATTCGTGCCTTTAATTTCTTGTTTCCACAGTGTTAGGCTTGGGATTTGCCCTAGAACTCCAATTCTTTAGGAAAAATTGGACTGAATTCCCCTTAGATCTTCAAAAAATCTTGCCCCAACACCCGCTTAGGTTTTAGCCGAGGTCCTTAAAACCGTAACAAACTGCTTCCTTTTGAAATCCAACGCCTTCCCCTTTTTGCCGACGTTATGGGTATGTTCAGGTGGAGGGTAGACACCCCGTCTAAGCTAGAATATTTCAGGTAGGATTTTGCCATTCCTGCGGATGTCCACCTTAGGTTGGCAGGGGAGGAGGACTCCATCATGCCTTATGGGGACTCCATGCCTTTCCTTGTAATGGACTTTCTTGAGTGTGGGCATAGGTTCCCTCTAGACATCCTCTTCCGCCAAGTCCTTCACTACTACAAACTGAACCCAATGCAGCTAGCCATTAACATTTCCCAAGTCAATAACGATATCATTGCCCTAGCTAGTTGAGAGAACGCTAGGATTACTCTAGCCAACATCCAACACTGCTATACCATGTGTGGCCTTAAGTCAGAAAAGACTACATTTATTACCTTAAGTCGAGGTCGACCGAATAGAAACTCATCACCGACCTCCCTGATTCCAACAAGGGTGCTGGAGACGATTATTTCATCGTCTCGGACAACTGAGAGTTCCCACTAGATGATGACCTTCACTTCTACCCCTTAAGCCGAACAGGGTTCAGAGAGGGAAATGGTAAGAGCCAAATGTAGCTTTACTTGCTTTCAAGTCTTTATTATTTTGGTACTTTTGTATGTTCTAATTTCTATTTTTTTTACTTGCAGCCCTTCCTTAGCCACCCAAAGACTTTCGCAAGACATTCTTCCCCAGCAGACACTTCAAGAGGCTACTGGACTTGCTTGTTAATCAGCGCAAGGCACCTCTACTACTGAACTACATCCCGACTTACAAATCCGTTCTTTCCGACGTTCCTAAGAAGAGCAAGTCTCCACCATCAGTAACAACTCCTCCAACTGAGTCATCATCAAGGCCAGACTAGGGATCAATATCTGACCCAGCAGAGTAACCATCAACATCCGCTCCACAACTAATTCCTCCAGCACAGCATCGACTCCATCACCGAGTCCCTGCCAACACTCTTGCTAGTAGAATCCGTCACCGAAGTTCTGAGGCGTCGACTCTTGATCCAGCCAACCCACCTCTCGCACTGCCAACAATCTGCTTCGGCACTAAAGTCACTGTCGCCATTGCCGCTGACGAGATGGGTCGTAGAAAGGCTGTTGTTGATGACCTTCTAGCCGACATCCCCAACGTTGTCACAGTCCAATCTTCACCTTCACAGTCCCAGCCCAAACTGAAGCCAAAGAGGCTGAAGAAGGCCCAAGCAAAGGCAATGGTGATTCAGATCGATTCTGAGGACACTTTGTCGATTTCAAAATTGGCCGAGGGCATGAAGAGTTCCTCCGCCGCCGAGAAGAGTCCACAAAGTCAAAGAAGCCGAGGTCGGGCTCTGCAGCCACCTCGAGTTCTCTAAAATCTGATGACCCTTGGGCCCCACCAATCACTATTGAGGACAAGCCAGTTAGAGTTGGTGACAGCGCTATCAACATCGAGATCGGCGTTGTCCTCTCTACTGCCTTGCTCCACCTCAATGACCTCGAACGCAACGCTAAGGTCAGCAAATATGAAAATTTGGCTCTAATGTTGTAGCACTCTGAATTGGTAAACTCCTAACACTTGGTACTCAATATTCTCAGTTTTCATACTTAAAGAGTTTACTAACTTTGTTCTTTCCATTTCTTCCAGGTGATCTAGCACGTCTACTCCTTTGCAATGCAAGCTGAAGATATGAAAAATGAGTTGGTCCACAAGACCAAAAAGGCTGCTGGCTTGCTCAAGACCCTTAACAAGGCCGAGGCCAAGATGAAAGCCTTGATAGATCAGGCCAAGGCATCCAAGCAAGCTCAAGACGAGGCTGAAGAGAAGGCCAGTGTTGCAGAAGCAGTGGCCGAAGTCTTGAAGGCCGAAGTTAAGGAGGCCTAAGCAAAAACTGTCGAAGCCCAAGAAGAACTTCGGGCTGCCTTGGCCACCGAAGATGGCGATATCAAGGCGGCGGACGAGAAGGCGTATGCCGAGGGGGCAGTCAATGTCCGCGAGGACTACAAGAAACAAGTCAGACTGGCATGCAACAAGGGCTACACCCTTGGTTGGATGGCTACTCTAAAGGAGTTGGCTGTCCCCAAGGACTCTCCTCTCAAGGATGATAGCCGCCTCAACTTGCCATTCCCCCCTCTCCAAGCAAATTTGAGGACGAAGCTGAGTCTGAGGAGGCCGAAGCCAAGGAGACCGAGAAGGCCGAAGTTGACGGGGCCAAGTCCCCAAGTTTGAATAAGCAAGTCCTGGACTTGACTCAGGATGAGGATGAGGTCCAAAAGACCACCGAGGCTGAGATCGAGACTTCTAATAAAAGCCTTGATGACACACTTCACGTGATTGATGCCGAAGTAGAGGCTGACAAGAGTGTAACACCTCCAGCTGATGAAGCCAATCCTAACACTTAGGATATTCTTTCTCTGTTTCCTTTTTAGCTGTAATACTTTGTTTTTGAACAATGTTAGCTTTGTATTTGGTCGATGTGCCCTTTTTGCATCTGAACATGTAATCCTTCTGCAGGCCGAAGTGCCTTTTTTCTCTTTGAATGCAATTATAATTTCTTCTAAGTGTTGAATACCTTTTTCCCTTGTATGTATGTTCACCACTTCCATACTTGGAATAACTGTGCATGTCTTAAAAAATATACCTTAAATGTGCAATCTCCTCGGGGAAAAGTACCTTGATTATATCATCTGACTGTTTATATCGGCACTTAGCTTAACACGTAAAAATATTTTTTATGTGTTGTTCTAAACTTGCCACTTCACTTTCACTTATTGTCTTCTATCAAGACTTTTGTCTTACTTCAATATTACCTCGGCTTAACTTTAACTTGTAAATATTTCTGAAAATTTCAACAAGTGTTAAATAACTCCACTTTAAACTTTTACTTGTCATTCCCTAGCTCCTTGCCCCCTAATGTGAACCTAAGTTTCGCTTATGTTCACATTAAGGAAGTACAATCTCTTGCCAAAGTCAGATTCACACACACTAGCCGAGGTTTTTAACCTTGGTTTCTCTGTGCATGCCAATTTCAATTCTGCTGACATAGCATGTCTAGGTTTTTCTAACTTAGTTCAACTCTATCATATGCAAGAGCAATTCAACTCTGCCATATGATAAGCCTAAGTTATTTGTCATCTTTCAATCAGAAACATCGCCGACTTAGTTCAACTCTATCATATGCAAGTCTAATTCAACTCTGCCATATAATAAGTCTAAGCCATTCGTCATGTTTCATTTAGAAACATCGCCAACTTAGTTCAACTCTATTATATGCAAGTTTAATTCAACTCTGCCATATAATAAGTCTACGTTATTCGTCATGTTTTAATCAGAAACATTGCTTAAGGACTTTGTCGCACAAATTTGGAATTCGCAAAAATCAAACTTTATTATTACTTCAGCTAATGAAAGAATGACATAAACCTCAAAAGAAAACAAAAACTAATGAAAGAAAAAATTTAAGTTGCAAGTGTTTCAGGGTCTTGGCAACTCTTTGCCTTTGTTGTCTTCAAGCCGATATGCCCTATTGCCGGCGACCGATATAATTCTATAAGGTCCCTCCCAGTTTGGGCCTAGCTTGCTTTCTCTGGGATCCTTCTTGTTGCCAACTACTTTCCTTAGCACAAGGTCCCCGACTTGGAACTCTCTTGGGTTGACCTTCTTATTGTAAGCCCTGGCAAGTTGCTGCTGGTATGTCCCCAGCCGAATTGCTGCTCTCTCCATTCTTTCTTCTAACAGGTCCAGATCTCGGGCCAAGAATGCCTCATTAGTCACATTCTCTACTCCCTGGGTTCTGATCCCTGGGATGCCGACCTCCAGTGGAATAACTGCTTCTATGCCATAAGCCATGGCGAATGGGGATTCCCTAGTTGATCTTCTCGGCGTAGTCCGATATGCCCAGAGTACGCTAGGCAACTCATCCACCCACTTTCTCTTTGCTGCTTCCAATCTCTTCTTGATCCCATCCAAGATTGTTTTATTAGATGCCTCTGCTTGACCATTACTCTGAGGAAAGCTTGAAGTAGAGTAATAATTCTTGATTTTGTACTTTGCACAGAAGCTCTTAAATAGCTTTCTGTCAAATTGTGTGCCATTGTCTGCTGTTATTGTCCTTAGGATCCCAAACCTAGTGATGATGCTCTTCCATATAAAGCTCTTCACATCAACATCTCGAATCTTTCCAAGAGGTTCTGCTTCCACTTGGTGAAGTAATCTGTTGCTACCAGCAGGAATTTTCTTTGTCCAGTTGCTCGGGGTAATTGCCCAACTAGATCCATGCCCCATTGGGCAAATGGCCAAGGGCTGGACACCGAGTTCAAATCTGCTGCTGGTTGATGTATCAAAGGTGCAAACCTTTGACACTTCTCACAGTTCCTAACATAGGCTTCAGCATCCTTCTGCATGTAGGGCCACCAGTACCCCTGAGTAATGGCCCTATGTGCAAGTGATCTGCCCCTGTATGGCTGCCACATACCCCTTCATGTATTTCATACAAGAAGTCTTCAACTTGTGAAGGGTGCACACATCTCAAAAGGGGGCCAGTAAAAGATCTTCTGTAGAGATGTCCTTTTGCTATCAGGCTGAACCTAGCCGACTTCAGTTTGGTCTTGTGCACTTCTTTGTGATCATCTGGCAGCTTCCCATCTCTAAGGAACATTACTATTGCGTCCATCTAACTTGGGCCCAACTCCACACACATTGCTTCATACTTTGTGATTAGTGGTTCCACACTTGGGCCAGACAAATAATCAACCATTATTGTTCTTGCCTCTCCTGATTTCATTGTACTAACCAGGTTTGCTAAGGCATCGGCATGGTTGTTATCATGTCGGCTGACTTGCTGTAGCCTACAGTCTTGAAATAAGGCAAGCAGTCTGACAACCTCCTTGACATAGGCCATCATTCTCTCATCTCGGGATGTGTATTCGCGTGTTGCCTGGTTCACAATAAGCTGGGAGTCACAAAAGACTACCACCTCATCGGCTTCCATTGCTACTGCCAACTTCAGTCCTGCAATCAGTGCTTCATATTCTACTTCATTGTTTGAAGCCTTAAACCCCAATCGAATGGATTGCTCTAACATCCACCCATCTGGCGATATTAGCACTTCTTGTCACGCCCCAATTTTTATTACTCGAAATTATAACCAAAACCTTTAATACAAGTCCATATAATTAACTACAATTATTATTACAAACACCCATTACATGGGGGTAACAACGACAACATTGTTCTCTCTCGAATAATACAATAATAATACATGTACAAAATTCACATTGAAATACACATGAATCTCTCATTTACAACAAGCATCTCTTATTTACATTATGACCAAATAATAGAAACTAAACTCTTCAATCTTCAATCTGGCGTTCCAAACTTTGTTCCTGAAAAATGGTTAAAATAATTGGGATGAACACGAAGTCCAGTAGGAATCTTCCCTGATTCTAAACAATATAGTCCTTAAATACATGAGATCATGAAGTGCAAAAGAGTGATATAAACATAAATTCTTTGTGCTCTTTTTATACTCAAATTACAATACATATAGGTAACACCATCCTCATAAAAGAAATTCATGAAAACTTTTCAAAGAAAAACCCTTTCATTTGTTTCTATATTAGTCAAATATATGTTTAAAAAAAAAAGAGTCTTTTTCACGAATTCCTTGCTAACTTTATCTAGAATTACAAACATAGCAACGAGTCATACTCCTATATGTCACAACACATTATAACCCATTATACTCCACATAAAAGAACCCATACAATTCCATATATTCGATTTTGCCCAATCGAGATTATTCACTTTCCATTATCTCAAACCCATTGTAGGCCGCCCGAAACTCGCTCTGCGCTCGAGGACGCGAATTGTGTTCATAGCTACTACAGTTCAGACTCCTGTCACGGTTCTGAATCTGATCTCAGAAATTGCAATGTAAGACTAATAAATCACCGAGGAGTCCAAATCCGGAAATTAGTTTTGAAAAGCCAATTTTAATCAAGAAGTGCCAAACATGGACTACTTTGTCAGATTTCAGAGTCGCCACCTAAATATTTTATTTTGGGAAATTTAGCAAACCCCGACTCGTGCCTAAGGTCACGTATCTGTCATCACCAAAGTTGCCTCGGCTCGGGAACTTGGGTATGAGAGGGGAAGGTCCTGAAATGAGCACCCCCGCTCGCCCGATCAAAGGATCAACCTCTACTAACATGATATGTTGTTTTTGAAAACACATGTGTTCTTATTCTGGTTTATTAGCTAGCTTACTATGTGATGCGCACAGCATACAAGTATAGACTAAATCACTCGATTTGGAACAAAACATCCCATGTTTGTTTTTCGAAAATGGTTTGAAGTTGCTACCCGCAAGTAGGCTAAGACGCGGATTTTGCCACCCTCAAGTGGGCTTAGAAAAACATGATGATTTGTCACTTCAAGTGAGCTTAAAACTCGCATTTCAATGAATTTTTCCAATTCAAGCAATAAAACCTTCACCGACAGGCATTTATGCAGTTATATCAAATAAGTACAAAGCCTCATGGCAAGCATGCTATCACGGCAGTCACTTACACACATGCAAGGATGCTAAAGCGCAAAAGCTTACCTAGTACTCCGAGCCAAAACAAAAGCTAGTTAGTAATCATTGCATGGCCCTAGCTATGTTAACAATGCCTAATGCAACACATGCAAAAATGCAATTAAGATAGGCTCGGCTATTTTAAGATGTCATGTGAATGCAACTTGATAACATGTATTCAAATTGGTATTGAAATACTATGCAGTTTGTATGATACGCCGAACCCGGTGCATGCAAGACAAATGAATGATGCACGCATGCGAAGCATAAGTATGCTAATTGAAATATGACCCTAAACTAACCATCGAAAGCAGTTAAGTAAAAGGGAGAAAGAAATGGGGGTTGAAAGACATGCATCACACACACGCACACTTATTACAAAATTCGCCCTCTCGACGGAGGGTCCGAATAATAAACTAACTAGCTAATCTAAGCTAATTATACTAATTATTACAAAATGAAAATAATTAACTAATCCTAGTTAACTAATTATTACAAAACAAATGAATGGCTAAACGCATTAACTAATTAAGTACAAAACCATTAAACTAGCTAACTAAGCAAAACAGCTAAGTAAAGCATTAAGAAGAGGTCTTCGGAGTGAGGGGTGCATGCATGCTCGGTCGCCTCACTCGGAAATCCATCGCTATGCCCCAACTTGCCTCTGTTTGCATTTGATTTCAGAACACTGCAAGAGCCTCCAAATAGCTTCTACACCATCATGGAGACTTCCAGGAAGGCTGCCGACCACTTTTTGGTGGTGTAGACCACCTGCTGACCACCCAAACTTGCTGCAGACCATAAAAAGTGGTCTCCAGCCACTTTTTCTGGTCTGCCGACCAGAAAATCCTGCCAAGCTCCATTTTGCTGCAATAGAGAACAAGAAGGAGCACAACAGTGTATTTGCAAGATATGTGTGGATGACCACCCTCCCTATCATTTCTTAAGCTCAAGGGGGTGTGGTTCTCGACTCTCGGGCCACCAACCAAGCATCACAATGCACGATGGCCGAGAAGCCAAGTTTGCACATTTCAATGTCGATGAATGCACAAACAACAAATAAGAGCCTTAACCTCTATCATGCTCGATCAAGAGGGTCGGCGACCGAGAAATGAGGCACATTTCATCACTTGAAGTATGAAACATCCCTCATTTCTCGTGTTTGGATTAACACCCTATCCAAACACAATGCAACATAACACAAGCATGATCAACCTATCAATGCTAATGGCATGCAAACACAATGCAATATAGCAACATGCAAACACAATGCAAGGTAACAACATGCAATGCTATGTAACAATATGCAAATAACATGCTTTTCTATGAGTGCTAGGATGGCATGCCCAAGATTCTATCATGCAAACAATGCATGCATGGCAAACTTAAAAGCTAAGGCTTCAAGGAAAATGACGTGCATCATACATGAAGCATGAAAGACAATGCTCAAATGGCCAAACCAAGCATGGACAGACCTGAGATACTTCAAAATAGTGGCCAAAACTCAACAAAGCCTAGGCACAAAGAGCATGGAATGCACATTCAACCATGGCTCGCAAGCAAGGCATAAAGGCACAACTCTTAGACGCAATTAAAGAGTGACATGCATGCAAATATGGTAATGCTATATGCTCTGAAATGAAGTGTTAAATGATGCCAAATCATCCAAACAACACAAATGAGGCATGCTAGAAGGCCTAGAGCATAAGACTAGTTAAGAGCAATACACAAGGGGCATACAATACTAAGCTTAAACCACTAAACTAGCTTTGGGAAGAGCTTAACCATGCCAAGTTAAGGGTCAAGAACATGCTGAAATGGAGCTCAAGAGCTTAGGCAAACATGCATGCACATTGGCTCACAAACAAGGCATGAAGACACAACTTTCAAACACATTGAAGGAGTGAAAAATGTGAGAGTATGGCAATGAAATGTGCTCTGAAATCATGTGAGAACTGAGGCTATATCATGCAAACATCACATTCTAAGCATGCTAGAGACTTTGAAACTCAAAGCTAATGAGCAAGATTGCACCATGTTTATACAAAGCAAAGCATGCATGACCCAAAATACTTAAAACAGAGCTTAAGAATAGCAAAACATGGACAAAATCATGCTGGAGTGTAGTCAAAATAGGCTAGAATGATGGTCCAAAGTATAGAGCATGTTAGGCTAGCAATGTAGAATTACACTACAAGTGTGTGAAGCACTCAAGAGACAACCGAACCAGCCAAAAATAGAGTCATATTAGGTCCAAAAAGTCACAAAAACAAGCTTAAACAAAGCAACAAAGGAGTGTAAAAACATGCTCATGTGATAGGCCCTCTATGCATACAAACAAGACAAGAGGAGAGGGGACCACCCCCTCTCACTTTAGGCCTAAAAACCACATTCCTACCATTGAAAATCCACTGGATTTCAGTGGTTGAAAGGCCAAGAGGTGATCTCAAAGGCTTAAAGAGATGGCTCAAAACAAGGTAAAATAAGGCATAAAAGGGGGTAGACCACCCCCAACACTAAAGAGGCCTAAAATAAGCATTTCAAACACTGGAAAATAAAGCTTTGTACAGTTGAAAGCTAAGCCAAAAAAATCATGAAAAGATGGCTGAAAGAGTAACCAAAACAAAGCTTAAAAAGGGGAAAGGGGTTACCCTTGAAGCACTGCAACAACAACACCTTCTTCAACCCAAAACCAGCTTTTATGACCCAAATACCACCTCCAAGAATCTCAGCTCAGAGATGGTGGTGTGTGGCTAGGAGTTGTAGTGCAAAAGTGAAGAAACAACACACTTTAAGGCACAAATATAGAGAGGGAGATATATGTATAGCTCTCATGAAATTTTTCTGAACCTGGAAAAGGAAGAGAGAGCCTCTCTCTTATAGAACTCTAAGCTTCAAGCTTCTTGGAGAAACTAGAAGCTTGGTTAAATCACTCCATACACGTGTATGAGGATGCAATCTGCGCTCTCCAGCTGGCACAGTTGGCATCCACAAACTCTGCAGAAAATGCAGGAAAGCTGCCGACCACTTGAAGTGGTCGACTAGCTACATGCATTGGTCGGCCGACCACTTAAAGTGGTCTTCAAGGAGACAAAGTGGTCGGCAGGGGAGGAGAGGTGGTCTGCACCAAGAAAACAAAGTGGTGGCATGGTTGCCGACCACTTTTGGTGGTCCAAAGGCCACCAAGACCAGTTGGCCGGCCAGAAAACTGGCTGGCGGGGAAGAAAAGTGGTTTTCAGAGAGAGAAATTGGTTTCCAACCCTCATTCCACCCTTCAAGCAAGGAAAACAAGATTTGTGCCAAAAACAAACAAAAAAGGATGCAAGACAAGAGTCCGGGGGTCAAGGCGCGCAGCCGGAAGCCTCGAAAACTAGTCTACGGGCACCAAAAGTGGTCTACGAAGGAAAAGTGGTCTACGACCACAAAAGTGATCTCCAAGACCTCTGTGTCCCTCTAGACCAAGGCAACAAGGCATGGTTCGAAAACCAGGCCAAAAGGAGAACGGTAAGCGGTCCCGAGACAAGGCGCGCGGCCGAAGGCTCTGGAAACCGAAAACTAATCTACAGGAAGGAAAAGTGGTCTACGACCACAAAAAGGTGGTCTACAAGACCTCTCTCTCCCTCCAGGGAATGGAAAACAAGGTTTGGTTCAAAACCAAACCAAAAAGGAAGCAAGACAAGGCGCTCGGCCAAAGGCTCCAGAAACCGAAAACTAGCCTACAAGAGAGAAAAGTGGTCTACGACCACAAAAAGTGGTCTACAGACCTCTCTCTCCCTCCAGGCAAGGGAAAACAAGGCATGGTCTACAAACCAAGCTAAAACACAAAGAGTTCAGAGGCCCGGAGGCAAGGCACTCAGCCAAAAACTCCGGAAACTCGTAACAAGCACAAACGTACGCGATCACCGCGTGCTCAAACGATGACGTCTGAGTCTTAAGGTCGGTCAAAAATGGGGTGTCTACACCCATGTACAAATCTTATTATAATCATTACACACAATCCAAATTGGACACCGGCTCCATTACCAAGCCTTAACATCATACCACACGCTTTACCGATCACAAGCCGGAAGGAATGCGGAACCTCACGCTTTACCGGTCACAAGCTGGAAGGAACGCGGAACCTCACGCTTTATCGGTCACAAGCCAGATGGAACGCGGAACCTTTACACATTTCATCAACCCACACGCTTTACCGGGCGCTACTCCAAAAGGAAGGCGGAACCTTTATTAAGTGCCACGCTTTGCCGGCTCAAATACAGTGGGAAACAGACCCCAAGGAAACATTACAATCCATTAATTTCTTAAGTCATTGCTCATTACGAATTGTGGCAAAGTCAACACATTCATTCATCATTTCCATTACTTATTAGCTCAAGAACATGTACTCATTATTTTCGACCATTCTCTAGTATTCATCAAGTCATTCATTGTACAATCCCAACAAAACCAATAATAACATTCATTATTTTTATCACAAAATTCATCCAATAACACCTCCACTAAGAGCATTTGGCACATTTTTAGAAGCATTCTCAATTCTTATATTTCAATGGTCTTTTAACTTTTGCACAAGATTATCAAATCTTTATATTCAATTTCATAACACAATAATCATCATAAATTACCCCCAATTAATTAATTTAATTACGCATCTTAATTTCTTCAAAATGACCTTTCTATGCAATAGTTATTTTCTAACCATTATTCATCATTATTTATTCTCATCTTCTATAAAACATGAACTCAATTCCATAAAATCAAATGTCAATTGAAGCTTTCTTTATTCCTGACATAGATTCCATAACTAGAGTTAAACATAAATTAGGGCTTTTTGCTATGTAACACAAAACCACATTCTCATGACCCAAACATCATATATTCCACTTAAATCATCAATTAAAATTCCATGAATCAAAAACCCTAGCTCCCTTCACATGCCATTTCTAAAAATCTCCTCAAAATGAGAGTTTTATGCAATAAAAACTATCACTCATCTATCCACAAGACAATATTGAAGAGAAGCAAGGAAAATCCCTACCTTAAGCAAGGAGAGAAAGAGACCTGAAGTTTTGATTTCAACAAAAACACGATCCGCTTGGATAGATTGAAAGCCCTTGGCGCGCTCTACAACATTCCTCAAGGGACCTAGGTGAGAAGATGCTTCTAGATGAGCAGATCTACCAATCTAAATGGGAAAAAGTTGGGTTTAGAGAGAGATGAGAGAGGCTCACGGTTTGAGAGGAAAGGGGAGGAGAAAAATGAAATGAAACCATGCTGGGAGCCTATTTATAGTAGTAGAGAAGTAGTCCTAAGGTCAATAAAATAATAGGCCCAAAACCCCCCAAAGGTAGGGCCCATTTGAACCCCAAAATCTGGAAAAAAAAAAACACGCAGGGGTCGACCATTCGGGCAGGAGGGTCGACCCTTTAGGTAGAAAAGACAATCTGGCACAAGCAAGGGAGGTCAACCCTTAAACAAGAGGAGGTCAACCCTATTTTTTAGCAACCAACACACAAATTCTGCAACATAAGAGGGTCGACCCTTCCTAGACTGGTATCGACTCTATAGAAAAACAACAGAGGTACTAAGAATTCAAACGGGTATAACTATCTCGTTTGGACTCCGTTTTAGGTCATTCTTCCATCCAAATCAAAGCCCCAGAAACAAGCTTTCCAATGGTTCTAGCCTCACATCCAAATTCAAAGTATAGACGGAGAAAAGAGATAAAGAGTGAAGGTTGGTCAAAAATGAAAACTCAAATTTGGGACTTCTGATCTAATCTTGCCTAAATACCTTGTTAAGGCTTCAATCAAGGTTTGAGACATCACCCAAGGGTCCTCAATTATAATATTTAAGGTTTTTTTGCCAACCCATCAATACCAAGAGTCCGAAAACCACACAAGTTTTAAGGTGATGAGCACCACTTTACACCAATTCGATACGTATTAAAATCCGAGCCACTACACTACTCCTGCCCTTGCTTCCTGACGGTTCGAACTCCCATCAACAAATAGGTGGAAGGAGTTGCCTATGTAGATGTCGCAAGGTTTAAGTTTATTTTCTTTTTTTTCTCTCTACTGTGGGGTTCTTCATCCCCAGTTGGTTTTTTTCTTGCTCTCCTGGACATCCTAAGCCGCTGCTCACCGGAGCCCAACGTAGGATGGCACCAGGTGTGAACTCTGCTACGAAGTCGGCCAGAACCTGGCCTTTGATTGCTGTTCTCGGCTTAAATTCCAAATCGTATTAGCCCAAAACCACTGCCCATTTAGCCACCCTGCCTGTCAGATCTTCTTGCTATAGTAGGGACTTCAAGGGGTGCTCAGTCAATACCACAATTTTGTGGGCTTGGAAATAGTGGTTCAACTTCTTGGAGGCCATTATCAAGGCTAATGCCAACTTCACCAGGGGTAAGTACCTGACGTAGTAAACTGCCCTTTGTTCTCCTTTATCTTCTCTGATTACCATCGCACTTACTGCATGCTCCGAAACTACTAAGTTTAGAAAAAATTCCTCTCTAGGTACAAGATTTGAGAGAACTGGAGTTGTGGTAAGGTACTTCTTCAAGTCGGCCAAGGTGACTTCGCATTCTTCTGTCCATAAGAAGTTTGTGGCTTTCTTTACTAAACTAAAGAAAGGTTTGCATTTGTCAGAACTTCTGCTTATGAACTTATTCATGGTTGCAGCCCTTCCAGTCAACATCTGCACTTGTTTTGTCAACAATGGGCTCTTCAAGTCTAAGATGGCCTTGATCTGATCCGGGCTTGCCTCAATGCCCCTTCTGGTAACCAAGTATCCCAAGAACTTACCAGACCCAACTCTAAATGCACACTTTGAAGCATTGAGTCGGAGTCAATATGTTCTAAGGATGTCGAATACTGCCTTTAAATCGGCCAAATGATTTTCTGGTTCTTTGGTCTTCACCACCATATCATATATGTATATTTCCACTGTTAATTAGATGTCTAAACATCTTGGTCACCAACCTTTGGCAGGTAGCTCCTGCATTTTTCAACCCGAAGGGCATTACTCTGTAGCAATACAACCCTTTTGGGGTGATGAATGCGGTCTTCTCTTCATCAGTGGGTATATTGCTATCTGATAGTACCCCCTATATGCGTCTAGGAAGCTCATCCTTTCATGCCTTGAAGTGGCATCCACCAATTGATCGATCTTGGGGAGTGAGAAACTGTCCTTGGGACATGCCTTGTCCAGGCTGGTGAAGTCCACGCAGACCCTCCACTTCCCATTTTTTTTCTTCACAACAACTGTGTTTGACAACCAGGTTAGGTAGATTACCTCTCGAATGGCCTTGGCCTCCAACAGTTTACCTACCTCCTCTTTTACTACTTTAACATGCATTAACATCAGCCTCCTAGCTCACTGGATGATGGGTTTAGCCAACCTATCCACGTTCAGGCTATGGCAGCTAACCTCCGGGTCAATGCCAGGCATCTCGTATGCCGGCCATGCAAACACCTCAATGTTTGCTCGTAAGAATGCTTCTAATTCCCTTTCCTCCTCCTCGGCCAACCCTGAGCCAAGGAGGAAGAAGCATTCTTCATCCCCTTGTTGGACCAGGATCTTCTTTAGGGCTTCCTCGCTTTTCTCGGCTGGTTCTTTATCGACATCGTCCAGGACCTCCATGTCCTCATTCTCAATTTCTACTGTTTCTAGTTCCCTTACGTTGCAGGTGGATTTCATTGCTGCCATGGAGCAATTCTTCGCCTGCACCTAATCTCCTCTGATCTCTTCAATTCCATGTTCTGTTGGGAATCGCAACAGCTGGTGAAGCGTTGAGGGAACAACCCTCATTGCGTGTAACCATGGCCTTCTTAAGATAACATTGTGGGGGGAAGAGGTGTCAATGACTGTAAACTCTGTGCTTAGCTTCTTGGTGCCTGCCTGTACTTCCAAATTTACTGCCCCCAAGGGCCATGTTGGCGTTCCATTGAACTCGACCATGGGACTGTTTGACTGCTCCAGATCATCTTGGTGAAGGCCGAGCTCCTCGTAACATTTGACATACATGATGTCACAAGTGCTGCCTTGATCAATTAGAATGCGCCTTACCTGACATTCTCCAATCTTGAGGGATATCACCAGCGTATTGTTGTGTGGATGTTGCACCATGTCTAGGTCGGCTTCAGTAAAGGACACCATCGGTCCTTGGCACTCGATTTCCCTGGGCCTTTTTTGCTGGACTTGACATATATGCTGTAAGTGCCTCACCCTTTGAGTCTCCCTGCATATCTCATTCTCATTGACTGTCGAGTCGATCACATTGGTCACTCGAGGTCCGTCCACCTGTGGTTGAAGTGCTGGTGGGGGTGGTGTTGCCGGTGCCTGGGGTAATATTACCTGTTCTTCCTTTGTTCTGGCCTCATCTACTAGGTCCCTTTAATGACCTTGTCTGACCAGATCTTCTAAATGTATCTTCAGGGCTTTGCAGCCCTAAGTCAAGTGCCCATCTGCATTGTGGTAAGCGCAATGCTTCCCAAGGATTCTCTCTATAAATTCGCCAGGAACCCTTTCTGGTGCTCTGTAATAAGGTTGGTTCCTGATCCTTTCCAAACTTTGTAAATTGGGATCCGGAACATAGTGGTGACTACTTGTGCAACTCTCAACCCTGTTTCCTGCCTATTCGGCTCAGCATTACCTCGGCCTCGCTTCGGTGAGCCATTTCTCTTTTCTTGCTTTGGCGCCTTTGTTCCTGGTGTATCTTCTTCTGCTCTTGCGTATTTCTTGATTTTGGCCATAAGTTCTCCCATACTTTTTGGCAATGTTTTTGCTAGTGACTTTCGAAGCAAACAGTCGTCGTTCAGGCTGTTTTTGAAAGATATGACTTCCACTTCTTGGTTTCACCCTAGTATTCGGTTAAACACATCATAGTACCTTTTGGCATAAGCTTTGAGGCTTTCATCCTCGCCAATTCTCAAAGCCATCAGGGAGTCTACCCTTAACGGCTGCAGTTTGTTAGTCACAAACCTGGCCACGAACATCTTGGCCAGGCCTTCCCAACTCTTCACAGTTCCTTTTGGCAACTTGTGAAACCAATCTGATGCGATTTTCCCAAAGGAAGAGTGGAATACCTTGCACAACAGAGGTTCGTTCCCAGTATATAATGCCATCGAATTCAGGTACAAGCCAACATGAAAGTTAGGGTCTGACTTACCATCATATATTTGAAGACTTGGCATATGGAACCTTTTCGGGGCCTCAAATTTGTCCAATTCTACCGAGAATGGAGTTCTCGGTTTGATCGGAGATGTGACCTCAGCATCTCGTTGCTTCCTCTGGAGGTAGTCCCTCAAATCCTCCTTAGTCTGCCTCGGAGCTCGGTTGTCAACAGATTTTAGCCTATTTGGGGCACTGTTCCTGATGTCGTGATGAGTCCTCGTGGACCTCCCTTCCTTTATTGTGTCAATAGAAAGTTCCCTCCCCTGAACATGCCGATGTTCTTGGATATACGTTTCTTTGGCATGGGGCGTCTTCTGAGACTCCCATCTCCTTGATTTTCCTCGTTCAACCTCCCGTGAAGGCCGATGAGAATGCTCCTTTGTCCTATCATGCTGAGGGACTACTGGGATTGTTTTCTGCCCCGTTTTCTAGGGATTGTTCTTGGCCGTTGGAATCAGCGTGTCTTCTAGTGAAAAGGGTGGCTGCATGACGTTGTTCTGTATCATAAAATTGACAACTATCTGCAGGTCTGCCAATTTGTTTTCCATCATCTTCATCTCACCGTCCCTCCTTAGGCATCTATCTTTCCATACCTGGAGGTCGCTTTCATTATAGTACTCGCTTCAGCCAGCCTTCTTTGCCGCCTTTCCCTCTGGGTCGACGTCTTTATCCCTGGGATTCTGGTCCCAGGGTTCTTCATTACAATTCTCTTCCTCCATGTTGGGATCAACGTGTTTACCACTTCCTGCAGGGGTGTCGTCTCTAATATTTTCTTTCTGTGCATCGTTGGCCATCTATTCTCCTTTCGTTCCCATAGACGGCGCCAAATTGTGTGTGCTGATTTTTGACCACACTGTTTAACAAGAACTTAGCTGGAAAGCACAGGCAAAATAGATGACGTCTGAACAACCTGTCACAGAAAGATAAGACTCCGACGGTGGTTCGTCCATCCGGAGGCACTCCGACGATTAAGTCAGTACTCAATTATCTCTCAAAGATAGAAAAAGTGCTTAATTCACTATTCAGAATCTCAAAAGCGTACCTTAGACCCACGAGGGTGCTTATCTTTTATAGCTAGCACAATCCTGATCTCAATAGAAGCCTAACTTCAATGGACTCAGGCTCATTGCCTATCCTGGACTCCCAGTTGGATAGAGATAAGGTTTATCTTTATCCAGACTGAAGTCTTCCTTTATCCTAGGACTCTTGTCCCCTATCCGCCTATCCCGAATTTCGATATCTCCGCAGGTAATCTCGGTCTAGCCGAGATCACCTTAGCGCCATGACCAGGATATATGACACCTCGACTGGTACTTCAATACTACCTTGACCACGTGTTGTCATTCCACAAAAATTTGTCCCCACACAAATAATGGATTGTGATTCCTATGAATAGTTAGCCTAATCAAACAAGCCCATATATATAGTACTATTTAAAAATACATTTTCACAATAACTTAAGTCTCATTTGCCATGTGAGTGTTTTAACTGAAAAGTTCAAAAATTATTAAAACAATCAAAAAAACTTACAATTTTATTCCACACACCTAGCCTATGTTGCAATCACGTGATCTGTGGTCTTCGCAGAGGTCAAATGACCTTTTTACCTCTCCTTTTTGTTATTGTTATTTTTTTTTAATTATAATTTATGTCTGAACCCAGCCTTTACGTCAAAACCTGCAAATAGCTGGACTGCTAGCACAGAGTGTAGGTGAAGAGTAGTTACATCAATGAAGATGAATAAAAAGAGGTCCGGTTTGCATTCAACTTCAAGGCAACAACAGCACTGAAGCTTTAAGGAAAATGAGAAGCAACCGACGAAAATAGTCGACGAAGGCGAATGGAAACGTACTCCATCCTCCGAGGAACGCCCCAACGGCAGGTATGCTCCCTTTCCCTCCGATGTACCTAGAGGTTTTCTAATCGACGGTTGGAAGGTGCTGTTTGATTTTTTTATTTTTATTTTTTTTAAATCTTTCTGAAATTGTAAAAATAGACTAGTTGTAAGGTCATTGTGGCATTGTTGGTGAGGTCGGAAACATGGTTAATCAACTGCGTATTTTCTCCCAAATGCGTTGGTTACATGTTACCCAATGTGTGTTGGTTTGTTGGTGTTAATTTTGTAACTCCGAAATGTTTTTGTTATACAATCCATAAGATCTGTAAATATGTTGCTGCACATTTTTAGCTTAATTTTTTTGGTTGTTACGGTTCCTACCCTGTTTCTGTTCTAAGATGCCCGTATTAGTATTTTTTTTTTTGTTTCTGATCTGCAATTCTTTTGTGCTACAGTCCATACCAAATTTTCTATTTCGAAAAATCTTTGCCTAGCAATATTTTTTTTTGCAAATATTGTAGTACTTGTTTAGGTTGTTCTATAATCACTCGAGTGTTGTTTTTTGGCATGCAATAAATCTGTAATGTTTTTAAAAAGGATCTCCACTTGTTGGTTACCATCTCATCTGTTTGCAATCACTGTTTGATAAAATGGCTATAGGCTGGGATTTTAATGTTTTGTGGGGGAGGGGGGGAGGTCTTTTTCTCTTTTCATACCCAGTTTCGTATAAGTATCGTCATAGCCTATTTCATGGCACATGTTCTCATATCGTTATAGCACAAATCAGTTAGCACACGAAAATGATGTCCGTAACAAAAGTGTCACACCCATTGACCTGTTGTTGTTCTGCTTGTCATGTCCCGAAACAAGTTACGAAAGAAACCATGGCCTCATTTATGTCAACTGCCACATCAACACAACCAGGCTGTATGTGTGTTTGTGGGTACGGGCACTATATCATAATGATTTCTCGTTCTGCATAAAACCCAGGTCGTGCATATTACCAATGCCCTCGTGGAGTGGTGAGTACAAACATCTCCACTTTTAAATTTTCTTGTAAAACCGTCACTAATATATTTTTTAACCTTAGCTATGTGTCAATTGGATTGGGTGGTGTGACAAATATGGGCAACAAAGGCCTACGGAGAATGACAGAGACAATGTCGCTCGTTTGATTGACATTGAACATACTCAGTGTGTACTTAAAGTAGTGACGTGTTTTGTGCATCATCGTCATTATTTTGTTATTCGGTATGTGATGTATTTAACCGTGCTGCGACCCTTACCCTATTGTTATTCCCACCATTATGTTTTGTGGTTCAATTTATTATTATTATTTTTTTATGTTATGTTTGTGGACAGATAGTTATCATATGTTTCCACAAGTGTTTGTTATGTTTGAAATACTAATGTTCATAAATAAAGCTTTTGCCAACTGAGCCAATAACCATGAATCCTCTGTACCACATTTGACACATGAGTAGTACTGTTCATAAATTTTCATGTTTCCCTCTATACGACATTGCTGACAGGAATGTTTTGTTAATAATATTTGTAATGCTTGTATTGTTTGTATAAATATTTCTACATGGGTTCCTATTCCATAACGTTATTATAGTAAGTATGGCATCACATCGATCCATCCCTTGTACCCCTTCTAGCAAAGGGAAAGGGCAACCAACTTATCATAAAGCAATTTGGGATGGAGAGTCGACACGGATCTTCTTGGAACTTGTACTTAAGGAATAGACGCAGGTAACAGGTCGCACATGTCAATCAGTACGAATGGGCACCGGGCGTTGTCTAAGACTTTTGAGGCAGCAACTAGGAGGCTGCATGAGACGAAACAACTGAAAAATAAGTACAATTTATTGAAGAGCGAATGGCATGCATGGTCAAAGGTTATGGATTGCCGGAAAGGCCCCACTGGAATTAGGTTTGACCAAGTAACTGGGTTGTTCAATGCATCGCCCGATTAGTGGGCTAAAATGGAGAAGGTAATGCTGTTAACTCTATTTATGCCTTTTTTCCCTGTCCCTTATTATTGAAGTAATTTGTCATTTTTTTATGTATACCATGCTTTTCCAAAGTAAGGTTATAGTTTAGGCTAACATACAGAAGCACAGTTGTTATAATAATAATAATAAAAAACTAACAAATTGATAAACATTAACGAAGACTAGAATTTTATTGGGTTTCTGAATTTTTCTTATCCATGCAAATGGAGATAACTTGTACTGTTATTATCACAAGCAAGGTCAGCTAAAGTGTTATAAATATGAAGGTACTTGGCACACGCATGCCATTCACTTCCCATACCTGTATAGATGTACTACAGCTTAATACATAACTTACTAGAGTTCTACCCATGGCTGCATCTTTTCTGTACCTTCTGTGGTAAGATATCTATAGTTTTGTTTTCTGTTATTGTGAATCATAGGTCTCTTTCTTTTTCTGTTCAAACTATGTTCATGTGCAAGCCGCTGCTGAAACTATACTTGTCTCTCTTTCTTTCAGCAGTGCCCCCTTTGCTAAGCTGCTGAAATTTCATTGTAAAATAGTTAAATGCAAAAAAATTTTCAATTTTTGCAATTGTGCAACCATGGAAAACAAAGTCATATGTTTATAACTTTAAAGTTTTGGAAAATTTGAGAGAATTTTCAAACCATAAACCCTTCTACTTTAAATTTAAGAGAAGTTAGCTTCAAAGCTGCATCAAACCGGACCATAGAAATGATGCCAACCCAACAAATCCATGGGTGTGGGTGCATAGCTACACCTCAATGACATGAACATTCACTAGCTACAGATGCTTCACATAGTCTATGCTCATCAAAAATAAAAGCAACTACAATTTAGCATTGCCAGACTTCAAAAATAAATAGCAATCATTTCATATCATTCTTTTAAAATTTTAAGAGCTTTTAATGAAAGCTCAATTGCAAAAGTCAAGTCAATAGCAGCTGTGAGACAGACTACTCCAATAGCAAAAGCAAAAATGTATATAAATAATGACAGATCAAATGTTCCTATATTCTCTTCTTTTTTTCAAACCATGTTCTCTCCAAACTCTACATTAAGGTTGCATCTCGCACTGATTTCATCAGGTTTAGGGTCTATCCAAGCCCGGCTCATATCTGACTTCAAGCCAGACCATGACCAAATAAAATTTGGCTTAGCAAATTTCAGACAAGGCCAGGATCAAATTTATAATTATCCTAAGCCCCTAAAATTTTATGAGTTAGAACTTGGGTTGTTCTAATTGAGCTTGTCCAAATTGTACCCTAACTATAGTTTTATGACTTTCTTTACACAAAACATGTATATTTTGCTCTCTATACATAATCCAGACCAAATCAGCCCTACTTGCACAACTAAAGTCAATAGCAGCTGTGAGACACACTACCCAAACAACCAAAGGAAAAAAAATATAAAAGTAATAAGACAGATCAAATATAAGTAAGGCTCTGATCAAAATATATATATATATATATATACATATAAGTAAGGCTGCAACTCCCATATGCTCTAAACTACATTATAGATAAATAAGTTTTGCCAAAGAAGGTACATAAAATTCTAACTTAAAATATTCACCCAAAAAAAAAATTAACTTAAAATTGCATTTGAAGTAAAATAATCTCTCTTATTGTCTCTGTCTCTCTCTTTCTCTCTCCATAAATCCTCTTAATTAGGGTGATGGCGTGACTTGAACCACCGTATACTTCACCAACTACGCTAGTGATCATCTTCAAGAAAATTGTATCCTTCTTTAAGAAATCAATTTGATTGATTGACATTTTTTATGGTTGATGCTCGTGAATCCACTGCAAAGAATTGAAGAAATGTCTGTTCCATTTGTTTTTGACCGAAACCATTTTCTAACATTTGGTTATGACCTTGAAACAATGTGTTTGCTGTTGTGTTAGAAGTGGTGGTGGGGTGGTGGAGATGGAGGTAGCTGTGGTGGTGATGGTGATGGCAGTGGTGGGCGTAGGTGGCAATGGTAGTTAGCGGTGGCGATCGTGGTAAATGGTGGTGACGCAGTGGTGGACGCGGCAATGATAATTTGAAAAACTTACTACTTTCTAAGAATGAAAAACATTATTTGTCCAAATAAGCTTTTTTTTTTTTTGTTGACTTTTGTTTTCTGTCGTACAAAACTTCAAAAAATGTGAAAATCATTTTTCAGAAAATTTTTTCCATCAAAACAAACGGAGCAGTAACTTCACTGTATTCCAAATTATAAATTATCAATTACATTAAGTATTTACCAAAGCTAAGCTCAATAACTCCTCACCATCAAACCCATCAATCACAAAAAAATTCCCACAATTTTATATGTGAAGATATCAAGCACTCACCCAATCAATGACTTCTCACATCACATTTTCTTTAGAGCAATATTTATTGCTCAGTAAAATAAAAATTTCTATTAGTAAAACAAAACCGAAAGGTTGAAAGCCAGTAGTCATCACTTACTATTTCTCTCTTTGCTGCTGTCCTCCGGAGGCAATGAAACAGATTGGAGGATCTTTTGGATCTGTACAACATCAATTCGGAACATGTCGGCAATCTTGGTGAAATCCATGTGCCCATTGTGATCATCGGCCTTGCCTTGATGCAGGAGGATGATGTGCCGTAGCTGTGCCACATTCAAGGTCCTGGAGGAACATGTCTTTCCTCTTATCTGCTGGACTCCTATGATGTATTTCTCAATTTGGGCACGGGCCTTTTATACTTATCCACCACAGATGCCTGCAACAGAATCCTAAAATCCAACTCAACAACACCTTATAAAGCATAATCTCTACTAAAATGAAGTATTTCCACTTCAACTGAAAAATTATGTCCACTTCCAGCAAATTCTCAACAAAATGGAAAATATATATAGAGATATACAAATATATATAGATTTTATAAAGCTTCATACCACTATGTTAGGACTATTCCAGCATTCATGTGAAGATTTAGAGTTTTTTTTGTTTGGTTGTGTTTTAGAAAACACAAAACTTGTTTCATAAATTGTGTCTCAAAATTGATTGTGGGAAAAAAAAAAAAATCAAATACAACCCACTTTTTAGAAAACATGCAAATGTTGTTTTAAAAAAATTGCTTATACAAAAATGAAAATGACGGGTGTTTTCAAACTTGTTCATCGTTTTTATTTCAGAAAACATGAAAGATGAAAACGGAAAAAAATGATAGTACCAACAAACTGGCCTTCTACGGTTTTTTAATATCTGCTAGCAAACATTTCATTCTGTAGAGTGCCGGAAAGTACCGGCAATATAATATTCCAATGATGATTTACCTCATATCCCTAAACTGTTTTAACTACTTCTGTGAAGTCTCATATTCATCCATCCCATGAGCTTCTTAGGTTGCCACAGGAACAACCAAACAGGTTTCACAATAACATTGATAAAATTTTTAACTGAGCTTATGGTAGAAAGTAAATGAGATACTGATAATTACTCATGATGAGATTTTGTACTAAAAACAAAAATATTTCCATAGAGCATGCATGGAAGCTCTACTCAGAGCATTAATGCTACTATGCAAAACCAGTTGCACAGAACCTTTTTACTATCCAAGGCCCATAAATCATTAGATTTATCCCCAAATACTTAAACTAAGAATAAATCTCTTGCACAAGAGTTGAGCTGCAGTAAATACTAAGAAATAGCAATGAGAATTCATAGGAGTACTTGTTGAAGGAATTTAGAGGAATAATATGAGCTTCCATGAACTCACCTCACCCATCTCAAGTTTCCCTCCAGGTTTGGATCTAATTCTTTCTGCCATTTGACCAAGCATAGCATCATATTGTGGATCCCGCTCTTCAAGGATGTTTTCCGCATTAATTCTTGTTTCAACCTCTATAACAAAGAGAGAAATGAGAAACCACCAATCACAATGATAATACAAATTTTCTCAATAGTAAATATTGATCAGGTAGAATGCACTACAAAAAAATTGACTTTTTGCGACGGTAAAATACCGTCGCTAATACTCCTAATGCCGTCGCTAATACTTTTTGCGACGGCAAAATGACTTTTTGCGACGGCAAGAGGGGGTCGCAACTGCAGGAGTTGCAAAAGAGTTTTTGCGACGGTAAGTGCCGTCGCTAATGTTTTGCGACGGCATTTTTTACCTTTTTGCGACGGCACCGTGCAGTCGCTAATAATTTGAAATTTCTTGACTTTTTTGCGACGGCCCTATTTTACCGTCGCTAAAAATGTTATTTGAGACGGCAAAAAATACCGTCGCTAATAGTCTTTTTTAAAAAAAAAAACACTTTTTTGCGACGGTGTGGTGCCGTCGCAAAAAGTATAAAAAATATGAAATTTTCTATTTTTTGCGACAGTGTAATGCCGTCGCAAAAAATATTAAAAAATAATAAAATTTTTATTTTAAATAATAAAATTTCTATTTTTTGTGACAGTATAATGTCGTCGCAAAAAGTAAAACCTATAACAAAATTAATAAAAATATTAAAATTTTCTATTTTTTCCGACGGTGGTACCGTCTCTCACTCTCTAAGGGCTGATTATTTACATTTTATTCACAAAAACATCATAACAGAAAATAAAAATAAAAATTGATCAAACCATCAAATTCAATATTTTACAAAGAATAATTAAACTGTACATGTTCATAAAAGCATATTTAAATTATAAAATTCACCCAAATCCTAAAAAAAAAATAAAATAATAAAATAAAATCTAAAATTCACCATTATTTTCCATTTATTTAAAAAGGCCTACAATGAGAACTTTCGCTTTTGGAGATTATAGGGCAACCCAAATCCAAGCATTCAAAACAAACAATAAGTCTTTCGAAAGGAAAAAATATAAACATGTAGAGGATATTGCTGATCCTGTTGGTGGTGGTGCCGCCACTGAGTCACTGCTAACTCCGGTCTCGGTTGTTGAATTCAAGGCCGAGGCTGGCTGATCCTGCCTATTTCCCCCTTTGGTGAATGTTGTAGTTGAAGCCAATGGTGATGGCAATGGTAATGCAGCTCCAGAACTTGCTTTCTTCTCATCAACGCTGAGAACTGAGGTATTTGACTGGTCGACATTCAAGGCAGTGGTCGACTCTGAAATAGCTCCTGATTTAAACTTTGGTTTTTGCTTAAGAGCATGAATTCCAGTGTACAGTCTGTAAAGCGAGAAACACAACACAACCCGTAAATTCATGAGTAGAAATCCATACAAGGCACATATGATACAATCGTATACACCATATTTACTATCGTGAACGTGACATAATCTTCTAATGTGCTGAAACAATATAATATTTCTTTCAAAATCCAAACTTCATCAGAAGTAACCATTTTCTTCAAGGGAAACACCAATCTATTGCAAGAAACAATTTAACAATTCGGTGACACATGACCTTCGCCAGACAAAGAACCAGAGGGTATTAGCCCCCAACCAAACATTGGAAATTTCACAATTCAACTCTTGCTGACATGACTGCTAACCAAAAGTAATGTTTAGCACTGTTCCATTTATATCTTCTTCATGACAAGTTAACCAAAACTCCATCTTAACTACGCATTTCCAATGATGAGGAAAACTTCACAACTATAGGAAGTAAGGCCAATATAGGAAACACAATAGCTGATTAAGGACCAAACATGGCAGATGACACCTTGGTCGGTCAAATAATTCAAGTGTTAAGCTCAATGTGTTCTAGGAAAAGCTACCGATACAACATCGCTACCTTGTGTGCCTGTTTTAGGACCGAAGGGGATTTAGTCCTAAAACAAGTGTTGAATCTAGAACAAAATTAAGGACCGAAGAAAAGCAACCACATAATGACCGCTGCTTTCTTTAAAGGCAGTTCTCATCCACATTTTTTGTATTTTTGTCATTTACTATAAAGTTAAGGTTATTTATGTCTACATACATAAATAAGGGCAAAATTGGGAATGACATGAAAATTTGTGATGATCTGATCAACATTTGTTAGTACTATTAACAGACAACTAACAGATGGGAAAAGTGAAATTCAAAATTGAACCTGAAGGGAGGTTAGTGTTTTTTTAGAAACGTCAAGGGAGGCTTCTATAATTGTCATAAACCTCAGGGGAGGTCAGTGATGGGAGGTCAGTGTAATTTACCCTTTTAAATCCTTTTCAAATCTTCACTCCACCAACTATGGCCAAAACATTAACAAAATCTTGAAGCCAAGCAAGCAATATTCAGAAAATATATGAAATTCCACTGCCATATACACTGGGAGACGGTGATAACGATACCATTCTGCCACCAATCACAGAAGGGCTGGGGGATGCAAAAACTATATATAGATCCGCACGGTAAACTAATCATCACACAACTATATATACACCGGATCTAAAGACGCAGGCAAACAAAGAATCATCAAGTTGTGAGTAGTGAAGTATGAAATATAGAAAGGTTACTGACCATCAAAAAAATAGAGATAAGAATGAGAAAGGGAAAAAAGAACGAAATATAGAAAGATTAGATTGAAAGAAACAAAAGACAGGTTATGAATGGTATATGATCACACTACATGAGTAAAAATCATGTCAAAAATGGCAGTCCTGCAACATATAATATATAATTTTTCTTTAAGTTCACACCTCAATCAATTTAAACTACTTACAGGCCAAAGGAAAGACAAATGTCACAACCTTTGGTGAAATAAATTCTTTTAACTCATAAGCCTCAACAAACCTTTGGGAGGGGAATGCGGGAAGTCATGAGACAATATCAATTTCATGTGGAAAACACCATTCTCGTAGGGAGTTCCAGCTGCAAGGTTGATATTTGGTTAGTCTAAAAAATAAATACCTTTAATGATCATACAAGGTTTGAGAACAATAGATAGTTAATGAAAAATATTTTTCTGTGGCTTATTTTTTTGGGTTACTAAAAATCACGATCTAATTTTTTATGGTAGAGGAAATTGAGCGGCAATAGTGGTGGTGGTGGTGGTGATGGTGATAGCGAAAGAGATTAGTGGTGAAGTCGTGGTAGTGGTAGTGTAAATGGAGTGGCAGGGGTGAAGAAGAGAGAATGGTAGTAGTAGTGGTAGTAGTGGTAGTGGTAGTAGTGGAGTGGTGGCGATGGTAGCAATAATGGTGAAGTGGCGACAGTGGAAGTAGTGGTGGTGGTGGAATGGTGTTTGCAATAGTGGTAAAGGTGGTAGAAGAGATGGGTGGTGAGAGAGAGAAATGAGTGAGAGACAGATAGAAGAGAGAGAGGAGAGAGACACAGTGATGAGCGAGAGAGAGACAAAGTGGTCGCTAAAAGTGCATTTTCTTGTAGTGGATCGATAAATCGAGAGGGAGCTCAGTAAATAGAGAAGACGAGAGTAAGAAAGTGAGCAACGCAAACACAGTAGGAGAGAGAGAGAGAGAGAGAGAGAGATAGAGAGTGAGAGACAGAAAATAGACATAGAGAGAAGAGAGATAGAGAAAAAAGAGATGAGCGAGAGAAATAGAAAAAGATGAGAGATGAGAGAGATAGAGAGAAGAGAGATGAGCGAGAGAGATAAAGAGAAGAGAGATGAGCAAAAGAGATAGAGAGAAAATAAATGAGAAAAGAGATGAGAGAAGAGATAGATGAATGAGAGATACAAAGAGAGAAAGACAGATAGACAGACAGACAGAGAGAGAAGAGTAATGAGTAAGAAAGAGAAATAGTGACGAATGAGAGAGAGACATGGAGAAAGAGATAGACAGAAAAAGAGATAGAGAGAGAAAGAGAGAGAGAGATAGAGATAGAGGGAAAGATAGAAAAAGAGAGAGAAACAAGAGATGAGCGAAAGATAGACAAAAAGAGAAAGAAATAGAGCGAAAAGAGATAAGCAAGAGAGAGACACAGAAAAAGAGAGAGACAGAGAGATAAGAGAAATGGGCGAGAGAGATAGAAAGATAAGAGAGAGAGAGAAAAGAAATGAGAGAGATAGAGAGAAGAGAGATGAGCGAGAGAGACAGAGAGAGAAAACAGATGAGAGAGATAGAGAGAAAAAAGATAGGCGAGAGACACGAAGAGAAAATGAGAGAGAGAAACAGACAGACAGAGAGAGAAGAGTGATGAGTGAAAGAGATAAAGAGAAGAGAGAGAGATAGAGGCAGAGAGACATGAAGATGAAAAAATGAATGAAAAGAGAAATGTTACATCAAAAGAGTAAGAAGACATTGTTTTTTTAAATTTTTTTTTGTGAAAGAAAAAAGTACTAGAATTTATTCAAACCATTTTGTGACTGTATATATATGAAGCTGTCTCAAAACCACAATCACTATGCTAGGTTAGAGTTTTCCAAAAACTCTTTTGAGAAAATTATACTTTCTTGTTTTCCGTGTTATATTGTTTTTACTGAATTTTTTTAATATTTTAAGTATTTTTTTTTTAATTTTTTTAATTTTTTTTAATATTGTAAATTTTTTTTAAAAAAAATTCACTAAATATCAAAAATACAATACATTTTTTTTTTGTATTTTTATGTATTTATTAATTTTTAAAAATATTTTTTCATAATTTTTTTTTAGATACATCTAAGTAAGGTGCATCTAAAAAAAATATTTAAAATTTTAAAAATATTCACTAAAAATTTTTAAAAAAAAACACGAAAGTCACTTTTTGCGACGGCAGAAAATGCCATCCCAAAAAAGCAGAGTATTTGCGACGGCACCATTTGCCGTCTCAAAAAAGCAGAGCATTTGCGACGGCACAATTTGCCGTCTCAAAAAAACAGAGTATTTGCGACGGCAGAAAATACCGTCGCAAATGCTCTCATTTTTTGAGACGGCAAATTGTGCCGTCGCAAATGCTATGCTTTTTTGAGACGGCAAATGGTGCCGTCGCAAATACTCTGCTTTTTTGAGACGGCATTTTTTGCCGTCGCAAAAAGTGACTTTTTGAGACGGCAAGTGTGCCGTCGCAAATAGTCCCGTCTCATATACCCACTTTTCTTGTAGTGATGGGTTAGGTATTCATATTAGGATTAATGTTCATAGGGATTTTTACATGTTAGTTATCAAATTACCTGGCACACAACCCTCCTCCTTTATCTGGGTTTAGGTCGGGCTATATAAAAGATACAACACTAAACACTAAGAGTTGAGTCACTTAAGCTAACTTATATTCCTCTTATGTATATTTCATGCATAAGCCTGGAGATGTTGCGGTGTAAGCTTTTCATGCACTACAAGAAAATACACATTCGGCTACTAAAAAATTAGTCGCCAAAGCCTCATTTTTCGTCGCCAAAAGTCAGTGGTGATTAAAAATTTTAGAAACCCAGGTAGTCGGGTATACTTTGTCGGCAATAGTATTGGTGACTAAAATTTATTTGGTCACTAATTTTCAACTTTTGGTTACTAAAAATTTATTAGTCGCCAAAGGTCACCTTTTGGTGACTAAAATATTAGTCGCTGAAAGTTTCCACATAAAAATGAATTCAACTATTGGCGACTAAAACTTTTAGTCACTGAAGGATGCCGTGTTCTTTCGTGACTAAACTATTTAATCGGCAATTGTTTCTTCTCTCAATTTGATTTGTTTTGGCTACTAACTATTTGGTTGCCAAAAGTCTTTTGTTTCTTTTTTACTATTAAATATTTAGTCATCAAAAACCTTTTCTTGCATTTTTGGCTACCAAAATATTTAGTCGCCAAAAACTTTATAATTTTTTTTTGAATTAATTTTTCGACCACTTGTATTTATTCCATTATAAATGTAACCTGTCACCTGTACCCTGTATAGAAACAAAATAATCCTTGAATACTAATTATATTAGTAACCATTTCACAACGTGCACACATTTTACTTTCAACCATCCAAAAAATTCATATTTAACATCAAATTCTAAATGTAATAGAAATTCCATACAAACCAAGTATAATCCAACCTCAAAAATATAATTCCATACATAACATAGGATTAACCAAATTTAATATCCAAAAGGTAATATGTACCATGCCAAAAGAGTAATCTATACCACCAAAAAATTAATTTGTACCGCACCAAAAACTAATTTGTACTCCATCAAAAGATAATCCGTACCATGCCAAATTTTAGATATGTACCATGCCAAAAAAGTAATTTGTACAAACAATTCTAAGGATGGAGGTATAAAAACAATGTCTTCTGTACTTGTCAAAAAAAGTTGTATCCACAATTCCATGCCAAAAAAATTTGTAAAAATAAAATTAATCATTAGTATTGACTAAATATTGGCATATTTTAAATTACAAATATATATATATATATATAACTCGAATTTAATTAATCTTTTCAAATTAATCATTAGTTTTGCATACTCAAATATATATGAATGAAAAATATGTAAAGCTCGAACGCATATATTAGGCAACCAATAATATTTTGCAAGTAATCATTGTACATAATTAATAATTATTTTTCCATTTTTTGGCCTCGAATGTTGTTTTTGACTAAGTTGAAGGTGTTTTCTACTCTAACTCTCAATCTACGTGTCCTATTTATGTACCGTTTGTCCGAATAGGTCACACTTGACACAGGGAAGCTGCCCGTTACATCACAATAGTAGTTGGGGGGCTGTTTTGCATTTTCACCCCTGAACGCCTTTTTCGACTAAATTTAAGGCATTTGTTTAAGGAATTCTCGACTCTAACTCCCAATCTATGTGACTTATTTACGTGCCATCTGTCCATAAAAGTCACATTTGGGACGAGAAAAGTTGCTCGTTACATCACAACATTGGTTCGGGGGTTGTTTTGCATTTTTGCTCTGCAAATGCCTTTTTTCGACTAAATTTAAGGCATTCTGTACTCTAACTCCCAACCTACGTTTCCTATTTACGTACCATCTGTCCCTACAGGTCATATTTGGCACGGGAAAGCTGCCTGTTACATCACAATAGTGGTTGGGGGGCTGTTTTGCATTTTTGCCCCCCAAACGTCTTTTTTCGACTAAGTTTAAGGCATTCTCGACTCTAACTCCTAGCCAACGTGTCCTATTTACATTAGGCCAATAGTCAAAGGAATTGCTCCTGAAAATAAATTGTTATTTAGAAAGAGAAACATTACATTAGGCCATAGTGGGATTGTGCCTTCTAGGCGAGTGAAACTCAAGTCCACAAAGGAAATTCCTAATGAGTTGGGAACAACAAAGACAATTTGGTTGCGAGATAAATCGAGCATGTCAATTTGCATTGACGATTTCCAAAACTAGTTAGGTATTGTATCTAAAATGGAGACATTTGTGAGGACTATGGATGAAAGTTCTTTTTAATTTCTTTGCCATGTTGGAAATTTTGGACCTAACAGGTAGTTACTGATTTGGATAGTTAACAGGCTAAATGGAGGAACCCATTCATGTGTCACATCAAAAATGCATGTTGTGTCTGAAGATACGGAGAAAACTCATAGTTTTGCATGACCCTGTTAATGGTTTTGGGACAAGAAGCCTTTCCAAGAATTATGGAAGTGTTGCAATTTAGTCAACTCTTTGAGTCTTCCTAAACTTGTAGGGATAGACCTAGTCATCTCATTCGTAGTTTACTGGTTTTAAAAATTTATTGAAAACAAGTGAAAAGAGTGATTAACAAGAGCTAATACACGAAAGTTGTTGTCAACTGTCAAAAATAATAGTAGAAGGTGGTTGGTGATTTCTGCAAAGTTGTGGGGCTTCTTGTATTTTCTCTAAATCTTAGGAGAGATCAATATAATTTATCCAAAAGAATAAGTCCAGGACACAAAAATAGGTTACAAAAGAAGACACTGGCTATGTTTAATTGTTCGAATTGGATATAAGAGGGTGAGGAGCATATGTAATACTTAGGGATATAGAATGTAATATAATATATTTAGGATATGAGATGAATTATATATATTGTGTAATCAATTTTATTATATTTGGTTAGAGTAAGATATAGTATAAAATAAAAAAGGGTAATTATTTTTTAAAAGGATGATTATCCATTCTTTGGTAGGGGATCAATAATATCATAGGAAGTTAGTATTACATATCATTTACTTTTGGAGGATATAATACATCATCAGATTTCATATCGGATAACCAAACAAATGATATAAAAAATGTGAGACCCATATGTTTTTCTTTATCCCCTATATCCAGTCAAAAAAGTATATTCCCCTCTATATATCCCAATATCAAACATGACCATAACATATATGGATGGATAATTTTTTCAAAAGTGGGTTCAGCTAATAATTTTTTTTTTCCCAAAAACTTATACATTCATGTATATTTTGTGTTTTATTACATGTTTATAGAAAAAAATAAAATTAAAAATGATAATTGATTAGGAACTAGCTTTGGAAGTCAGGATCCAAACCAAAAGCAAGAGTTTTACCTGATAATCCCACCCCACCAAGCTTTTGACCATTGCTAAGGACAAGAGTAGCAGTGCAAGTTCTGTTTGTGTTGCAAGCAGCCACACCCATGATTTCAAAAGCTGTCATATTTTCTAGCCTAAAATTGACAAATGTAAAAGTTTTTTTTATTAGGGGTTGATGCGGCCAACTCAAGCAGTTCTCAATTAAAAACTGTCACACCAGACAAGTATAAAAATACTAATTATATAATTATTTTTATACCAAAAAAAAAAAAGGAGAAGATGTATTGCATGATGTGACATTGTGATATTTTTACAATTACAAACAAAGGGATGGATGGAGAAAAGTGCTTTACTTGATCAATTGCAGCAAACACATCTGTAAGAGTCCCCAAGCTTGGATATATAGCCTTATAAACAGCAATTCTGTATAAAATAAATTCAATAACATAACTAACAAAATAAAATTGAAGAACTGAACTCAATCACTTTAGGTAAGTTGTGTTATTGTATTTAATTTATATTGGTTGTGTTTAAACTTGAGTTGGACTTCACTACACGATTCACAATTGTTGGCTTCTATTAAACAATATTTTATTCTTTATTTGTGTTATATTTCAATGGTAAAGACTTGTTTATTTTGATTGTTTCAATTATTCTTAGTCTAATAGAATCAATCCGAGCAACAAAGCAACAAACAGTGTAACATAGCAGTGTCCCCAAACAAACAGGGCAACAGAGCAACAAACAAACAAAAGCAAAAAAAAAATTTGCTGCAACACCAGCAGGGGTGCACCAACACAATCAAATTACATGCAAAATCTGACATCACTAAAGTTTGAGACGAAATCATGGATTGAAAAATGGACACTTTTCAGATTTGATTTGGCCCACATAGCCATCCTAACCTTAACAAGCTCCTCAATCTCGCAAAATTTGGTGGATGGTCATTAAAAACATACTCATTCCTTGCCTTCCAAGTTTGACCAAATTTTTTTTTAGTCGGCATTTTTACTTGCCAAAAGTGTAATTTTCTGTAGTGTTAGTTTTGCTCCCACTGTGTAAGATAATTCACCCCTACAATGTAAAGAGGATTCACCCCTTTCGACTTTATTTAATTATCAAAAGAAGAAAAAAAAATCCATGAAACAAGATTGAAGTAAGAAGCAATCAGCAGTTCAATGGCACAAATCACAGATATCTACACTTTGATCTGCCACATGACTCCACTTTGACATAGACATCTTAATTGGTGTAATATTTGGGGAACCAAATGCGAACAGAGGTATCAAAACTTCAACTTAAAAAATGTTAACGCAATCTGTTATCTCCATTCTCCACAGCTTTTAGATTGCATGCTTAGTCCCTCTTTCACAATCTAAGGCTCACCCATTGGAAGAGAGAGGGGTGTGACAAGATGTAAAATTATAGCAATTAAAATACTAACAGTTCACAATACCAAACAATAACAAAGCACTTGGTTCCAACAAGAACCCATACTCAGTACTTGAAATACTCAGAAAGAGGATATGTATATACCAGCTTCATAAGCTACCTAAGACGAGTAAGGATCCTCTAAAGTGGTTTTTTCCTAAAGTTTCCTAGAGTGCTACATTGTGTGGTTGAGATTTATTGGCAAGTCACAACAATTTTTCTTATGTGACTTGCCAGTAAATCTCAACCACACAATGTAGCACTCTAGGAAACTTTAGGAAAATTTCACTCTAGAGGATCCTTGGTGACCTAAGACAATAAACTTCTCTAAAAAAAAAAAAAACTACTTAGGTCAATGAAGGAAATGATGTAAGTGACGATCCTCAACAGAATCGGATAATCCATCAATATACCAACTTTTTGGTCAAAAAAATGTGGAAGGGACTTAAATCAACACTTCAGAAGACTGTCACAACAAAATTGAAGTTTTGGCATCGTTCAAGAAACGTGATCAGCAGTTTAGAAGCATAAGATTAATCACTCATTCCAAATCAACAGTATTTATCTTTATATGTTAACTACCTCTCCCAGATTATGTTGTAAGCAGGAGCCTTGCGCACAAGGTACAACTATAAAAGCATAAATATGTTCAAGAAAGCAATAAATAATCAGGATATAACATTGTATACCTTAAGTTGTAACAATAAAATCCATGCCTGGTTGTCTGGCTTTAGGCTGAAGAGAAGACGCACTCGCTCTACCCACAAACTATAATTGATAGTTAAAACTGTCAGTAGGCTGAAGAAAAGACGAACTTGCTGTAGCCAAAAATTACAATTCATAGTTAAAACTGTCCATAGTAAGTTAATTGAAAATTAAAATAGTGAGAACATAAGGTCCAAACATATACTCCCTCTGTCCCACAACTTTTTTTTTTTTTTTTTTCTTTTGGATAAATACCTCTATTCCACAATTTTAGTCCTTTCAAATTTAGGATGTCCCAAAATGAAGTGCTCTTTGAAAAATCAAACCATAAAATTTTACAATTTCCAAACCTATCCCTATAATGGTAATGAATATATTTAAGAGTGAGAATAAACGGACAATTTGGGAAATCAATACGTTCTGATTTGAATTTAAATGCATTAATTCTATGACCCCTTAAAAGTGAAAAAAAAAATTAGCATCTATTTCATTGAAATTTCCCTTCATTTTTATTATATAGGAATGTTCAAATGAGTATTTAGAGCTAGTGGTTACATAATTTTTGTATGATGTCATTCACACCTTACAACTGGAAACTTAACATTTTCCATTTTCTTTCATCTCAAAATTTATTTGTATCACTCTAGAATGACTGAAATAACCAGAGAGAGAGGGAGAGAGATAGAGAGAGAGAGATAGAGAGAAAGCGAGCGAGAGAGAACCTGTTTGTATTACGGCGGTGGCGGTGTGATTTGTGGTGGTGGTGGCGGCGGCAATGTGTGACTTACGGTGAGCAATGGTGGTGAGCAACTGCAGTGAGGTGAGGTTTGGTGGTGATTGGTTTTGTGTGTGTGTGTGTGTGTGAGAGAGAGAGAGAGAGAGAGAGAAGAGAAGAACCTTGTTTTCGAAATTACCGCGAAGAAACTAGGCACCAATCTTTTAACCTTTCCCTTTAAAATTTTATATACCTTTGGCGACTAAACTTCTTGTCTGTTGTCAAAAGTTAATTTGTAATGACTAATTTATTTAGTAGCCAAACATTTAACTAGCAACGACTAATATTTTAGTCGCAAAAAGTAACCATTTTGGCGACTAAACGTATTTTGGTCAACGAAAAAAAATATTCAGCTACCAAATTTTTCGTCACTGTAGACACCCTATTTTTGACCACCCTTAAGACTTGGGCGCTTATTCTAAACACCTGATGATGAAAGTTAGACTATGCAATCTTTTGAATTCTCAGTGAAGAAATTTGGATTCAAGCTCTAATCCTAACCTTGCACCCCATTTTGGCCAAACTATTTTAGACCTTAAAATCCTCATTTCAAAATATTTTTCCAAATATTTCTTCAATGTTCCGAGGCTCGCATTTCGTTTAAAACATTGCATTTTTTGGTAAACCGAGTAATGACAAAGTGGAAATAAATGGAAGGGAGGTGAACTCATTAAAAAATATTTAAAACATCTTATTTGTAGGTTTGGAGTTAAAGGAAATAAGAGGGGAGAGAAGAAAACTAGTTTAGGAAGAAGTTGAGCATCAAACCGTTGAGATAGAAATGAGCAGCTTTCACTAAATTAGGAATATCTATTTACACGCTTATAATTTAGATATGAGGCCACCACCATTGAAAATTGGAGTTTCAGGGCTTCAATTTAGACTCAAGAATCACCTAAAACCGAGTCCGGATGAGGGAGATATGCCCGTTTGAAATCGGGCCTGAAATGCAAAGTTTTGGATCCGACCAAGTCCATTTAGAATCGGCCATGGCCCATTTAGACCCAGTCGGGTCTCAATGAAAAATAAACTAGAGTTACTTTCTAGGCCTGGTCGTGTGTTTTTGGGCCCGGTCGTATGTTTTGGGGCTTGGCTGGGTCTCAATGACGAGAAACAGGACAATTGGTGGGAATTCGCCAGCTGTTGTTTTTTGAAGATATTTTGACCAAATTGGCTCAAATTCTATAAATAGACCCCTTGCATTCAGAATTAAAGGTTAAAAGATTTTCCTAAAGGCTTTGACGGAGATTGAGAGCTAAAACCATCCTCCTTGCTCCCTTTGATCTTCAAACCTTCTTGAACAATACATACACCATTAGAGCTTGTTCTTGGAGCTTTTTGTTGAGATTTCAAACTAAATTTCAGAAACTTGAGGGTGTTTGGAATCAAGTTTGTTAACTAAGAGCTTACCTCTCTTTCAAGAGGTATAAGCTTGTCACCTTTTTCCTTACTTTAATTTCAATCTTTTTCTATCTTTTTCTTGTGTTTTCCTACTGTTTTGGATCCATTCCAAGTGTTGGAACTTGGGGTTGAAGAGCTACCAAAGGTAGAGAGGCTTAACACCCTTTCTTGCACCTTATCCCATAGCTCATACCCTTTATTTTTGCACTATTTTCTTTGGTTTTCATACTAATTTTCAAAGTTTAAAAGGGCTGAAAAACATGGTTTAGAAGCCCCAAAAGTGGAGGGATTAGCCATCCCTCCTTGGTCTTGCTTACTAGTGTTGTATCTTTTTGTTCTTACCTATCTTTTGTGCTCTTTAAACATCATTTTGGCTATTGTTTTTTGCATGTTAGGGGCTGTTTTAGGGTTGTTTTAATTCATCTAATTAGCTTATGCTTTCAATACTTTGCCTTTTGTGTTGTAAGTCCTCATGGCTTCGATTGTTTAGGACTTAGACACCGAGTCATTTGAGTTGATAGCTTTCTTTGCTTAGTTTCTATGTGAAAAGTCTCACTCTAATAATCAATCTCGCGTAATCATTTCTGCACTCTCCCTCATTTCTTGATTTTTCTTTGTTTGAGAGTCATTTCAAGTGATTGATTGTTATTCAAGGCATGAGAAAGAGACCTATGCTCAATGGCTTAATCTCTACGGAGGTTCATCGTCAATGTGTAGTCTCTCTTTCATGCTATGGATCACTTCTCATTTGACATTTCTTCTCATTTAGTGGACTTTAATATCACTTTGGACAAAATGATTAAATAATGGAAAGGTAAGTCAAAAGGGATTAATAAAATTGGCTTAAAATTAGTGAAACCAACCTAAAGAAAATGTTTAGAATTGGTTGGATTCGGCCAAACATTATGCCGGATCCATTGCTTCGAGAATTGTCACTTATTAGTCCATCATGTTTTGACGAAACTTGAGGCGTCTCTATCTCCCTCTTTGAGCCTCCATGATGAGAGGGAGGGGTGGTCGCCTTCATTGCATTTATTAATTGTTTTGTCCAAATTGTGTTCGAAATCGTCAAGCCATCAACTTGTGCCTATTGACAGTTTTGGACTCAAATTCACTCTTCTCTTGAGTTTTATGATAGAGAGGAGTAGAATGGACAAAAATAGTTTAAAGTTGCTATGTCTGTACTGTTTTTACCCCAGAGCACAAAAACAGATTTTTGCCAGAAACTAGGGCACGACCGACCTCATTTGGACCCGACTGGGCCTCATTAAGGGCCGACCGGGCTCCAATGTTTGGTAAACATAATACTTTTGGTAGAAACAGAGGGCAGTGGCTGAGGGTGAAACAGAGTAGTCTAGGCAGATAGAGCAGTCTCTGAACACTGTCTTCATTAACGCACATGCGATCTTCGTGAATTCTTATTATTATTTATCTTAAATATAATTGTTGTAATTATGCTTGTTGTTGTTGTAATATTATTGATGTAACAAGTTAGATATCTAGTTAGTTATTCATTTGAATTTGTAATAATTAGTTTAATTAGGACACTTGGACACTCATTCCGACTCTCTTCCATGGGGGCAAATAGTAATAATGCGTGTATGTCTTCCAACCCCTATTTCTTTCTCCCTTTTATTTCTCCGCTTATGATGGTAGCATAGAGCATCATGTTTCCTTAGCATTTTTTTTTATGACTTGCATCCACTCGTGTTGCATACATAAGAGTTCGGCTCATCATTCTAACCAATGTCAAGATCAAAATTAAAATCTTTGCTTGAATAAATGCTTTATCCCATGTCTCGGATTGAATCAAATGCCATGCTAGTAGTCAAACTTGTTATTTGCATGATTGTATGTTTTGCATTAGTCATGTTGCATTATTTAGGAGCATGCATGTTTTCTAATTCTTTTGTTTTGTTTGGCTTGCCTTGGAGTACTAGGTGAACGTTTATTGCTTTAGCATATAGCATGCGTGTGATTGTTGCCATATCGAGCATGCTTACCATGTGGCTAAGTGCGTAAGTGATATATCTGTTTCAATGTTTGTGGATGAAGGCTAATTACTTAAATTGGGATAATTTGATTAATGTACACATAAGATCACTTTTTCAAGTGATATATATTCAAAACAATTTTCAAACATGAAATCAAAGTGTTCCAAATTTTGCAAATTAGTTTATACTTGTGTGCAACACATAGTAATGTTAGCCTTATAATCGGAATAAGAGCATAATATAAATAAGAATCACATCATGATTAGTAGAGGCCGATCTTTGATCGGGTGAGCGGGGTGCTCAATTCATGACCTTTCCCTCACGTACCTAAGTTCCCGAGCCGAGACACTTTGGTGATGACAGATAAATGGCCGGTGGCACGAGTCTCGGGTTTCCTGAATTTTCCAAAAATATTTAGGTGGAAACTTTGAAATCTGGCGAAGTAGTCCATTTTTGACATTTGATTCAAACATTGATTTTCCAAAATTGCCAAATTTGGACTCTTTTGTGTTTTCACTGTTTCACATTATACTTGTGAAATCAGATTTAGAACCACGGGAGTCCGAATTGTAGAGCTAGTTGTATCTGAAATGAGCACAAAAAGCGAGCTACAGTCACCAAAGATAAAAGTAAAATTTATACTTTTTATTTAGTGACTAAATTATTTTAGTAGGCAAAAATTACCTTACAACGACTAAAAATTATTTAGTCATCGAAATGAATATTTGCCGACCAAAACTTTGGTCGCCAAAGTTTAATAGCAAACATTATGCTAGCTTTTTGGCGACTAAATCTATTTTAGTAGCCAAAAACTGGTATGCCAGGACTAACAAAAATTTTAGTAGCCTAAAACATGATCTAATGCTGACTAAAACAATTATTAGTAGCCTATTGTGGCATATTTAGCAACTAATTTTTTTTAGTCGCCAATAATTAAGATACAGCTACTAAAAAAAATTAGTAGCCAAAAACCATATTCAACAGCGACCAATATAATTTTTAGTCACCTATTCTACAGCTTTTGGTGACTAAAAAAAGTTTAGTCACCAAATTTGGTCGCCAACAGTGTAAATTGTTGTAGTGATGTTCTGAATTTTGATATTAAATACATACTCCATCCATCTCTTTTTGGAATATGTATTGATATCAGCAATATAGTAATATATTAGCCAATATTGGAAAATTTCGAACAATATATTGATGAGTAATGGTATCAAAAGTCCAAAATGTCATTATGTATCAAGCTGATACAATGCCTTAATGGCCCATATTTAAAACCCTGCCACAGACACAATTTAAGGAAACCTAAAAACAAAAGGACACATCAGCTAATATGTAAATCAATTCTTAAGGAAACAATTTAAGAAAATCAATTCTTAAGGACACAATTTAAGGAAACCTAAAAACAAAACCTAAGAACCGGTATTGTATTTAAACACATATCTGTGACCGGTCATAACGATTTTTACACGTAATTCGTTGTCTTCTTATTTACTATGATTTATGTGTGGTTGTCATAGACATTTCATGCTACAATCATAATTGGCAACTCATTGGAACATAAAACCTCGTTCAAAAAAATAATAATAATAATAATCGAAATATCTTCAATTGAATTGAATGAATTGAACAAAGGGTCGTTTGTTAAGTTAACGTTTTTGTTTCTTATTTTTTGTTTTTGTTTTCATTTTCATTTTTTTAGAAAACTAAAATCAAAAACTTGTTTGGCATATTGTTTTCATTTTCAAAAAATAAAATTGATTTCAAAGTTTTCAAAATTTTTGAAAACACACACAAAAAAAAAAAAAAAGTTTTTTCTTCTTTTTAAAAAAAGTTTTTACTTTCTCCTTTCATCCACCACCCATTGCCACCACCAACCACAACCACGCGTTGCCGCTGATGGGTGGCGAGCTTTGCCCAACCTCTGGCGAATCTCCAGCAGGTGGGCGGTCACCGTTGTGATCTTAGGCCACCTTTCGGCATCCTTCCAGCCACCTCGTGTCCTTCAACAACATATGACCACTACCTCCGGTAGACACCTTCAGCTACCCACCACTACTGGTCACCACATCAGTCTACCATCTCTGGCCATCAAATCTAGCAACTCATCAAATATATTTCTCTATTTTTATTTGTATTTGTTTTCAAAATATTTTTGTACACCAAACAAGTTTTCTATTTTTGTTTTTTTATAAAGATAAACAAAAATTGTTTCTTGTTTTTTGTAAACTAAAAATTGAAAACGTTAACGAAGGGTTTTTTTTTTCTTCTTTGAAATGGTAATTTTGCTTATAGTTTTGCATATTCAGGCCCTCTAGGTACAAACTAGCCTGCCTTAACAATTTCACAAATAATTATGTTGGTTTTTTTTGGCTTTTGAAGGTTTAAAATGTAATTAGAGCATACCAGTAGGATTAATAAGTCTTTACAGAAGTAATAAATGCCAACCAATTAATCAGACAATTGTTTTGAAGTTCTTTTAGCCTCAATGAAGAGGACTTTTATTGGTGGCTTATTTTAGGAAAAAATTAAGAAGAACTAATCACAAAAATAAAGAAGAAGGGAGAGAATAGTATTAGAAAATAAATTTCATTCAGTAAACCAATGTTTACAATGTACCTTTGCACTTCCATAGCCTCGAAGGGGTTTACAAACAACTACTCGTACGAAATTGAAGTGCAGTGCAGGAAAGTAAAGGACTAGAAAAGAAAATGTAAAGTAAAATAAACTGGTTTCTGGATTTGGGTCTAGCGTCTTTTTTGTCAACCCTCTTGTAGGCATCCCATTTTTGACTGTCCTCAAGATTTGGAGGCCCTCGCTTGTGCACTCAATGATTGTGATTGTTTGTGTTCGTTTTGAGCGCCCGAAGTCCTCTGCAGAATGTCCTGTCTTTGAGCCTCTAAACCTTGTCTTCAAAACTTGGTGTCTGGAAGTGTTGGTGACCTATCGGGCACCCCCATAGGCTGTCGGCCATGGATTGTTTTTGTTGGCTACCAGTGGTGGCCGACGGCTACCAGTGTCGTTTTCCAAATATTTGTTAACAGTTGTGCTAGCTATTATCCCACTGGGCTATATCTTCCTACACGTGTATAGTGAGATGTTCCTAAGCTTAAGGGGTGTTTTTCTATATATAGGGGGTTCCTCCCCCATTTGTGAGGTTAGAAAATTTGGACAAAAATTATCTCTCTCTCTCTAGAATTCTCTCTCTCTCTCTCTCTCTCTCTCTCTCTCTCTCTCTCTTGTAATTTTGTACACATTTGCTAATAAATCCTTAGCTTTTACCTATACCTTCAAAACCAAATCTTCTTACCTTTGAGCTGAGATTCTTTGGAGTCTTATTTGAGCTCTAGAAAGAGGTTTTAGCTTGGTTTGGTGCCTAAATTTGTGCTTTGCTTCAAAGGTATAACACTTGCCTTGTTTACTTTGTTTCAATACACTTGCTTTGCCATCTTTTCTTACTATTTTGGGGCTAGTTTTGAACTGTAAAAGTTCTATTTTTGTGGCCTAAAAATGGTGGTTTGAGGCCATTTTCATTTGAGGGTGGTTCTCCCTTCTTGCATCTTAGTGTTTAAGGTTTTTGTGCCTTTGTTCATCACTTTCAAAACAATTTTTTTGACTCTTTTAACCACTGAAATTCAGAGGTTTTTTAGTGGCAAAAACCTAATTTTGAAGTCCAAAATTGAAGGGGTTAGCCTCTCCTCCTTGTTTCTTGTTTGCATGCCTAGTTAACTTCACATGTTAGCATATTTTTGTAGCTTAACTTAGCTCAAGTCCAGCATGTTTTAGCCTTTGAAATAACTTGTTTTAGCTCTGTTTTGGGCTGGTTAGGGCATTTGGGCCCTATTTTGTATAGTTGTAGTGTAAGTCCATTCACTAGCTTGGTGTTTTTGGGCTTTAATCACCATTAGTTTGAGTTAGTTGCATGTTTTAGTGTTGTTTTGCACTTCATTTCAGCATTTATAATCTCCGCAATCTTCCATAATTCTTCACTCTTTTGTTTTTGTGGAGAAGTGGTTTGGAAATACTCTTCTGATCTTGGGGGACGCTCGTGATCCTTAGTTAATCACCTGAAAAGGAATAAACACTTCGGTCGGGGGTGCCAGAATTAGCACTCTGACGGACAAGTCAGTTTCTGCACTCAAGATTACTTGTATTTTAAGTTAAGCGTAATGGTTCTCACATACCTCTTTCTAGCTGATGTTCTTCTATTTTTATCTTTTCTTTCTTAGGCCTCAGGATTGTGCCCATTTTCAATTCGGAATTCGGCCTCTTTCGTAGCAAACCGCCTTTCACTCGGCCCCTCGCTCAACCGACTATTTGGCTGGGTAGGGTTGGATCTGAGCTTACGAAACGATGCTGAGTGCTACGTATTCCGACTCTCTTAGTTCATCTGTTCGGCTTCTTCACGACTCCCAATATTCAGCCCCCACAATTGCCCCCCAAGCACTCCACTAACGACAGTTGGCTGGAGTGTTTGGTTTTGAACTCGAAAAGTCAGAGCCAAAATTCGGCGGTTGACCTTATTCCAACGTAGATGTCTGAGCACACGCTTCTCGGTTATCATTTCAACTTCCCGCCCCTTCATACACTTATATTTATTGTGATTTAAAATTTTGACGTCCTTTCAAATACATATTTTTAGATGCTCGTCGCTGGACTGCCTTCCGAATTATCTCTGGAACTTCTTTTTCTTCACTATCCTCGTCGTCTCCTGTAAGTTCTCTCCCTCTCTGCTTTGAAACTTTTTTTCCTGCTTTGTTTTTGGCCTAGCATATTCCTATAGACTGTAGGAAATGGCGAAACATTTAAAAGATCTCTTTCCTCGGATCGAATTTCTGGTTTCTGACGCCATTTCTTCATTCCTGATGACGTCCGTCTGTCGTTTGTGATAGACGACACCCTCGATATGGAGAGGACTGACGAAACCACGATTGTCTTCCCCCTCCTATCAATCGCAGAGGGTGGAGTCCGTTTCCCCCTTCACCCATTCCTTAGGGTTGTGCTTCGCCATTGGGGTTTAATTCCTTCCCAACCCAATGCTAATTTTTTTAGAATCATAATGGGAGTTATAGAGCTAAACCGTCGCCTTAGGATTAACCTTGGCATCCCAGCTATCCGGCATTGTTACGCCTTGGCTAAATCTTCTGGTCAGCACGAACATTATTTCCTTGGGGCCAAGGACACCGACCATCAGCTAGTGACTATGCTTTCCAGCTCTGGGAAGCGAGTCGATGATGTTATGGTCATTGTCCAAGGTAACTGGGAATTCAGCGAAGGGGAGGATCGCCTCGACTCTATTCCTAGACGGAGGGGCGAACCAGGTGGCTGAATAGCTTCTTGTGTTTATTATTATTTTTTTGTTATATTTATAAAGCTTCATTTTTGAGATCTTATGGTTTTTCTTGTACAGGAAATGATTTGAAGAAAGTCCTAATTTCAACCGATGATGCCGTTCTTTCGGAAATCAAAGTCGTGCTCAAATATTTCAGCCATCCAAGTCTCCAGAAATAAGGGAGGGCGGCCCACGTTCAGCTTCGTAACGAGCCGACCTATATGACCTTCTCGACGGCATAAAATATCCCAGTTCCGAAGGGTGAAGACTCTCTCATCGCTCTTATTTTGACCGATTTCAAGAACTTGTGGCAGGTTAGTCTCAAGGGGCCGATTCGGAGCGGGTCGATGTAGCTGAGGTCGCCGAGTCAGGTCAGCCTGAAGAGGAAGTAGACGAGGCATTGAAGTTGGCCTTTGAGGAAGCCGGCCTTAATTCAGCCGACCCCCCGTCTACTTTGGGCGGAGGGGACCTTCCATTTGAAGACGCCTTTCACGGTTTAGAGGACCTTCCCGGCACATACCCTGAAGACATGGCTGGGTTAAATCTCACACAACTTGCCAAGAAGGCGAATGCAGAAAGAATGGTTGCGCGGCGAAGAGTAGAGGCCGTTCGATCTCAAGTGCCAACTGTTGCCGAATCCCAGCCTTCCCTGTTGGTTACCGAATCTCAACCGCTCTTGCTTGTTAAAGAAATGGCAAGAAACCAAAATGCCGAGTCTGCTATGGTTGTGCAGACCGATCAAGAGGCCGAGCAAAGGGTAGAGAAGCGTACTACCGAGGTCGAGGCCGGCTTAGAAAATCGTGCCGAAAAATGACCTCGTTTAGAGGAATTAGATGTGATCGTGCCCTTTGTCATTCAGCCGAAGATAAAAAAACTAGCCAATCTCCTCTGACGCTTCATTCATTAAAGATCCTGTCGTCGCACTCAGCATGGCCACGTCCATTTCATTGCTGGCTGGCAAGGTGGCTTTCCGGTCAGAGCCGGATCTGGTTGCGATAGCACTAGCTGCTCAATCGGCTCTTTTGGTATATATCTTGCCTTCATCTCATTTTATGCAAATACCGTTTTGGTTCTAATTTCTTGTTTTGCAGACAGTCGGTAGGATAGCGGAGATGGGTCGTCGCCATCATGACACCGTCGAACAACTTGGCTGTTTACAGATAGAAGTTGAAGGCCAAAGGAGCAGGGCCAAGTTCGAGGCTTGAGGGCGAAGATGGAGGGAGCGAGGGCTGAGGCCGAGATTGCAGATGAGCTCAGGTTGGCTGCCGAGCAGAGGGCGAATACGAGTGAAGCTGCGCTCAAGTTAGCCCAAGAGGCAATCGCCAAACTTGAGGCAGACTTGGCAGAATCAAAGGCGGCGAAGGAATTAGCCGATTCTGAAGCTTCGAAGGCGTATGAGTTTGGGAAGAGTGCCGCCCTCAACGATTACATGGAGCAAGTCCCCAAATTCGAGAATCGGGGATTCAAACACAACTAGCTCAAAGCCCTTACTACTGCTGATGTGATATTGGCTATGTCGATTCCATACGAGCAAGTGGATGTTGAGCCACTGGAGTCTGACTCCAAGGACTAATTTGGGCGACGTTTTTATTTTTTAGGATTTCGTATGTATTTTTATAGCTTTTCGTTTGGTAATTTTCATGTATTGCTACAGTCATAGTTGTTTTGCTAGGCATTTTCAGGTGAACTTGTAGCTTTTTGTTTAGTAATTTTCGTATGTAAAATGGCTACAATTTGTGCCCAATTTACTAATGAAAATTTCCTTTTTTACCTTGCTGTTATTTGTGCTAAATTTTGTTGTTGATGAATGGTATTGCTTTCAATTGTAAAATGGCTACATTTTGTTTTCAATGGCAAGTATCATAATTCATGGAGTGGCTGCGGCGTAAATCAATTAGCATCGGGTTTAGATACTTGGCCGATCAGACTAATAAATCTGCCCTTGCCCCAGCCAGTGAATGAGCTTCAGAAGCCGAATGGGGCTAGTTCGTGGAATGGCTGAGGCATAGACCGATCGGCATCGGGTTTAGATACTTGGCCGACCAGACTAATAAATCTACCCTCGCCAAAGCCAGTGCATGAGCTTTAGAAGCCGAATGGGGCTAGTTCGTGGAATGCCTGAGGCATAGACCGATCGGCATCGAGTTTAGATACTTGGCCGACTAGACTAATAAATCTGCTTTTGCCAAGGCCAGTGCATGAGCTTCAGAAGCCGAATGGGACTAGTTCGTGGAATGGCGGAGGCATACACCGATCGGCATTGTGTTTAGATACTTGGCCGATCAGACTAATAAATCTGCCCTTGCCCCAGCGAGTGCATGAGCTTCAGAAGTCGAATGGGGCTAGTTCGTGGAATGGTCTGATCGACATCTGGCCTTTGGCGTTTAGAATTAATGACGTCGCCTCGGGGGCGCTGCATACATTACGGATAAATGGGGTGAGTTCGCGCCAGTGATTCCACTTATTTTTATTCAGACTTGATTTAAACTAGCTTGGGACAAGTGCGAATGTCAAATAGACTGTTCTTTAACAACAGAGGAGAAGGACGAACATTGACTGAGTTAGACACTGCAATGAATCAATGTAGCGAGCCTATGCGCACGGGGAAAGGACATCCAAGGAACGGGAAAAGCATCAGCCCCCTAGTCGTCAAAGCAGATCACCCCGAAAGGAAAAACAGCAACGAGGAAGCTCCCTACGACCGCGACCGAGAAGCGAGCCCGATGCGACGCCACGACTGTTGAGTTTTGCAGTTTTTGTGGGGGAATAAACTGATGACGGAGGTGGATTCCATCATTAATGATCCAGGTGTAGCAGTCGAGTTCGCTCGACAAATCTTTCCACCGGAGGTCCAGCAATCGATGGTTGGACGATAAGATTTCGAAGTATTTCGAGAAGGCATCCATGGGGCGGTAAAAGGGCTGTACACCGCTTATGAGGTCGGCATGCGTCTGCGCGCCGCGTGAAGGGAAATAGAGAAGAATGATGAATAAATACGTAGTTTGGAGGTTCGCGCGGAAAAAGCCTAGCGTGAGCTCAGGGAACTCAGGAAGGCTCAAACCATTGAGCCTCGCGCGGTAGGTCAATCCAACCCGGTCATGGACGAAAGAGTGACCTAACGGCTGTTAAGTCACGCGATAGCCGATTGAGAGATGGCAAGCATGTTTGCCGTGGAAAATGCAAGGACCGTGGGTTATAAAAAAGGCTTCCACGACGGCCGAAGAGTCGAGATAGACAAGACCATGGTAAAATTCGCAGAGGAGGTGCGCCGATTTGAGAATCGGGCTTTAGGTACGGGTGGATCAAGGCTCTCTATGCCTCAGACGCACTCCAAGGAGCAGGAGTCGAATCGGCGTCGCCACTATATCATCGTCACGACTTTTCCTTTGATGCTTTCGAAATTGAAAAAAACGATGACGAGGGCGACGCTGAACATAACTGAATGTGTACTGTAAATGTTCCAACACAAATTATGCGTCAATTATGTATCTGTTGAATAATTTAATAAAAATATTTTATTTTAACTATTTGTGTTTGACTTTCAATGTTTTCTTGCCTAATTAGGCGTTCCGTTTTGCTTGCTTGCTTATTTTAATTGTTTATGCGATTGCGCCTACCAACTTATTTAAGCATTTTATCTTCAATTTTCTTATGCTTCCAAAGTGAAACGGTTTCTGCCGGCTCAGCGTATCAAAACAATCCACTTTGAAATGTAGGTCATTCCGAATTCGAAGTATTAATCGGCCCAAAGGCATTATGCGCCGATGGGGTTCCGAATCCAGAGTCTATTTAGCCAATCATGATATCCACTAAGGGCGCTCTGGATCCGGCGGCTTTATCGGTCTCAAGGATGTCATGTGCCGATGGGGTTCTGAATCTGGAGGCTTTATCGGCCCAAAGACGTCATGCGCCGATGGGGCTCCAAATTCAGAGCTTTGTTTGGCCAATCGTGATATCTACGAAGGGCGCTCCGAATCCGGAGGCCTTATCGGCCTTAAGGACGTTATGCGCCGATGGGGCTTTGAATCCGAAGGCTTTATCGGCCCAAAGACGTCATGCGCCGATGGGGTTTCGAATTCGGAGACTTTGTTTGGCCAATCGTGATATCCACGAAGGGCGCTCCGAATCCGGAGGCTTTGTTGGCCCAAAGACGTCATGCGCCGATAGGGCTCCGAATCTGGAGACTTTGTTTGGCCAATCGTGATATTGACGAAGGGCACTTCGAATCCGGAGGCTTTATCGGCCCAAAGACGTCATGTGCCGATGGGGCTCCGAATACGGAGACTTTGTTTGGCCAATCATGATATCCATGAAGGGCGCTTCGAATCCGGAGGCTTTATCGGCCCAAAGACGTCATGTGCCGATGGGGCTCCGAATACGGAGACTTTGTTTGGCCAATCATGATATCCATGAAGGGCGCTTCGAATCCGGAGGCTTTGTTTGGCCAATCGTGATATCCACGAAGGGTGCTTCGAATCCGGAGGCTTTATCAACCCAAAGATGTCATGCGCCGATGGGGCTCCGAATTCGGAGACTTTGTTTGGCCAATCGTGATATCCACGAAGGGCGCTCCAAATCCGGAGGCTTTATCGGCCCAAAGGCGTCATGCGCCGATGGGGCTCCGAATACGGAGACTTTGTTTGGCCGATCGTGATATCCACGAAAAGCGCTCCGAATCCGGAGGCTTTGTTTGGCCAATCGTGATATCCATGAAGGGCGCTCCGAATCCGGAGGCTTTGTCGGCCTAAAGACGTCATGCGCTGATGGGGCTCCGAATCCGGAGGCTTTGTCGGCCCAAAGACGTCATGCGTCGATGGGGCTCCGAATTCAGAGACTTTGTTTGGCCAATCGTGATATCCACGAAGGGCGCTCCGAATCCGGAGGATTTATCGGCCCAAAGACGTCATGCGCCGATGGGGCTCTAAATCCGGAGACTTTGGCCAATCGTGATATCCACGAAGGGCGCTCCAAATTCGGAGACTTTTTTTCAGAGCACTTTTCAACTGGATTTTGCAGTGAGTGGAATTACAACTTTTCAACAAGAATCCTTGCATTGCAAAAGTGGAATGTGTACATGGTGAACTATTTAAAACTAGAATCATTCCCCACAGGTCGAGTTTAATGATAGAATTTCCGCAAGTGCGTTGAGTTCCAAGGCCGTGGCAGACTCCTTCCTGACATGTCTTTGAGCCGATATGCCCCTACTCCTGCGATAGAATCTAACTGATAGGGGCTATCCCAGTGAGGACCCAATTTTCCATCAGCCGGTTTCCTGTCAGCTGGAAGTACTTTCATCATAACCAACTCTCTTGGTGTGTGTAGAGACCTCATTTTTGACTGACCTTAAGACTCAGACGTCATCGATTGAGCGCTCGGTGATGGTGCATGTTGCGCTCGTTTCGAGTTTCCGGAGTTTTGGCTGAGAGCCTTGCCCCTCCGGGCCTCTGAACTCTTTGTGCTTTGGCTTGGTTTGTGGACCGAACCTTGTTTTCTCTTCCCGGATAGAGGGAGAGGTCTTGTAGACCATCTCTTTGTGGTCGTAGGCCACTTTTTCCATTTGGAGACTAGTTTTCGATTTCTGGAGCCTTCGGCCGCGCGCCTTGTCTCGAGACCACTTAACGTTCTCCGTTTGGCATGGATTTTGAACCACACCTTGTTGCCTCTTCCTAGAGGAACACTGTGGTCCAGGAGACCACTTTTGTGGTCGCATACCACTTTTGATGCCCGTAGACTAGTTTTCGAGCCTTTCGGCAGCGTGCTTTGCCTCCCGATCTCTCATCTTGCATCCGTTTTGGTTTGTTTTTGGTAAAAACCTTGTTTTCCTTGTTTGGAAGGTGGTACAAGGGTGGGAGACCACTTTTTCTCCTTGGAGACCACTTTTCCTTCTGCCAGCCAATTTTTTGGTCAGATAACTGGCTTTCTTGATCTTTAGGCCATCTTTTTGGGTCAGCTACCACACCACTAGCTTGCTTTCATGCTCTAGACCTCTCCCACCTATGGCCGACCAGTTTTTGTTCTAAGAGACCACTTAAAGTGGTCGGCTGACCACTTTAAGTAGCAGACTGACTAGTTCAAGTGGTTAGCTGCTTTTTGATACTTTTTTGGAGATATTTTCCTCCAACTGTGCCAGCTGGAGGGCACCAGAGCTATCCTCCATAGACGTGTATAGAGGGATTGCCTTGGCCCTTAGCTTCTCCAAGAAGCTTTGCCTTTTGCTCTCTATAAAAGGGAGGTTCCTCCTCCCTCCTCTAGGTTCAGAAAAAACTTCCTTGAGCCATACATATAATCTATATCTATACATCTTCATTTCTCTCTTGTTTTGTGCCTTAAAGTGTAGATTTGTCTCACTTTTGTACACAAACACATACTCAAACACCTTGCTTGTGTTGCTGAGGCTATTTGAAGTTGTTTTTGGTGTTCTTGGGCTGGTTTGAGTTCAAAGAGTTTGCTAGAGTTGCAGTAGTAAAAAAGGTCTTCAAGGGTGAGTCTTTGACCTTTAAATCTCCCATTCTTGTTTAAGCTTTTATCTCTTCTTGCATACTGTTTTAAGCTTAGCTCTTAACTGGATAAAGTTTTGTTTTTGCATGCTTAAGAAGTTTTTTAAGGTCACTTTTTCATTGGGGGTGGTTTACCCTCTCTTAGGCCTTGTTAGGCCTTGTTTTAAGCCATCCCTTTAGGCTCTTGTTGAAGCCTTTGCATGATCTTTCTACCATTGAAATCCAGAGGATTTTCTATGGTGGAAAGATGGTTTTGGGGTCTTAAATAGGAGAGGGTCATCCCCTCTCCTTGTGTCTTGTTTACTAGCTTCATATGCCTCATGTTTGAGCACCTTTGTTAAGCTTGTGTTGGCTTGTTCTTAGCATGTATTTGTGGTTATTTTGCTGTGGCATACCACTATTTTTGCTTGGTTTGGTCACTCCTTGCATACCTAATACACTTGTAGTGTAAATCACACAAACTAACTTTGTATGCTTCATGAGGTAGCATGTCATTCTAGCTTGTTTTGTTTCTATTTCAGCATGTTTTTGGTGATGTTTTGCCATGTCATGACTCTGTTATGTTTTGGTTTGGTTTGGTTGGCCCTTGCATGCTCCATGCACTTGTAGTGCATTTCCTTGAAATAGCCTAGTGTGTCTCATGCTTTAACATGCCATTTTAGCATGCTTTTGGCTTAGCTCTGAGAAGATTTTGTTCATGTTTTACCATGTTTAAGGTCTGATTTGTGTTGTCTTGGTCATGCATGACTTGCTTTGTATAGCCATGGTTTAATCTAGCTTGTTAGCTTTGTGTATTGAGTCCACTAGCATGCATTACTTGGACTATTTTAATGTTTTGGCATCATTTGTAATGTGATTTCAGTTCATGTTTCATGTCCATGTATTCACATTTGTCACTCATTCAATGCGTTGGAGGGTTGGTCCTTTATGCCTTAACATGAGTCAATGTGTATGCTTTCATGTCATAATTTGCGAGCCATCATTTCAGTGTGTTTTTGGGGTTATTATGCCATAATATAACTTTGATTTTTGTTGTTTGAGTCATCTCATGCTTGGTCTTAATAGGTGTAGTGTAATCCACCTTATTTGCCTTGTATGCATCATGCCTCATGCTCACCATGCTAGCTTGTTTTGGCTTCCTTCCATGAATGTTTTAGTATCATTTTGACATGTACTAGGACTGTTTTAGGTTGCCTTTGTCATATCCTTCATGCTTTGTATAGCTGTAGTGCAATTGGCCTTGCTAGCTTTGTGTTTGAATGCCTCATGCATGTTATCTTTGAGCTATTTGGATGATTTGGCATCATTTAATACTCGATTTCAGAGCATGTAGCATTGCCATATTCCCACTTCATTCATGCTTTAAGTGCCTTTGAGTGTTGTGCATTATTGCCTAGTTTATGGCTTAGCATGTATGCCATCTTGCCTAGGCCTTTGAGCCCTCATCTCAGCATGTTTAGGTCCTTGTTTTGACCTACTTAAGCTCTGTTTATGGCTGGTTCATGCTTTTGTGCCATGTATTGCATGCCTCATATGTAGTTCTCTTTGCTAGTCTTATGCTTTAAGGACCCTTGCATGCTTTACTTATGTTGATTAAATGATTTGGCATCATTTCTTGCTTAATTTCAGTGCACCTAGTGTTGTTACACTTCCATGCTTTTCACTCTTTAAGTGTTTTTGAGAGTTGCACTTTAGTGCCTTAATTGGTGCGCCAATTGGCATGCATATTTGCATGTGTTTTCGTATTATGGCCACTGATTTGGGGATGACTGAGGTCTACCCTTTTGGTTTAAGTCCATTGAGTATGTTTTATTGCATGTTGTTTGCATGCTTATATTACATCGCATTGTGAATGCCATGTTCATCGCATTGTGTATGCCTTATACCTTCCATTGTGTATGCTTAGGTTACATCATTGCATTGTGCATGCTAATTGATATTTGCATTGTGTATGCTAGTTGTTGTATGCATTAGCATTGTGCATGCCATTAGCCATGTTAGGTTGTTCAAGTCGCATTCCATGCTTACATGCTCGAGTCACATTGTGTATGCCATGCTTGTTGTTGCATTGTGTTTGGAATAGGTGTTAGTCCAAACACGGGAAATGAGGGATGTTTCATACTTGAAGTGATGAAACATGCCTTAATTCCCGGTCGCCGACACTTTTGATCATACATGATAGAGTTTTAGGCTTTATGTGTTTACTTGTGCATTCATTTTACATTGAATTATGCAACTTCGCCTCTCGGCCATCATGTATTGAAATGCGTGATTGGTGGTCCGAGGGTCGAGAACTACACTCCTTTGAGTTCATGACATGATAGGGAGGGTAGTTGTGCACACATATCTTGCAAATGCATTGCCATGCCCTTTCTTGCTCTCTGTTGCAGCAAACTGGAATTCAGCAGCAACAATTGGTCGGCCAGCCAGAAAAACTAGCTGGCCGACGACTTTTTATGACTTTCAACAACAAAAAGTGGTCGGCAGGTGGCTGGAGAGACCAAAAGTGGTCGGCCACCCTCCCACAGGTCTCCCAAGGTGAAGTTTCAGCTTTCTGGAGCTTGGTGCAGTGTTCTGAGGACAAATGAAAAACAGAGGCAAATCGGGGCATCGCATTGGATTTTTGAACAAGACAACCGGGCATGCATGCATTCCTTTCCTTTTGAAGCTCCTGTTTTATTGCTTTCCTTAGCTGCCATGCTTAGATAGCTAGCTTATGCTTTAGTTTGTAACTTAATAGTTAATGCGTTAGCTATTCAATTTGTTTTTGTAATAATTAGTTAACTAGGATTAGTTAATTAATTTGTTTTGTAATAATTAGTTTAATTAGCTTTAGATTAGCTAGTTAGATTCTTATTCGGTCCCTCCTTCGAGAGGGCATATTGTTGTAATAAGCGTGCGTGCGTGTGATGCATATTTTTCAACCCCCATTTATTTCTCCCTTTTACTTAATCGCTTACGATGGTTAGTTTTAGGGCATATTTTGTTTAGCATACCTTATGTTTCGAATGCGTGCATCATTAATCTATATTGCATGCATCGGGCTCGGCGCATCATACTAACTGCATTGTATTTCAATTCCTATTTGAATACATGTATCAAGTTGCATTTCACATGACATCTTAGGATAGCCATGCCTATCTTAGTTGCATTTGCGCATGTGTTGCATTAGTCATCTTAACATGAACTAGGATCATGCATGATTTCTAACTAGTTCTCTGTTTTGGCTTGGTGTACACTGTGAGTGTTTACGCTGTAGCATACTGCATGTGCGTTAATGTTGCCATGCAAGCATGCTTGCCATGAGGCTATTTGCTTATTTGATATAACTGTCTAAATGCCTGTGGGTGAAGGTTAGATTACTTGAATTGGAACAATTCATTGAAATCCGTGTTTTAGCCTACTTGCGAGTAGCAAACTTCAAACCATTTTCAAAAAAACGAACATGCGATGTTTTGTTCCAAATTAGGCGATCTAGTCTATACTTGTTTGCTGTGCGCGTCACATAGTAAGATTAGCTAATTAATCGGAATAAGAACACATGTGTTTTCAAAAATAAGATATCAAGCTTAGTACAGGCCGATCTTTGATCGGGCGAGCGGGGGTGCTCATTGCATGACCTTCCCCTCTCGTACCCAAGTTCCCGAGCCGAGGCAACTTTGGTGATGACGGACACGTGGCCTTCGGCACGAGCCAGGGTTTCCTAAATTCCCCCAAAAATAAAATATTTAGGTGGCGACTCTGTATCTGGCAAAGCAGTTCATGTTTGGCACTTCTTTATTAAAAATCATTTTTCCAAAATGATTTGCCGGATTTGGACTTTTTGGTGATTCATCAGTCTTATATCGCACATTGTGAGATTATATTCAGAACCCTGACATTTGAGTCTGAATTGTAGTAGCTCAGAGAACAAAATGAGAATTCGGGCCCCTCGCAGGCGCGGATATCGAAGAGTTCCCGGGAGCGCGTCTACAGTTTTTGGCGACTCTGCTGAGGAGTTAGAGAACTTGACTCGAACTCATGATATCTTGTTTTGACTACACTTATGTGTTTCTTTGCATTGCATTTGCATTGGTGCACCTAAGTCACCGTGTTCGCCGTCTACTATTCCTGAGTGGTTTGCCTGAGGCTGCATGCCATAAGGCGGACCGGCTACGGGCTCTACCACGATGGGAACACAAACTCCGGTTCTCACCGGGGCACCCTTCATGACCGTTCGACTTAGTGCATATCGGAATCGATAGTGACTATTCCAAACTAGGACAGGTTGCTTACCCGATTGTAGGTTGTTTGAAACCGCTGTGTGTGTAGTGAAACCTTAGTTCTTGACGAAACTAGGACAGGGAAAACCCTACCCCACCATAGGGGTGTTTTGGCTCTCATTTGCTTGCTATGTGCTGTTAGAGTGTGCCTCTATATTGTTTCGCATATCAGTTTGCAAGTCTAGGTATCAGGCCTGTGGGCATCAGTATTTGAAGAATCAGTTTTACCTGAGGGTATCAATTTTTGGGACAGTCATTTGGGCACGGTGATCAGTGTGTGAGAGCAGCGTATTCAGCTTAGAAATACCGACTGTGGGTTGTTGGGCCAACTGTGTGTTGTCTTTAATTTATCTAGCTCATAACATAGCACACTACACGTTTCGGGTTGTTTGTGTATTTATTATGCTTTATTTATCTTTTTGCAAGGTAGTTTAGCACAATTGCATCCGACCAGGCAGATATTCCTCGACCACTCTGAGTCAGAGGTCGAAGACTAAATAAATCCAGGGATCTGACAGACGGACAAGCAGTGTTTTTTTCTTTACCCCCAGTGGCCAGGTGGAGGTCAAGAAGACACAGTGTATCAGTACAGAGGTTGCCAAATCAGCAGTCTTTGAACAGTCAGGCTGAGGTCTCGGTTTCTACTACAAAGTCAGATATACCGGTTGTTCAGTTAGATCAAGACAATATGGCTGGTTTGGAAGAGAAGGTACGTTAGCTCCAGGAAAGGCCATGCAGCAGGATGTTGCCCGTCAGGCAGAAGTGGCTGCACGCCAAGCAGAAGTAGTGACCCAACAGGGAGAGTTAATCGCCAGGTTACAGCAGCAAATCGGAACATCTGCTTCACACCAAGCTCCTCCCCCGTTTAGGGATCCAGCACCCGGGGAGACTGCCAACGTCCAGGAAAATACGGACATTCTAACGGGGCCAGCTCCGCCCCCGATCGTACCCCAGTTGTCCAAAGCACCCACCAACTTAGTGGATTCGCCATTTGAATTTGAGGTGGATCCAACGGCATTAAAAGTGCTCTTCAAGAAGTCTCAAGGAGTTCATTCCATTCCGGATATAGAGGATGGATATACCGACTTGGCCGTGACGTTGTCGGACCGGTTTAAGATGCCACATATTGACCGCTTTGATGGTTCTGGGGATCCCATGGTCCACCTACGGCTATTCTCAGATATACTAAGGCCGATGGGCCTCTTTAGGTTGCAGAAGCATTCCCTGTTTGGCCGGACCCTGTCAAGTGTAGCGGCCATTTGGTATGCAAAATTAGAGGACTCTGTTAAGAGGAATTGGGAGGAGATGGCTGAGGCCTTTATAGTTCAATACTCTTACAATACGCAGATTGAGATTACAACTCATGATCTCGAGACAACCAGTCAGAAATCAATGGAGAGCTTCTCCGACTTCGTAACTCGTTGGAGAGCCAAAGCCTCGATGATGACCATCAGGCTGGTTGACAAAGATCAGATTCAGATGGTTCTGTGCAACCTCCAGCCTAAGCTCATGTAGAAGATAATCGTTCTCCCCCTCCCCACCTTTGCAGATCTACATGAGATCGGGGTGCAAATCGAGGATACCATGAAACAGGGTCTGATTGACCATGAAAGAGAGCAGCCCAAGAGGACATTCAACTGTGGTACAAATACAGGCACAAGTAGTGCTGCAGCTGGAAGGACTTCAGATGTTGGACTGGTCACCACCACCACTCCAAAAACCCTTACAGCTACCCCAATCACCAATGCATCCAGAAGTAGCTCACAAACAACTAGATATGCACCCGGAGGCCAAAGAACCTTTACCCCACTATATATGCCCCTGTCCAACGCTTTGGGGGTTTTGATAAAAAAAGGGCACTTGAAGTCCCTAGAGTCGCGGCCATTGCCAGAAAACTGTGCATATCACCAATAGCATGGTCACGAAATCGACCAATGCTTTTGATTGCGTCATGAGATTCAGGATCTCATTGACAACAGGGTGATCGCACCTCCAGAGAAATCGAATGTCACAACCAACCCTCTTCCACTACATAACCAAGCCTCACCTCCCAAACGCATCAACTTCATCCAAGCTGGGGTTGTGTCATACAACCCTAGCATATATATCACACCTTCTCACTTACCCAAGCCGGAGGTGTTCATTTCAAAAAGCATCGATTTGTGCATGTTGAGCACCTCTCTAATCCAACCCGAACCCGTGGTGGTGACTATCGAAGATAGAACCAGGATAATTATGGGAGCAGGTGGGAATAATGAGTCAGAGCCTGAGGGGTCTGCGAGATTTGAGTACAACCCGAGCGGTTACATCACACCAACAGATCAGCCTAAGCCAAGGGTAGAATTGGCAGCTAGGGCAGAGATCAATGTCGTACAGGAGGATGGACCTAATCAGGGGCCAGATGACCTAGCGGAATTGGAAGAGGACATAGCCAACCTTTAATTCTTCAATGAACAGGACCTAGGAGACGTGACTGTCAACTGGTTTGATTTAGATGGGTCAGCAGAAGCTACCAGGTGGCTCAGTGACGAGCCGGATGCTATTGAAGAACTTTAGCCAGACCAGGGGCAATCAGGAGCTGGGACATTGGCAGTAGCCAGAATGGCTGAGGATCAGGAAGCACCACCGGAGAGCACCGGTGTAAAGAATTTTGCTCGAGATTTAGGTATTTTGAGTGTAGAAGATACTAAGCAACAGGCTGCACTGAAGCAGTTTGAGCAGGAAAAGGTCGAAGATCTGGAAAGGGCTAGAAAGGCCAAAGGCCCCGAGGGGACGAAATGTGCTGTGCGCGCAGAAGTAGTTGTAATAGAACCAGATAGCTGTTTGGGATGGCCGACAGAATGTGGTGGGAAGACGATGACCTATGTCTTGCCCACACAGACGAAGATTGGGGACAAAACCAACCGGATGATACCTGGTACGTGGAGGAGGTGGACCACATGACTAGGAGTGGGCAGTATTTCAAGCCCCCACATTTAGATCAACCATAGGCGTCTGGGAAGGACAAGGAGGCAAAGAGGCAGAAAGAAAAGTTACTCGAGGAAGAGGCTGTGCTGAAACAACTTAAGAAGATACAAGCAGACATCTCCATCTGGGAACTGCTTATGGCTTCAAGAGTACACAGACAAGCTGCCCTTTCTACAATGGACAGAGCTAAACTTTCAATCGACACCACGCTTGAGCAGTTGGTAGGGTTGGTTTTTCCGGGAGGAGTTTCCCCGACGTTAACTTCACCGACAAGGAACTGCCACCTGAGGGCTCAAATCATAACAAACCACTCTACATCTTTGTGGAGTGTCGAGAAAAATAGATACCAGTGGTTCTTGTTGACACAGGATCCACTATCAATGTGTGTCCGTCGAGGATGGCATATGCAATCGGGTTGAAGCCTGCTGACTTTGTGCCTACTGCCCAGGTGATACGGGAATATGACAATACTAGCAGAGAGGTAATGGGGACTGTATAGATTCGGACCCAGGTTGGTCCAGGACAACACGATGTTGACTTTCATGTCTTGGACGTTCTCGCAACCTTCAATATACTTCTGGGGTAGCCATGGCTACACCAGGTAAAGACAGTCTCTTCCACCATGCACCAGATGTTGAAATACCCCCACGGGAAAGGGGTTGCTATTGTTTTTGGGAATTCGTCAATCCATCCGCCGTTGGAGGTTTCTACGCTAGTCCTGGAAATTGAACATGGTGCGGAGGATGTGTTCCTGTCAGGATTCACCCTAGCCGAGGCTCAGCTTGTACAGAACATACTGGCCATTAATGAGGGGTTATATGTTAGCGCACAGTTAGTGTACCTCATGAACAAGTAACAGCACATCCTCGGGATGGGATTAGGGAGGAGTGGCCGGAAAGGCGTTGCAACATCGGCCGAAGTGCCGCATAACCCACATACCTTTGGATTAGGTTATCTGCCTACCAAGGAGGACTGGGTGAGGAAAGGGAAAGAGATGGCCGGAAGAGCCAGAGCCAAGCAGGCAGGGAAACATTTTGAGTTGATGCATCGACCTATTTAGGGTACCCTGAACGGACGCTTTGTCTGGGAGGGGGAGGACTTCCCATTCTGCGGCTTCCCAGAGCCATGGTTGAATGCAGAGAGAAGGTGTTTGCCGAGGTTCAAGATTTTCTTTAACTTGCAATTGTCTGAGGATGATGTTGCCGAGGAGCAGACAGACCTGATAGCCGAGGCTAAGCAGTACAAAGAGGAGGTTTCCGAGGGCACAGAGAATGAAATTGGGGTAGCACTGGCTTGTTTACTTTCAGATCCTCCGATCGTACATGAGTGCTAGGGGAATGACCTCTCAGTGTTCATGATTGGGAATGAAACGGCCGTGAGCCCATCTTCAAACATCTTGGATGCATCCATCGCACCCTCCCTCGTCTGGCAATACGAGGAAGGCTTCTTTTCGAGCAGCACCGGGTCAGGTAGTGAGCCAGAATCTGATTCCACTGAGTCTGTAGAGTCAGAATCAGGTTCCAGCTCGTCTGAGTATGAGTCCGGTATTCCTGGGAGTGATAACCCGGATGCCACAGTCCTGTATAGGTCATCTTTTTCTTTTTCCTTTGAGTCGGTTGTAACAGAGGAATCAGATGCACTGGATGAAGTGACTAATGAGAATGATGTGGCTGTGGCTTTCGATTACTTTTCTATGCCTTTGATTTATTGCATTAATAAGGACTATCAAAATTTTGATGGAAACGACGAGGAAGAAATTCCTCCGATTTTGCGATATTTGCTTAATCAAGAGCAGGAGAGGTTTGTTAAACCATTGGTTGATGAAATCACTCAAATTAATGTTGGTACTGAGAAGGACCCGCAGCTGGTCCAGATCGGGTCCACGTTGTCTTCGGAGGAGCGTGAGCGCTTAGTTGCTTTGTTAAATGATTTCAAAGATGTTTTCGCGTGGTCCTACGAAGACATGCCTGGAATCCATCTTGAGATTGTACAGCACCGGATCCCTTTTGAACCAGAGGCCCGACCTGTCAAGTAGAAGCTCAGAAGGATCCGCCCAGACTGGGCTCTCAAGATCAAAGAAGAGGTCACCAAGCAAATTGACGTAGGGTTCCTGCTGGTATCTGAATACCCAACTTGGTTGGCCAATATAGTTCCGGTGCCGAAGAAGGATGGTAGAATTCGGGTATGTGTGGACTTCAGGGATTTAAACAAAGCCAGTCCGAAGGACGACTTTTCTCTGCCGTATATCGATGAATTAGTGGATTTCACTGCTGGGCATGCATTGCTCTCATTCATGGATGGGTTTTCAGGCTACAATCAGATATTGATGGCACCCGAAGACCGGGAGAAGACTGCTTTTACCACCCCATAGGGAACCTATTATTATAGAGTGATGCCGTTTGGGCTGAAGAATGCTGGAGTTACGTATCAATGGGCTGTGACCACAATATTGCACGATATGATCCACAAAGAGGTTGAGGTGTACGTGGACGACATGATTGTTAAGTCCAAAGAAAGAGAGGGCCACTACACCGCCTTGCAAAAATTCTTTCAACGGATCAGAGAGTATAGGCTGCGGCTGAATCCTCAAAAGTGTACATTTGGCGTTATAGCAGAGAAAATGCTGGGGTTCTTGATCACACAGAGAGGCATCGAGGTTGATCCTTCCAAAATCAAGGCCATCTTAGAAATGCCACCATCGAGGATTGAAAAGGAGGTGCGGGGCTTCTAGGTAAAGTGCAATTCATAAGACGGTTTATCTCTAAATTAACCTTGACTTGTGAACCACTCTTTGGTCTCTTGAAGAAAGGAACGAAGTTCCAATGGGACGGCCGATGCCAAGCAACTTTTGAGCAAATCAAACAGTATTTACAGAACCCACCTGTGTTGTCACCGCCTAAGCCGGGGAAATCGTTGATTCTGTATCTTTCAGTGACTGAAACTACAATGGGCTGCATCCTCGCACAGTAGTCTGAGGACAAAGTGGAGAGAGCTATCTACTATCTGAGCAAGAAAATGCTGGATTACGAGACTCGCTACACTCTGCTGGAGAAGGCTTGTCTGGCCTTGGTATGGGCTACTAGGAAGCTGCGACACTACCTGTTAGCTCACTCTGTAACACTGGTTTCAAGATTAGATCCCATTAAATATCTCTTTGAGAAACCGGCACTTACGGGTAGGCTAGCTCGTTGGTTGTTTCTGCTTTCCAAATTCGATCTGATGTACGTGACGCGCAAGTCAGTAAAAGGGAGAGCGGTAACGGAGTTCCTAGCTGATCACCCAGTTGAAGGGAATGAAGCAGTTGAGTACCTATTCCCTGATAAGGCCATCCTGTATGTCAAAGAAGAGACCTGGACGATGTACTTTGACGGAGCATCAAACCAATATGGGTATGGGATAGGGGTGTTGCTGATAGCGCCCGACAATTTTCGCATACCCTTAGCATTCAAACTCCGGTTTAAAGTATCGAACAATGAGGCAGAGTATGAGGCATGTATTGCCAGTTTAGAAGCTGCCCTAGAACTAGGGGCAAAATGGTTGGATGTCATCGGGGACTCGTACCTTGTTGTATCTCAAGCTAAAGAAGATTGGAAAGTTAAAGAGGAAAAGATGAGAATCTATCACCAGACTTTGGACGTGCTGATTCCTCGATTTGAGAAACTGAACTTCGCCCATATGTTAAGAGAGAACAACAGGTTCGCTGATTCATTAGCAACTCTATCTTCCATGATAGACATCCCTTTCGGAGTCCGGATGTGTCCGATCATCATTAAACAAAAATTTGTGCCGGCCTACGAGCTGCTTACTGCCATAGATGAGGTACAAGATGAGAATCCCTGGTATTACGACGTCTAGAACTTCTTGGAAAAGGAAGCGTATCCACCAGGGGCAAATGCCAAAGATAAAAGGGCAATTCAAAGAATGGCTGCTTAGTTCATCGTCTGCGGAGGTAAACTGTACAAGAGGGGTCATTTGGGGATGCATAAACTGTGTGTTGATGCTGAAGAATCGAAGCGCTTGATGAAGGCCATCCATGGAGGAGAGTGCGGAGCAAACATAAACGGGGTAATGCTAGCTCGGAAGGTCCTTAGACAAGATTATTACTGGTCCACCATGGAGGAGGATTGTATTGGCTTTGTTTGGCGATGCCACAAATGTCAGATCCATTCAAACCACATGAACATTCCGCCATCGACGCTGTACAATATGACTTCACCATGGCCATTTTTAGTATGGGGGATTGATGTGATTGGGGCTGTCACTTCAAAGGGGTCCAATAGGCATGAGTTCATTCTGGTCGCGATAGACTATTTCACGAAATGGGTTGAGGCCCAATCTTTTGTGGTGTTGAAGGCATCGCATGTTGCAAAGTTCATCAAGAACAACATCATCTGTCGCTACGGGGTCCCGAACGAGATTATTTCGGATAATGGTTCCCACTTTAAGAAGGAGGTGGTCGATTTGTTGGAGAAGTACAATGTGGCTTTTCATAAGTCATCTACATATTGGCCACAAACCAACCGAGCTGTTGAGGCCACCAACAAGAACATCAAATACATTCTGCAAAAGATGGTGAAAACCTACCGGGACTGGCCAGATAAGTTGCCATTTGCTCTGTGGGGCTACCGGACTTCAATTCGAACTTCTACTGGAGCGACTCCGTATTCTTTGGTTTATGGGATGGAAGCTGTTCTGCCTATCAAAGTTGAGGTTCCGTCATTATGGGTATTGGCTGAGTGTCAGATATCTGAGGTAGATTGGCAGCAAAGCAGATTCGAAGAACTCGTGCTCTTCAATGAGAGAAGGTTGAAAACACTATATCACGTTCAGGGTTATCAACAAAGAATTGTCAGGGCTTTCAACAAGAAGGTTAATTCCAGGAATTTGAAAGAAGGGGATCTAGTGCTAAAAGACAACCGAGCTCCCATTCATGACCCTAGGGGCAAGTTCAGACCCAATTGGACTGGTACTTACATCTTGATCTGGTCGGGTGGAGCTGTCGTTCTGATGGACCTAGATGGCCTAGAGTTCTCACAGCCAATCAATATGGACAAGTTGAAGAAATATTATCCCTGAGTGGCTCGTTAGGCCGAAAACCTGAAAGGGCGACCTAGGCAAATGTTAGAGTATGAAAATTTTGAAATTATAAAAACTGAGCTCGCAAGGTTAAAAACCCGCAAAGGGCGGCCTTGGCAAAAGTTAGAGCGCAAAAGGAGAGTGTTAATACACGAGTGAACTCGAGCCAAACTACGTACGGCTTGATTCCCATCTTTGGGATACATAGGCAACTTCATTTTGATGTCCAGCCACAAACACTTCCCGATCAACTTTGTCCGTGTGATCATGTTGGTCATCTTTGTCTATTTTGCATTCAAGAGCTCAGTTGTGATCTCTAGTGCAGTGCTATTCAGACTAGGGGCAACTTTCCAGTTGATGGGATTCGGGGTTGTGCATCTTAGTGATAGATCTCAGGCGTGTCCAGTTCTGATCCATATCGAAAATGGTTTTGAAAATTTTTAATAAAAGTTGATTTTGCTCAAATTAATCTTTTTACAACTTAGACCATTTTTGGACCAAACAGAAAATTTTCAATACCCACAACCTTCAATTGCATTGATTTCAATACAAAGTTCTCTTACTCTTGAATACAAATTGAAGTTTCTTTTTATTACATTCATAAAGAAAACTTAAAAGTACTGATAAAGTAATAAATTCGGGGCATAGTCAAGTCAGGTGTTCCTGTGCCCCCTCCCAGAGCTGGTCGAAGCCTCTGATATCAAAGTAGGCCCAATTTGCGCCTCCTCATCAAGCCAAGCTATGCATTTATCAGAGAGGGTGCAACTGAAAGTGGGAGCGGGGGCCAGTAGCTCTCTCGTCCTCTATGCTGTGGCATACCGAGCTAGCTGTGTGCCTCGAACCGGGAATGCAGCTGGGTACTCTATCCCTTCTGCCGGGCAAGTCTGATCATGTCCAAATTGGCGTCGGAATCGGAACGGAAAGTAAAAGGCACAGTGAGTCAGGTCGATCAACTGAATCCCAGGCTGGCGACACATGCTGTAACTCATCACTGGTAATTGAGCCAAGGGTAGCGCCAAGCAATACTGGTAGCGGATAAATGGCACATCCATTCGTACCACCAATCCTCATCAAGAGCATCGACTAGACGTCGTCGGAAGAAATAGCCACGAGCTAAATATGTTGGGCATGAGTCCACAACCTGCAATTTGTCCATCAACCATACATGGGGAGGGATGAAAAATGAGAGATTAAAGAATAGAGAGGTGTATGTTGAGAGAAAAGTAAGGAAAGGGTTTTGTGAGAAAAATTGAGCCTGAGGGCCGAGTGATGTAAGCAAGATATGTGAGATAGGGTGGAAAACATTACAGCAGTGGACTCCCCACGAATCTAGTCATCTCTCGGCGATGAAAAGCATCTAAACCCATCAACGTCTCAGCTAGTGTCATGGCGATATAGCTTTTGCCTTCTTTCAAGCCCTCAGCAACCTCAATCAAGCGGACACTAGATCTTCCGGAACCTGAGGCAAGCAAGAAATGTGACAGCATGCATAGGCAAAGGGCATGCCGCTGAAAATCTTGCCAATGATGATCGCCGTGGTCACCGGCATCAGAAAACTGATACACCAAGCTGGGATGTCCAATGCTCCATCGCAGATCAGAGACCGAGCATCATGCATAGTGAGTCCGCACATCCGTCCTAAGGCTTGGTTGTGGTCAAAGTGGAATTGTGGCAAAATTTCTTCATCGCATTCAAACTCCATCAGAACTTGGAAGTCTTCGAAAGTGGGACATACCTCTTGTCCGCCAAAGCTAAAGGACGTGTGTTACCGGGTTCCAAAACCTTGCCGCAGCATGAAGTAACAGAAAACGCAGCGGGGTGCGACTCAACGTGAATAGTGCATTCATGCCGAAGCCTCGGAAATTCAACTTTTCCGAGCCATCCAAGGTGGCAATCCAATCTGTGAGATTTTCGACAAGAAACGCCTCCATTTTGGTGCAAAATTAAGTTAGAATGAGAGAACCACGAAGCTGGAACCTTTATGGAGGATAAGGCACTATTTGGGGGACAAGTGTCAGAAAACTGGAGGTTCCCAAGTTAAGTTGTCGGCCAACCACTTTTTCTGGTCGGCCAGCTACTTTTTTGGGTTGCAGACAGAAAAACTGGTCGGCGAGCTCTAAAAGTGGTCGGTCATGTGCAAAAGCTGGTCTCCAGCTGTTTCTTGTCTCCAGAAGGGAGTCTCTAGCTTTCCAGTGTGCTGAGAGTACTGAAGATTTGAGTTTACCTCTGTTCCGGATGCATTTTTGTCACTTTGTTTGTCTCAAAATGCATTCCCTTCTCGAGTTGTTAGGCTTTGCTTATCGAGTTGTTAAGTTTTCTTATTGAGTTGTTGCTCTTTGATTATCGAGTTGTTGTTCTTTGTTTATCGAGTTGTTGCTCATTGCTTATCGAGTAGTAAACTTGCTAAGGTTTTGTTTCTTAGTGAGTTAAGTTGTTTAGTTTGTTGTGTCGGTTCACTACCTGACTTGGCAATACACATTGTTCAATTTCCGTTCAAATCTCATTTTTGTGCAGAATGGTGCGATACGATGCTTAGAATAAAAATACAACACTTTTGAACCGAAAAGCCATTTTCATTCTATCATGTTTCCTTTTTTTACAACATTTTACAACAGGGTACAAGTTTTGAAGAAAAATAAAAAACTGCCTAAGCTGTACAATGTGCTACAACTACATGTAAAAAGAAAAATAAAGCAGGAACATCTGTATCAATAAAGCATCAAGCTCAACACCGAGAGGCCCTCTTCACCCTCTTCGGCTGAGCAGCCTCCGCGCTACCATCATCGGCATCTCCGTCTGAATCGGAGCCTCCATCCCCGGAAGCCTCCTCGGTGTCGTCTCCACCCTCCGAACTGGAACCAGAGTCATCGTCCCTGCCTGCGGATGTCTCAGACTGAGGATGTGCTGACTCCTCCTCCTCGCTAGGCTCCTCATCATCCTGACTGACAGGTGCTCTGTGCCCACCTTGGCTGCGAGTCAATGCCCCTCTCTTTGCTGCTCGAGAAGGCCTGGATGGCCCGGGCGGTACAGGTGCGACCTGAAACGGGAATTTGAATACATCAACCAGAGTATGTATATCAGATACAAGAATGATGCATGGAATGAGTGCAAGCAAATATCGAATGTGAATGTGTTGTGTCAGATATGCTCTACACATGCGGTGAATCAGTATGGTAAAGTGTTCAGTGTCAGTATATCATCAGAAGTATGATAAATGCAAGAGACTGGAAAATACCAGGATGTTGTAGGAGTGCAGCAGTGTCTCCCTCCGCATGACCATGCCCTCGAGTGAGGCCACCACTCCGAGCAGCCCATCAGTGTACTCCCTAGGAGGCTGCAGATACAAGTTCAAGTCATCAGTGAATGAGTGAATGTCTAAATATCTGAGTGATTAACGAAAACTGTGAAGCATACCTGTGGTGAGTCAGGGTCACTGATGTATCGGTGATCCAGCCGTAGAGGCTCTAATGGAATCTGGTATGGCGTCCCATACTCCCAGCCTGGTCAGGAGATCTGGCCATCCAGCATACTGGCAAGTCGAGGGCATCTATCTAGTCCCGTCCCTCAATGAACCGGCCCCGCTAGTCAAAGGAATGTCTCTAGCTCGGGCGCGACTCGAGGAAGGCATGTCAGCAGCTCTCCTCTTGGAGGTACGGACACCTGACAGTGGAGGCATTAGGTACGTATGGCGATATGTCGCGTAATCCCCCTCCTCCAAGAGAAGGACCACATCAATACACAGCATAAGGTCCTCCGCTTTCCGGGGCGTGAGATCCCCTACGGACCACATCTCTGGTGGAGGCAGTGAGGGGACGTCCTGATCGAAGTTGCCCATCGTCTGGCGCATGAAGTGTTCTCCGAGAAACCACGCTCTGCCGACCGGTCCCTCAAGCAGAACCCTGTATCGCGAGGTGCCCCATGCCCCAGCAAACAGAAATCAAGGATTCCCTAGCATGGCTAGCCAAGGCTGCCAGGTCACTTGTGGGTAACAAGTGCAAATGTATACAATGATTAGATGTCATAAATATGCAAGATGAATCAAAACTGAAAGCATGAAGAACTGAAAGTTCTGGATTACCTCTGTCGCCCGTACAGTATCGAAGAACTGCTGAAGGTAGACCAGAGTCTCCCGGGGCCTGAGCCGGTACCGACCTTCAAATCTGTGTGAGTAAGGGATCTCAAGGGGTGCCTCGACCTCTAGCTCAGGGGCCAGCATCGGGAAGTATGCATAAACCCACAGCTATGGAGGGCAAGATAGTGGCTGCCAGAATACAAAATGCGTAGAAAATGCAGAATGCTGAGTACAGAATACTGAGTGCAGAATGGAAAATGCAGAATGCTGAGTGCAGAATGTGAATACAAAAAACACAGAATGTTGAGTGCAAAATGTAGAGTACAGAATGTAATGTGTGCCGTGTATAGTGTACAGATAATGAAAAGCAGAAATGTAAATCAAGAGGGCAGAATGTACCTCCCAGGCTCGCCAGTAGCCTCCAACTATGGTCCTCCACTCGTGGGAGGTCGCGCTCATGTAGCAATAAAGGGTAGTGAGGGCAACACCACCCCCAATCAAAGAGCCGGACCCGTGATAGGTCCACCAGAGCACTGAGCAGATAAAGCCTAACTGTGTTCCCTCTGTCAAAGAACAGTGTGGTCCTGAGGAGGAACATCAAGAATCCCTGGGCATACTGCTGTATGGCCTCAATGGTCTGGGGTGTAGTCCTCCGGTGCTGCTCGGGAAACCAGGTGTACCTCATCCTGCCTGATGATCTGTCGATTGGCAGACGGGCTCCGAGCAGATAAATCCAAGCGATCTCCCACTCGTCCATATCTGTGTCGTATGGGATCGGCCGACCTCCCACCTCAAGGCCCGTCAGTATGGAAAAGCCATATGGGGTCATCGTCATGTCCCCGGTGGCCGAGAAATGGAAGGAGTTGGTGGTGTCCCACCATCTCTCCACAAGTGCGCCCAGGAGGGTCCTGCTCACTGGATGACGTAATAATCCCACACAGAATAGGCCAAATCCTGCCTTGTCCACGATATGTCAGACGACATCTGGGAGCTCCATGTACCACTCCCTCGCAAGGATCGATCCATAACCCCGTGTGAAACGGGAGGATACCTGCATTCAAAATGAAAAGTATGAGCTGCGTGTTCAAAGTGAAATGTATGAACTGTGTGTTCAGAATGAAAAGTATGAGCTGCGTGTTCAAAGTGAAATGTATGAGCTGTGTGTTCAGAATGTAATATATGAGCTGCGTGTTCAAAAAAGTATGAGTTGTGTGTTTAGAATGAAATATGAACTGTGTGTTCAGAATAAAAAAAGAGAATGAAATGTGTGAGCTGTGTGTTCAGAATGAAATGTATGAGCTGTGTGTTCAACATGAAAAATATGAGCTGTGTGTTCAGAATCAAAAAAGAGAATGAAATGTATGAGCTGTGTGTTCAGAATGAAATGTATGAGCTGTGTGTTCAGAATGAAATGTATGAGCTGTGTGTTCAAAATGAAATATATGAGCTGCGTGTTCAGAAAAGTATGAGCTGTGTGTTCAGAATGAAATATATGAGCTGCGTGTTCAGAAAAGTATGAGCTGTGTGTTCAGAATAAAAAAAGAGAATGAAAAGTATGAGCTGTGTATTCAAATTGAAAAGTGTGAACTATGTGTTCAAAATGAAAAATGTGGGCTGCGTGCAAATGAAAAAGTGTACTGTGTTATGGACTGCGTGTTCAGATTGAGCAGTGTGCTATAAACCGAATACCGTGTTATGAACTGCGTGTTCAGATTGAGCGGTGTGCTATGTTATGAAAAAGTGTACTGCGTTATGGACTGCGTGTTTAGATTGAGCAGTGTACTATAAACAGAATACCGTGTTATGAACTGCATGTTCAGATTGAGCAGTGTGCTATGCTATGAAAAGTGTACTGCGTTATGGACTGCGTGTTCAGATTAAGCAGTGTGCTATAAATCGAATACCGTGTTATGAACTGCGTATTCAGATTGAGCGGTGTGCTATGTCTTGAAAAAGTATGCTGTGTTATGGATTGCGTGTTCAGATTGAGCAGTGTACAAAAAACCAAATTATTGTGTTATGAACTGCGTGTTCAAACCAAACAGAATGCTACGTTATGAACTGTGTGTTCAGATTGAGCAGTGTTATGAGCCGTGTGCCAACCAAACAGAATGCTGCATTATGAACTGTGTGTTCAGATTAAGCACTGTTATGAGCCGTGTGCCAACTAAACAGAATGCTGCGTTATGAACTGTGTGTTCAGATTGAGTAGTGTTATGAGCCGTGTGCCAACCAAACAGAAAGCTGCGTTATGAACTGTGTGTTCAGACTGAGCAGTGTTATGAGCCGTGTGCCAACTAAACAGAAAGCTGCGTTATGAATTGTGTGTTCAGATTGAGCAGTGTTATGAGCCATGTGCCAACTAAACAAAATGCTGCGTTATGAACTGTGTGTTCAGATTGAGCAGTGTTATGAGCCATATGCCAACTAAACAGAATGCTGTGTTATGAACTGTGTGTTCAGATTGAGCAGTGAAATGTGCTGTGTGCCTAAATGAGCTGTGTGCCAAATTGACAAAGTGCTATGTGATGAGGCGTGTGCCAAATTAGCAGAATGCTGTGTATGAACCGTGTGTTCAGAATGAGTGAAGTACTGTGTGTGTGAATATGTTTAGAACGAGAAGATATGATACATAGCGAAAACATGGAATGTCGAGAAATGCAAAAATGAAGTACGTACCTCATGCGCGTGATGAGATAAATGGGACTCCGCTCCCGTAACAGCAGCTTTGTGGGTGCCCGCCGCGCGAAGTCCGCGAAGTGGTAGAAGGTGCTAGGAGGAAGGATGTGCTCCTCTGGGTCGTACTCCTTTGGGTCGAATGGCCATATCCTCGGAGGCAACGGTATAATGTCGGGCTCGTCCTCGACATATGGAGAACCTCCGCCATATGGAATATCGTCGGCCATCTGAAGAAATCTGCGAGATGATGCAAAAATGAGCCAAAATCGTAAAAAGTCAACAAAAGTCAATGCCTGAGAAAAGGTGCTAAACTTTGAGACAAACATACCTCAAGTGGTGAAAATGGAGAAAAAAGCTTCGAAAACAAATTTTAATCGGTTCAAAACGAAGAGAACCGAAAGTTTTCGCGAAACAACTTCGCGTGGGGCATTGGAAAATGTGTATAAAGTGCAGATCTAAGAGAGAAAAGGGTCTAGGGAGGAAGAGAAGCTGATTTCGGCCTTGGAGGTGTGATACAAACTGATTTGGAGTTGTGTACTTAAAGAATCGAAGCTTAAAAGACAAAACTGCCCCGAATTCTATAAACTGGTAGGCCAGCCAATTTTTCTGGTCGGTCGACCACTTTTGTGGGCAACAACTGGTCGACCAACTTCCTAGGTGGTCGGCCATCCCTCTTTGGTGGTCTCCAAGGTCCCTTTGTTCTCCCTAAGTGTTTTGGTGATGATTAGAGTCCTCGGCCCTTGAGAAAGTACAAGAAAAGTACACTTTTCGGCTCAAGAATGTCCCCGCGAGAACTTCAATTCAAGTCTTCGATGCGTGGCTCATCGTCACTCGTCAAAGAGCAAGGTGTATCCTTTATGAGTACGTTGTGACCCCTTCGAGCGGTAAATTGGAGGTTACGGTCGAATTGCTCTCTTTAAGGCTTGTACTTCTTTATTCAGCATTTTGTTTTAAACATGCTTTTAAAGTTGCACTTTTCTCGCGTTGTTATGCACGTCTTCTTGCATTGTTATGCCCACAACTTGTCAGATTGCTATGCACACTACTCGTCGCTTTGTTATGCACACTTTTGTTGAATTGCCACGCACACTGCTTTTGTTGTCACGCTCGTTTTACTTAGATTATTATGCTTGTTTTACCCGCATTGTTATGCGTCACACTTAGGTTGCATTGTCATGTATCCCTTTCGCGTTGTTATGCGTCACACTTAGGTTGCATTGTCATGCATCCCTTCCGCATTGTTATGTGTCACACTTAGGGTGCATTGTTATGCACCCACACTTTGCTTGTGTTGTCACGCACTTTTCACTTGCATTGTTATGCACGTTCCGGTTGCATTGTTGTGCACTTTTCACTTGCGTTGTTACGCACTTTTCACTTGCATTGCTATGCATGTTTCTAACAATATTGTACCTGTTGACTTTCTATCTTTTGCAGGCATGATATTGTATGTACGGTTCATTTGAAGCTGGCGCGACCAGACGAACCAGACGGTATTGTATGTACTCCGCGTGAGACGTAGCGAGAATTGTATAATTCTCTTACATCCTTTCTGCATGTAATGTAGCTTGGTTTCAATTCTATGCTTAAACTGTTGCATTTATTGTGCATAATTGCTTCGTTACAGTTTTTTTTGGATGATCATAAGTTAAGTCTTCGGCCTTGTCAAAAATTGGTCATCTCTGGGCTTTGACACTCACTCCGTCACTTATAACTTTCAAGTTCTGTCAAAGAGGGGCAACTGTAGACACCCCATTTTTGACCGACCTTAAGACTCAGATGTCATCGATTGAGCGCTCGGTAATGGTGCATGTTGCGCTCATTTCGAGTTTCCAGAGTTTTGGCTGAGAGCCTTGCCTCCGGGCCTCTGAACTCTTTGTGCTTTGGCTCAGTTTGTGGACCGAACCTTGTTTTCTCTTCCCGGAGGGAGGGAGAGGTCTTGTAGACCATCTCTTTGTGGTCGTAGACCACTTTTTGTGGTCGTAGGCCATTTTTCTCGTTTGGAGACTAGTTTCCGATTTCTAGAGCCTTCGGCCACGCGCCTTGTCTCGGGACCGCTTAACGTTCTCCGTTTGGCGTGCTTTTTGAACCACACCTTGTTGCCTCTGCCTAGAGGAACACTGTAGTCCGGGAGACCACTTTTGTGGTCACATACCACTTTTGATGCCCGTTGACTAGTTTTCGAGGCTTTCGGCCGCGTGCTTTGCCTCCAAATCTCTCGTCTTGCATCCGTTTTGGTTTGTTTTCGGTGCAAACCTTGTTTTCCTTGTTTGGAAGGTGGTACAAGGGTGGGAGACCACTTTTTCTCCTTGGAGACCACTTTTCCTTCTGCCAGCCAGTTTTCTGGTCGGATAACTGGCTTTCTTGGTCTTTGGGCCATATTTTCTGGTCAGCCACCACACCACTAGCTTGCTTTCATGCTCTAGACCTCTCCCACCTATGGCCGACCAGTTTTTTTTCTGAGAGACCACTTGAATTGGTCGGCTGCTTTTTGACACCTTTTTAGAGATATTTTCCTCCAACTGGGACAGTTGGAGGGCACCAGAGCTATGTATGGAGGGATTGCCTTGGCCCTTAGCTTCTCCAAGAAGCTTTGCCTTTTGCTCTCTATAAGAGGAAGGCTCCTCCTCCCTCCTCTAGGTTCAGAAAAAACTTCTTTGAGCCATACATATAATCTATATCCACTACTAGAAAAAGAGGCATTTGGCATGGAACTATTTCCGACGGTGTAAGTGCTGTCGCAAAAAACGTGTTCTTGCGATGGTATTTAATGACGTCTCAAAATTATTTTTGTTGTGACGAAAAAACTAAGCTCGTGGCGAAAAGTAAGGTTATATGCGGCGGTACGTTAAACGTCGCAAAATTTTTTTGGTTTTTTTTTTTTTTTTTTTGGCAATCCGTCGCAATTTTTTTTTTTTTTCTCATTCACTCGCGACGGGCCTTAATATCGTCGCAAATAGTATTCCTAAATTCCCGCCAAAATCCTCTCCCACTCTCGCTCTTTCCCGAAATCCCCAAATTCTCTATAATCTGGTGGAATAAAAAAAAAAGAAAAAAAAAAACCCTTCCTCTATCTCACTGCTCTCTCCCTTCCTCTCACCCTCGCTGTCACCCAGTCATCACTCTATCTCTCTTGTAGTGGTAACAGCTTCGTCTAGGTAACCCTCTTCTTTTCTCTTTCTCTTGCTCACGTAGACCCTCCCTCTTACCCAGTTGTCGTTTTGTCTGTCTTGAAGTGGCAACAACAGCGTCTGTAACAGCGGTAACAACAGCGCCACTTGAGTTCTCCCTCCAGCATCTAGGTATAGCCTTCATTTTCTTTCCTCTGCTCTCCTCTGGCCTTCTATCGTCTGTTTCTCCCTGCTCATCAATTCATTGAAACTCTTTTCATTAAGAATAGAACAGTTCAAATGTGTGTGTGTGTTTGATTTGTGCGAAAATTGATTTTCTGTTGGTGTGTGTTTGATTTGTGTGAATATTGATTTTGTGTTGGTGTGTGTTTGATTTCGGCTCTGCATTGTGATAAGCCATAGACTTGGTTTTTGGCTTTGCCATAGGAAGTGTTAATATAGCCATTTAGGATTGTACCCTTGACCAATTGAGGCAACAAGTGATCAATGTTTGCTGATATTTGATTATTGCTTATGTTGGTGTTTGTATTGCAAAACTGGCCTGGATCAGTGGATTCTGCAGGGGAAGTGTAGAGGAAGAGTAAGATTAAGAGAAGAAAAAGACGACATAACAAACAACCCATGTTTTTGCTTTGGTTTTTTGATTCTATGTTGAAGCTCTCTTACATGGGTTCCTTCTTATTAAGCTTGGGATTGGGGGTGGGGAAATGAAGTGGGGGATATGACCAAGCAGAAATTATTGACTTTGTGACACTCTCGCCACTATGAGTGGAGGAAAATTCAAGTGCTTCTGGAAGAATATCAATTTCCTTAGTAGGATTAGTGCAATTATTGTTCAAAATCATATCAACAGTTCGCACATTTAAATTATAACTTTACTCCACTTTGTTTCTAATCCTTATTCTAGGCTTGAAAAACATCATTAGCTAACTATCTAATGAGGGAGTGCCTTCTAACAGATATTGCAAATTTGTAGTTGCACTCTCCAAATGAACTTGAGTCATAATTTTATTCTAGTTTTATTAAGAGTATAATAGTAAGGAATTAGTTACTCAGAATTAGTAAGCAAGAGTCTTGCCCGTCTAAGTTCATAATGTTAGATTCCTTACTAAATAGAAACTTCCATGATCATGTCCAAAGAAAATTGTAACACATTGGTAGCCTCCTCTTACCTTTTTCTGTAGCAAAAAATTAATAATCTAACTAGCTTCCCCCATGTGAAGTAGATTTGTTCAGAAACAAATTTTAAGAAACATGTATATATTTTGGGTATCTTCATAAGAAAATGAAACTGAAAGCATTAAAATTATCACTCAATTATCTGCCTTCTTTGAAAACTGTGTTAATTTGTCATGCCCAAAGAGAATTGCACCGCATTAGTTGTCTCCTCTTACCCTTTTCTTTAGCCAAAAAACTAATAATCTAACTAGCATCCCATGTGTAGTAAATCTGTTAAGAAACAAAGTTTAAGATATATATATATATATATATATATTGGGTATCTTTATAAGAAAATGAAACTAAAAACATTAAAAATTTACTCAACAATCAGCTTTATTTGAAAACTGTGTTAATATGCATATTTAGGAGACTTTTGAAAGAGAACAAATCAAGATGGAATGGAGTAGGATGGACTGCCTTATTTTGCTGGTCTGCCTTACTCAGGTGTGAAGGTATGCTGCTATTGTCAGAGGATGGACTGTTATGCAATGCTAGTGTCTTTTTTTGCTCTGCTTTGTTTTTTAGTGTTGCTTCAGTTTCTGCTGCTTTGGCTCAGGCTCTATTCCTCTACCTCAGTCTGTCAGTTTATTTCAGTTTGCTTTGTGTGTGTATGCTGCTATGTGCGTGTTTGTTGCTTCTATTTTGTTTGTATGCTACTGCAGTTGAGAGTTTAATTTAGTTGGTGTAGTTGCTAGGTTTGATCAAATGCAAAATACACTTTAGTTTCCTCAAATGCATGACAATGCCTTATTTTTCCTTAGAAAGGGCTGTCTAGAGGTTTCTGCTACTAGGCCCTGGTGTTACCAAATTTGCAAAGGATGCTAAGAGTGTTATTCATTAGTTTGGTCATTGCATCCTTTGTAGCAAAATCTGCCCCATCAGTAGTAGTCTCAGTAGTTGAGTTGGTTGGTTCTGCATTCATAATATCAATAATTGCTTGAATATATGATCTGCCTCTGGTTGCTGTTTTGGGGTTTTAGTGCTGGTTGGTCTGTTTTGATGAATGGTTGGTAGCGACTGGCCTGTTTGGTTTGATGACTGTGGAGTTAGTTGTTTGGTAGCTGCTGGTGCAGAGTTGTGAACTGCTGTTAGTCTGCTGGTGTATGATGTAGGGTGTGTATTGCTGCTATGATGTCTGCTGGTGTATGAGAGGTGGTTTTCTGATAGATTTTGAGGTGTTTGCTGCTATAGGGTGTGTATTGCTGTTGGTGTTTAATGCTATAGGCTGTATGATGTCTAGTATATGTTGTATTTATCTTGTTTGTTAGAGAGCATTTTTTTAGGTACATCGGAAAGTTAAAAAACACACAGCCGGGTTAAGCCCTCTCCCTAGCTCTACCAACAATGTCTATAACTAGCAGACTCCTAACTTCTTTTGGTGGTTCATTAACCACCAATATATCCTCTGGTTGCTCTGCTCCAAGCTTTGGTAGTGCATCCGCGCACAAATTTCCTTCCTTGTAGATATGTTGCACAGTACATTCATACCCACGCATAATGATCTTAGCATCTTCTATTAAGCCTCTGTATGGAGAGTTGATCTCTTCCACCACGACAAGGCCTTGCAATTCTTGATTTTCAGATTCTCATGCTTAGAGACTGTGTTAGGCCTAACATGTTCACTTACTCTTATGTTTTGAGAGCCTCCCATGGTTTACCCAACCTTCAACAGCTCCACTCTAGTATTAGGAGACAGATGGCCAATATAATACACATTGAGTGATAATAATTTTTTAAGTCTTAGTCGCCCTCTCTGATTTTATTTTCAAAATTTGTTTTCTGAAAAATAAAAATAACTAGTTTGATTAGAGTGATACATTTGTAAGGACCAAGATATATTTATAAATGATCATACTGAACCAAGATACTTGTTGATAAACCATTCCCTCTCTAAATCATGAAAGTAAGATCCAAGAAAAGAGAAGTTTCTTCTATAAAGCATAAACATTTCAATTGTTTGACTACTAGAACAGTTGCTTTGTGAATTGCGGTAGATAAATGAAAGTACTTACCAATGAAATTGATCCCTAGATGATGGTAGATCGGAGAGAAGAAGTCCACCAAATGAATGAAACTCCAAGTGAAGTAGCATGTAATGGCTATTGGAAATAGAATGACACTGCAACCAATGTCAAAAATTTACAATTACTTCCCCTTTGGTTTATGACAAATACATTTGATTTCCTCAGGTTCTAGAAAATGCATCTGTCCCCTCAGGTTTCAAATCACATAAGAAATACCCCTTCTGCTCTTCAACCGTTAGGTCAACTATAAGAATTTTATGCTGTCAGCAATTTTAAATTTTAAAATTCTCTTTTTACCCCTAGAATAATCTAATGTATTTGAAGAGCATTGCCCTCAAAGCTAAGCCTGCACCTTCACACTTGACATCCCTAGATTTACCATTGCCCCCCTTGTCCCCTACTTGCAGAACAAGTATATAATATCATAATATGTATGTCTTTGCACAACATAAAAGAATTCAGACTAAAAAGCTCCACAAATCAATTCGACTGTATCTATCTCCAAAACAACAATCTAGTGTTGCAATTCCTTCGATGAGAAACATTTGGAAAAGGAAGTAACATTTAGTTGAATCCTAGAGTAAACAATGAAAAGATTTGGAGATTAAAAGTTACTTGCATAGATCAAACTTAAAAGGGGTGGGGTCCCTTGAGAAATGCACTGGACAGCAGCAGACAATGAGTGTTTCACATGTATGGTCCATCACTGCTTGAAGGGTCATTGCATTTGCACCCATACTTCCAACACTATTCAGCGTAGTGGAAACAGACTTTGTTGGAACCTGAGTTTTCTGGAGGGGCTAACCTGAAAAGAGCAACGTAGAACCACTGCATGCAAAACAACTTTAAAAGTGGCTGATCCACATCTACACTAGGAATAAAATTTGAACATATTTCAATAGTAGCAGGAAGTAGAGGTACAAGCAAATCTGCTTCACTCTTGTGGATGTTAAGGCCTAAATCAATAAATATCTAAACACATTGTCATGACCCAAACCCGCCCCCATGGGTTAAGGACATAACCGGCCAGTAATCATGGGATTACCTACGGCCTCAAACCAAACCAAACGTATTTTAACAGAGTTAATGGGGGCCAAACGGAAGCAATCTTAAAGCTTTGTCCATAGAACTGTGCTTACATGGCACACCAAAACAAACTATACATACATACATTAATAACTCACAACAGAAATACAGTACCATAAAGTTCTGTATAGACAGGATTATCCAAAACTAAGTTAACCCATGAAAACTATATACAGACATATACAAAAACTTCGCCAACATGACAACATAGAACAAAATGACAAAAAGGCGAAGGCGAGTCTCGTGCGTGAGACGCATGGGCTGACTCTCCAAAACCCGATTGTTCCATACAGACTTCACTGGGGCTGGGTCTGGACCTCTCTTAGTTCACCTACAAACACATGAATGAGCATGAGCGAAAGCCCAGTGAATAATATCAAAGAAAGAAAATACATTGGAACATTATACATCAAACGGCCTTAGGCCCAATTCAATCATGTCATACTGGCCTTTGGCCTTTTCAAACTTTCATATCAAACTGGCCTTTAGGCCTTTCAAACTTTCATATCAAACTGGCCTCTAGACCTTTCAAACATTCATATCAAACTGGCCTTTAGGCCTTTCGAACTTTCATATCAAACTAGCCTTTAGGCCTTTCGAACTTTCATATCAAACTGGCCTTTAGGCCTTGTGCACCATTCAAATTAATGAACTTTACAAAACTTACATAGAAGTAAGCAATTAGACAATAACGTATTTCAGATATTACTCACAGTGATCGGCTTGTGGATTTGCCGTGGAGCTTGACCCTACATATCACATAACACATATGGGTCACAAATAATTCAATTCGTTCTTTAATTCACATATTCCTCTTTAGGCTTCATTCTTATCTCTTTAATTCAATTACAATGCTCAATGTATGCCTAAGAGTGCTTAGAAGTGAAAGGGAACGGAAAACAGAACACATAATGCATTTTCAAAATTTCAGAAAACAGGATCCCTGCTCGAGCGTGGACTTCCCCGCTCGAGCGAACCCTTAAGGCCTGTAAAAGTGTTGGTTATGTCGAATTTACGCTCGAGCGTGCATTATGGCACTCGAGCGGAAGGCCTCTCTACATGGCTCCCCGCTTGAGCGTGAACTTCCCCGCTCGAGCGAACATCCATGTTTGCAAAAATACTTGGAACACGAATTTCCCGCTCGAACGGCACTTCCCCCGCTCGAGCAGACATAAAAAATTCTGGGTTTTCCAAAATGTGTTCTTGAGCTTCAACTTGATATTCAAAGGCTCTAAATGCATGATTTGGGCTCAAATTTCACATAAACATGTACTAACATGGTACAAACACCAAGTTACAACATTTTGAAGCTCAATTTAATAAATCAAACCCATGCATGGCTGATTTTCCACCAAATTCATTACCAACATAACAACTCCATGCATTCAAAGCTTCTACTCCCATGGATTGTACATGCATGTGACATATAACCCTCATTCTCATCTCATATGATGAAAAGATGGTCAAATACATGGATTTTAACCAAAATTCAACATGAGTCATGTAATTCAAGCTCAAATATGCAAATTCAAAACAATTACATACATGCATGCATATATAGTCTTCCAATTCAACAAAACCAACTCAATACATGCTCTTGATCACAAACAAACCTTGAACTTACAAGGTCACAATTTCAAACTTATGAATTCAGGGCCAAGTGCTTACCTAGAGGTTTAATTCTTCACAAATTCTAGTTGAATCTCCAAGTTACTCAAGTTTCTCACTCAAATCTCCAATTGCTTCTCCCTCTCTCTCTCTAGCCAGCCCCCCTCTCTTTCCTTAGAGTTAAAATCAGCCCAAAATGTAACAAAGGAGAAGAATTGAGGGTGTAGTGCCTTTTTACAACAAATCCCACTAATTCCAATTTAATAATAAATAATTGGGCACTAATTCATCAATCCAATCAATTTAATCTGATCCGAATCAATTTTCAATTAAATTTCACCGTAGGCTCTAAAAATTATGCCAATCACAAAGGCGTAATCAATTTCGGTTTCTGTGGCCGATAAGGCCTTCAATTTAATTTACAAAGTAGATAATCAAACAGATATTCCTACGGTGAACAGATAGAAATTCAAAACCACATATTTTCACACAATGACACATACACACAAAATCATGTTAAACACATATGACCATACTCATATTAAGGACCAATTAACATATTGCGAAACAGGGATATCACAGTCTTCCCCCCTTTAGGAAGTTTGGTCCCTCAAACGTATTTTACCTTTGTCAGGAAACAAATGTGGATATCGCAGGCGCATTTCATCCTCTTTTTTCCACATGGCATCCGTCCCATAGTGTTCTTTCCATTCCACTTTCACCATTGGGATGGACTTGCTTCTCAACTGTTTCACTTGCAGTCAATAATTCGTTCCGGCCATTCGGCATATTCCATATTCTCATCAATAGCTACCCGGTGATAATCAATCACGTGAAACGGGTCTCGGAGGTAACCCCTCAACATCGACACGTGAAACACATTATGGATTTGTTCGAATCCCGGTGGCAGGGCAACTCTATAAGCAACCGGACCAAGCCTTTCCAAAATTTGAAACGGCCCAATGTAACGGGGCGACAACTTGCTCTTCTTTCCAAACTTGACTTGGCCTTTCATTAGGGACACACGAATAAACACATGGTCACCGACCTCATACACAAGCGGTCTTCTTCGAACATCTGCATAATTCTTCTGCCGGTCCTGAGCTGTTTTGAGCCTTTGCCGAATGGTTTTGATCTTCTCAGAAGTGTCTTGCACAATCTCAGGCCCAAGTAAAGCTCTATCCCCAACTTTTGTCCAACAAATTGGTGATCTACACCGCCTACAATACAAAGCCTCGTACGGTGCCATACCGATGCTGGAGTGGAAGCTGTTATTGTATGCAAATTCTACAAGTGGCAAATAATCTTCCCAACTCCCCTGAAAATCCAAAGCACACATTCGAAGCATATCTTCCAAAGTCTGTATTGTTCGTTCTGATTGTCCATCTGTCTGTGGGTGGAATGCAGTACTGAACCTTAGTTCTGTCCCCATAGCTTCCTGCAAACTTTTCCACAATCTAGATACAAATTTCGGATCTCTATCCGACACAATGGATACCGGAACTCCGTGTAAATGGACAATCTCATCAACATATATGGTAGCAAATCTATAAGCATTAAACGTAGTTCTAACAGGTAGAAAATGTGCAGATTTAGTTAGTCTATCAACTACAACCCAAATAGAATCCTTACCTCGAGGAGTCCGAGGTAGGCCAACAACGAAATCCATAGTCACATGTTCCCACTTCCATTCAGGAATAGGGAGAGGTTGCAGTAGACCGCCTGGTTTCTGATGTTCAGCTTTAACTTGCTGACACTGAAGACATTTGGACACATATTCTGCAATCTCCTTCTTCATTTTAGGCCACCAATAGGTTTGTTTCAATTCCTGATACATTTTATTGTTACCCAAATGCATAGCAAACACAGATCCATGGGCTTCATCTAAAACCCTCTTCTTTAGTTCCGGAATATCTGAGACACATATTTTATTCCGAAATCTTAACACTTCATTGTCAATGCTAAACTCTGCTTTCGGACTTGCCTTAAATTCATCAATTACTTTTTTGAGGAATTCATCCTCCTTCTGTTTCTGTTTGATTTCATCAATGATTGCCGGCTCAGCTGTAATAGCGGCTCTCAATCCGCCCTGTTCACACATTACCACTTCAATTTCAGATTTCTCAAAATCTTGCCAGATCTCTTTCTGTTTAGTAAGCAAACAAGCCATACTCCCTGTTGATTTTCTGCTTAAGGCATCAGCAACTGTATTAACTTTTCCGGGGTGACACTGAATCTCTAGATCATAATCTTTTATCAGTTCCAACCATCTCCTCTATCGCATATTCAATTCCTTCTGCGTGAAGAAGTATTTTAGACTTTTGTGATTCGTGTAGACTTCACACTTTGCTCCATACAGATAATGCTGCCAGATTTTCAAAGAAAAAACAACTGCGGCCAATTCTAGGTCATGTGTTGTATAATTCTTCTCGTGTGGCCTCAACTATCGGGAGGCGTAAGCAATAACCTTTCCATTCTGCATTAACACACAACCCAAACCTTTATAAGGCGCATCACTGAAAATTACAAAATTCTCCGTACCTAAAGGTAGTGTTAAAATTGGTACAGTAGTCAATCTTGTTTTCAATTCATGGAAGGCTGATTCTCTTTCATCGTCCCACTCAAATGATTGCCCCTTGCATGTCAACTGGGTAAGAGGCACAACTATCTTTGAAACGTTTTTCACAAACCTCCTGTAATACCCAGCTAGACCCATGAAAATGCGGACCTTTGTTACATTTGTCAGTGTAGGCCAATTCACAATTGCCTCTACTTTCTGTGGGTCCACTGAAATCCCCTCCTTGTTGATAACATGCCCTAAGAAAACAACTTCATCCAACCAAAACTCATATTTCTTTAATTTAGCAAATAATTTCCTTTCTCGAAGTACTTGTAGGACAGTTCTCAAATGGTGTTCATGTTCAAGTCTATCTTTAGAGTACATCAAAATGTCATCAATAAAAACCATAGCAAATTCGTCAAGGTAGGTTTTAAAAATTTAGCTCATTAGGTCCATAAATGCTGCCGGAGCATTAGTCACTCCAAATGGCATAACAAGAAACTCGAAATGTCCATACCTTGTTCTGAATGCGGTTTTCTCAACATCTTCCGCCTTTACCTTCAACTGATGATACCCGAATCTCAAATCAATCTTGGAAAACACTTGTGATCCCTGCAACTGGTCAAACAAATCATCAATACAGGATAAAGGGTATTTGTTCTTTATCGTTACCTTATTCAATTCCCAGTAATCGATGCACAAACGCAAAGTTCCATCATTCTTTTTCACAAACAAAACTGGTGCACCCCAAGGTGAAGTGCTAGGTCAAATAAACCCCTTATCTTGCAACTGTTCCTTCAGTTCTTCAATTTCAACAGTAGCCATTCTGTAGGGAGTTTTAGAAATGGGCTGGGTGCCTGGCACAGTTTCAATAGTAAACTCTATCTCCCTATCTACCAATTCCCCTGGTAATTCATTTGGAAATACATCTGGAAATTCTCTAACAATAGGGATATCACTCAATTCAACATTCACAGATTGTTCAGACAACACATAGCACAAATAACCCTGGCACCCTTTCCTGATCAGTTTACATGCTTTCATTGCAGATATCAAATAAGGTGGAGGCACTACCCCATTACCCACAAACACAATCTCTTTATGTTCGGGTGGTTTAAACAAAACTCGTTTTGTCACACAATCAATGGTGGCACAATATTTGGTCAACCAATCCATGCCTAAAATCACATCAAAATGTCTAAAGTTCAAGGGCAACAAATCTACATATAGGGTAGCATCCTCAACACACATATCACAAAACCGATATATAGATTCACACAATATAGATTCCCCAGATGGAGCCGACACACATAGCAGAGATGGCAATAATTCTAAAGGTCTATTCAGTCTAGATGCAAATACACATGTCACAAAAGAGTGTGTGGATCCGAAGTCAATTAGCACAAAAGCATCCTGATTACATAAAGAAATAGTACCTGAGACAACTGCGTTGGCATTCCTTGTATTGCCCGGAACAAACGCAAAAACTCTCCCCTGTCTCACGGTATCCCCGGTGGTAGCAGATCTCAAAGTATTTCCCGGCTTCGGGACCGATGTAGTGGAACTAGCAGCTATCTTTCCACCATTTTGATTACAATCTCGGGCCATATGCCCTTGTTTCCCACATTTGAAACAGGCTCCTGACACACGGTAACAAAATCCACGGTGCCTTTTGCTACAAATATTGCACATGGAAGATGTGTCTTGGGAAGAATTCGAAGTATTTGAGGAGCCCGTATTCTGCTTTTTCAAAAATTTCTTCTTCGAAAAGAAGCCTTGCCTTTTGTTGCCTTTCCATTCTGTTGTTGGCTTAGCCTGTCTGGCTATGTTAGCCTCTGATATTATGGCCCTGTCTAGCACCCTGATGTAGATTTCTAGCTTCAAGACATTCACCCTTTCTAATATGTCACCTCGAAGCCCACCTTCAAAATGTCTCGCCTTCTTATAGTCTGTATCAATCACATGTGGTGCAAACCTGGCCAATTCAGTGAATTTGGCCTCATACTCGACTGCAGTCATACTGTCTTGCCTTAGTTCCTTGAACTCTGCTACTTTCTTGTCTCGAACACACTGCGGGAAGTACTTGTCATAGAAAATTTCTAGAAATTTTGACCAATCAGCATCTTTGTAATTCTCGCGCATTAACATCCACCATCTTCTTGCTTCATCTTCTAGCATAAAGGTGGTTAGAAGCACTCTCTGTGTCTCCGAACATTGGAACACTTCAAATAGTTTTTCGATGCCGAGGACCCAAGCTTCAGCTTTCAAAGGGTCTAATGCACCATGGAACTGTGGTGGTTTCATTTTCTTGAACTCTTTGATGAGAGCTATGATTCGGTCATCATTCTGATTATCTGGCACAGGAGGTGCCGGAGGTGGAGGTGGAGGATGTGGCTGCTGCCACTGTTGTTGCCACTCTTGCTGTTGCCTCAATGTCTTTGCCATTTCCTAAATCAGCCTTTCCATTCTGTCCATTCTGGCAATAGAAGATTCCTCTATTTCATTGTTCTCACCATCTGATTAGACTTGCATTATACTTTATACAAAGGTTCACAAGTATGCATATAACAAAAAGCATACATATTCAAATAATTTGTAATGCAAGTAAATCACAAATTTGTAACGCATAGTTGTTCACATTTAATAGTTAAGCACATTCTCAATGCTTTCAAATTCATACTTATCACATGAATGCATCCTAGGTCATTTTTAGACGCCTATTGCTCTTTTGGACAAGTGCGTGAGTTATTAACTCGTGCTCTGATACCACTCTGTCATGACCCGAACCCGCCCCCATGGGTTAAGAACATAACCGGCCAGTAATCATGGGATTACCTACGGCCTCAAACCAAACCAAACGTATTTTAACAGAGTTAACCGGGGCCAAACAGAAGCAATCTTAAAACTTTGTCCATAGAGCTATGCTTACATGGCACACCAAAACAAACTATACATATATACATTAATAACTCACAACAGAAATACAGTACCATAAAGTTCTGTACAGACAGGATTATCCAAAACTAAGTCAACCCATGAAAACTATATACAGACATATACAAAAACTTCGCCAACATGACAACATAGAACAAAATGACAAAAAGGCGAAGGCGAGTCTCGTGCGTGAGACGCATGGGCTGACTCTCCAAAACCCGATTGTTCCATACAGACTTCACTGGGGCTGGGTCTGGACCTCTCTTGGTTCACCTACAAACACATGAATGAGCATGAGCGAAAGCCCAATGAATAATATCAAATAAAAAAAATACATTGGAACATTATACATCAAACGGCCTTGGGCCCAATTCATTCATGTCAAACTGGCCTTTGGCCTTTTCAAACTTTCATATTAAACTGGCCTTTAGGCCTTTCAAACTTTCATATCAAACTGGCCTTTAGGCCTTTCGAACTTTCATATCAAACTGGCCTTTAGGCCTTTCAAACTTTCCTATCAAACTGGCTTTTAGGCCTTTCAAACTTTCATATCAAACTGGACTTTAGGCCTTTCAAACTTTCATATCAAACTGGCCTTTAGGCCTTTCAAACTTTCCTATCAAACTGGCCTTTAGGCCTTTCAAACTTTCATATCTTTTTTTTTTTTTGGGTGAATAACAAACTTTCATATCAAACTGGCCTTTAGGCCTTTCAAACTTTCAAACTTTCATATCAAACTGGTCTTTAGGCCTTTCAAACTTTCCAATCAAACTGGCATTTAGGCCTTTCAAACTTTGTCCACTAGTCAAATTAATGAACTTTACAATGTAATTGACAAAGAAAGAGATTAAGATTCTAATAAAAAAAAAAAAAAAAGGAAAGAGATTAAGATTATAGCGATCTTGATTTTCCTTTCCTTTGTATACTGTATTTCGGACTTGGTTCCGTGGTTGTGTTGTTGTCTCATTCTCATTTCCATCCTTTACTCGTTATATTTGAGTCTTGGATTGTGTTGGGTAGGTTTGAAACAGGTTGGCTGTGTTTTGAAATCAAAGGTTGATACCCAGAATTTGGCCTTCACGCTCGAGCGGCGCTTTTGACGCTCGAGCGGGCCCTCTGTTGTGGCCTCTCCGCTCGAGTGGGAGTTTTGACGCTCGAACGTAATTTTCCATCTCCCAGTACTTTGCTCTGCAGCTTTTCGTACGCTCGAGCGGGAGTTTTGACGCTCGACGTGACCCTTTGATTTTGTTCTTCCGCTCGAGCGGGGAGTTTGACGCTCGAGCGGGGACCATGTCTGCAAAACTTCTGCAGGTGTGCAATCGACGCTCGAGCGGCGCTTTTGACGCTCGAGCATGAGTCTGTGTCTGACGCTCGAGCGAGGGTTTCCATGCTCAAGCGGGGCGACTGGTATATCACTTCGGGATTCGACTTTTTGGTTTCTTTTCTCTCTCTTACTTTTCGAAAAACACCATTGGAGACCACCTCTCTCTAAAACCTCACATTATCTCTTAGATTTGATCTAGTTAGAGTGATCTCCTACCCTTGAGCCTTTACAAAAAGTGTTGAGTTTGTCGAGGGCTATCTTTTGATCCGAGAATCTCGTGATTTGGAGCACTTTGAGTTTTCATCTTCTTCTCCGTTGAGCTCCGAAATTTGAGGTAGGGATTCCTACTCATTCTTCTAAGCTTTAACCTAGGTGTTGAGCTATTTGTATAAATGGTTGATATTTTGGGAAGTTAGGGTTTGAGTTATGTAAAAATGAAAAGAGGGGTTTTATTCTTTTGGCTCATATATAATTGTTTTGGGCCTTAAAAGGTGATTATTGATGATATTTAGACCATTGGGTCAATATTAGAAAAGGGGGGAGAAATGCCATGTTTGGGTATAATGGGTCATTTATGTAATTAATGACATTTATGATGAGAATATGAAATTGAGTTGAAAATAATGAAATTGGCTCAATATGAGATGGAATAGTGAAGTTGGATTGATTAATCGCTCACTTTTGAAAATGTTGATAAATTACATGTTGATGCATTTGTTATCTGTTTAGAAATAATTGCTTTGGGCTATCGGTGGAGGATAGTCTTGATTGTTGTAGACAATGCATGATGATTAGGCAAACTAAAACTAATCAAATGAGTATGCCATCGAATATGGCGGTTCATATGATACATGAATTTTACGTATTGATTTGATTATGTATATGATATGTGTTTATATACATTGTGTTGTGTGGGAGGAGATAGGGGATGTACTCCATGGTTTAGTGGGAGATAGGGGATGTACCTCTAAACCGGATATTGTTTGGGAGGAGATAGGGGATGGACTCCATTGATACAGCACTAAAATGTGTATCATTTGTGAAGTATGAAAGTGTTTTTGTTTCACATTGATACAACACTAAAATGTGTATCATTTGTGAAGTATGGAAATGTTGCTACGTGTTAGTGATACAACGCCAAAATGTGTATCTTTTATGAAGTGTGAAGTGTTTAATATGAGTTATTATCTCATCTGAAATAGAAATACTACTGATGTGAGATGTGATCTCACTTAAATTGTTTGGCCAGGTTCTGAGCCATGGTTATGAAATGATTCACATGAGTTAAACATTTATCATTGGCCAATGTTTTAGTTATTGCTTATATCATGTTTAACATATCCCTACTGGGCATTGGCTCCCCCTATATAGGACATCATTTGCAGGTACAGGTAGCATGCCACCTCCAAGGACGTAGCTTGAGAGGCTTAGTGGCTGGGACATCCTTTTGATTACATTTTTGTATTACATGTACATCAAGCCAAGGGCTTATTTTGTATAGAGTTAGTACTCTTCCTTTTGTAACCAAGTGTTGACTTAGAAAGCTGTAAGCTCGTAGGGCATTTGCTTTTGTTGTTAACATGTAATACCTTTGTAAGAAATACTCGGATGAAATGTATTTAAGCTTTATTCTCATGTCTAAGCATGTCAATATTGTATGATTTGTGGGTATATTTTGAGGGCGTTATAGCGAAATTCTTTAAGGGGGGAGGTTATAGCGATCCCGATTTTACCTTTACTGTTTAATCGTATTCCGGACTCGGTTCTGTGGAATTGGTTGTTGTATATATCTTGTTGTCATCCTTTAATTTCCTATGTTCGAATTTTAGGATGTGTTGGGCGTGTCTCGAATAGGTAGGCTGAGTTTTGGTCTCAAGTTTTGTTGCCCAGATTTTTGGTGCCACGCTCGAGCGGGTCATTCTGCGCTCGAGCGGAGTTCATTTTTTTGATGGTACGCTCGAGCGGGTATATTTGCGCACGAGCGGGGTTTACACACTCCGAGTATTTCGGGCCTCTACAAAACTTCTGCAGGTGTGTTTTTCACGCTCGAGTGGATTTTCTTGCGCTCGAGCGGGTCGTGCTCGAGCGGGTATGTTGGCGCTCGAGCGGGTAGTTCATTGTCTGTAAAAGAACTGGGAGAGGAGAATCTACGCTTGAGCGGACTAGTTCTCGCGCTCGAGTGGATGTGTTTTGTTTTTGTGTCATGGCGCTCAAGCTGGCCTTCTTGCGCTCGAGCGGGTCCAGTTTTCTGTGCTTGACGCTCGAGCGGGAGAGTCATATATTAGTTGGCAACTGGGCATTTTTGAATCACTTTTTACATTTCCTTTCTCTCTCATACTTTCCCAAAATCGATTTTTAGAGCTCCTCTCTCTAGAACCTACCTTCTCTCTATGGTTTGATCTAGTTAGAGTGACCTTCTACCTTAGTTCCTTTGTAAAAGTTGTAGAGCTTGGTGTGGGCGTCCTATCAATCTGAAAAATTCTTGATTTGGAGCATTTCAGATTTCTTCATCATCTCCTTTTGGGTTCATCTCTTGAGGTAGGGATAACTACTCATTCTTATGGTCTTTGACTTAAATTGTTGGTCATTTTGATAAAGTGTGGAAGTTGGGAAATTTTGGGACTTAGGGTTTGAAAATGTATAAACGGGGTTTTGTTATTTTGATTCTTAAACATGTATTTTGGGTCTCAAAATGGTCGTATTGTGTTGGTTGTCGATATTTGAACCTTTGGGATAATATTGAGAAATGGGAGAGAAAGCCCTAATTTGTGCATAAATTAATTGGTATAATTAATTTGAGAAAATTATGGGTTTATGAAATTGAGTTGAATATAATGAAAGTGGTTCATTATGAGATGAGATTGTGGAGTTGGATTTATTAATCGCTCACTTTTGGAAAATATTGATTATTTATCTGTTGACGCATTTATTATCTGTTTAGAAATAATTGCCTTGGGCTACCGGTGGAGGGTAGTCTTGATTGTTGTAGACAATGCATGATGATTAGGCAAACTAAAACTAATCAATGGAAAGTGTCAACGAATATGACGGTTAGAATAATACTTTAACCTTATGTATTGATTGATTATGTATATGATCTGCGTTTATATACATTGTGTTGTGTGGGAGGAGATAAGGGATATACTCCACGGTTTAGGGGAAGATAGGGGATGTACCTCTAAATCGGAAATTGTTTGACATTGATACAACACTAAAATGTGTATCATTTGTGAAGTATGGAAGTGTTTTGTATGAGATTGATACAGCATTAAAATGTGTATCATTGTGAAGTATGGAAGTGCTTTTTGTATGAGATTGATACAGCACTAAAATGTGTATCTATGATGAAATATGAAATGTTTAATTTGAGTCGTTAGCTCAATTGAAATAAAAATGTTGTTGTTATGAGATGTAATCTCATTTAAAGTATGTGGCCAGGTTCTGAGCCAGGATTGTGAATCGAGAAATTGGAAAAGAAATGGAATAAAACATGGACACATTGGTCATGTATTTGAAATGGATTATGAATTGAATTATGTGAATAAAACATTTATCAAATGCCGATGTTTTCGTTATTGCTTATACTATGTTTAGCATATTTTTACTGGGCGTTGGCTCACCCTATATGGGACATCATTTTCAAGTACAGGTAGCATGCCACCTCCAAGGATGTAGCTTGGGAGGCTTAGTGGCTGCGACATCTTTTGTGATTACATTTTGTATTCTATGTATATCAAGCCAAGGGCTTATTTTGTGTATTGAGTTAGTACTCTCTTTTTGTAATCCAAGTGTTGACTTGGAAAGTTGTAAGCCTATAGGGCGTTTACTTTTGTTGTCAACATGTAATACATTTTTTAATGAATACTCTGATGTTTGTAATTTAATATCTCATTTCTGTATCTTGAATGTATGATATTATGGCTTTATTTTGAGGGCGTTACAACTTGGTATCAGAGCGTACCGGGTTTGAATACTTTGGGTACGTGGGAAGTGATTAGTATCACAATGGGTTTGTCTTGCTTGTTAGAGACTTAGATGTAATGTTATGTGTTTATTTGATAACATGTTTATGTGACTATTTGGGTATGAGATTTTGCTTCTACGATGTTGATTGGACCCTTGGGTTTCTGTGAGTCTTGTTGGAAAAGCACTTGATTAATGCTGTTTCTAACTGGAACTCAAGTAACGCCTCGGGACTATCATTATCTGGAAATGAAATTCGTAAGTGCTTATGTGTTTATGTGCTTACGTGTAATGAATTACAGTTGTCCACGTATTAGGATGCGAGTGTTATAGTTTCAGCACATTTGTGAATGAGCTAATGTCTTCGTTACCTTTATTAGGATGTCAGGTCGAGGACGAGGTGGCACACGTGGAAGGCGTGGTAGGCAGGAGATGCCTTTACCGGAGGATATTCCGGTGCAGCAGGAGGGGGTTGGCCAGGCTAATGTGGCCGAGCCAGCAGGTCAGCAAGCTATGGGCACCTTAGCCCGAGGGATAGCCGATGGTTTGAGGGAGTCTATGGGCATTCTCAGAGTTGAGAATCCAGTTCAGGCACAAGTCCAGGCGCAGGTTGTTGATGCAGGGCCTTCCTTCTTGAAGAGGGAGTTCTTCCGATCTAACCCAGACGAGTTTGTTGGGGATCCGAAGGAGCCACTTAAGGCTGATGAGTGGTTGGAACAAATGACAAAGACATTCGAGATGCTAGGCATCGAGGACGGAGCATTGAAGGTGACCTTGGCATCTTTCCAGCTTAAAGGGGGTGCAGGTCAGTGGTGGAAGTATATGAGGGGCCGTATTGGTGGCACGTGGGATGCTTTTGTGGATGCTTTCCAGGAAAAGTATTTATCTCCAGCTGTTAGGGAGAAACTGAGAGATCAGTTTTGCTAGCTCAAGCAGCTGAGTTTGTCAGTGGCCAAGTTTGAGGTTGCTTTTACTAGTTTGTCCAAGTTTGCACCTGAACTTGTGGTGTCTGAGGAACGCCGTTATATTGAGTTTGAGCGGAAGCTGAGGCGTGGACTCAAGATGAGAGTCAGAGGGTCAATGACCTGATATTATGGACGTCTTGTGGATACTGCAGCCCATATGGAGATCATGATGCATGAGGAGGAGGAGAGACAGAGAGGCTCCAAGAGGAGCCAAGATGGTCAGGGTGATGGCCGGAGACAGAGGGGTTCTAACCCTCAGCAGTCTCAGGGTGGTTTTGCTAGATTGACCTTTCCAGTGCCGAGTACAGGCTTGGGGAGAGGCAGTTAGAGAGATATCACCTGTTTCAAGTATGGTCAGTTGGGCCACAAGTCTTTAGTTTGCCTACAGAATGGAGGAGGTCAGGGAGCAGCTTCTTCATCGGCCCGACTTAAGGGCCAGAGTTAAGGTAGGGGTCAGCCACTGTCTTGCTATCAGTGTGGTCAGCGGGGGCACCTGAAGAGGTTTTGCCCGCAGTTGAGTGCTACATCGAGAGCGTCTGGCTCTAGGCAGACACAGAGTTTTCAGCCAGCTCAGTCTGTGCATGCCTCGAGGGCCAATCCGGGAGCTTCGTCGTCCCAGTCTGTGCAGCAGCCTTTTGCTCCTAGGGGTGAGCAGGTGGATCAGGGACCTACAGGACGCGTGTATGATGTTACCGCGTAGGATCTAGTACCGGCTCCGTCTGTTGTGAGAGGTACCTTCTTGTTTTGCAACTCGGTTGCTAGTGTGTTGATTGATACGGGGGCATCCCATTCCTTTATATCTGCTGCATTTGCATCTGTTTTGGGATTGGAGTTGGCACAGTTAGCATCTCCAATATGTGTTGTATCACCTATCGGGGGTGAATTGATTTTGAAACAAGGATGTAAAGGTTGTGATATAGAGGTCGCCGATCGCCAGCTTCTGTTTCCTTTCGTAGTTATGCCCATGACGGGATTTGATGTTATTTTGGGTATGGACTGGCTATCGTCATACCGGGCTGTTATCGATTGTTACCGCCAGAGGGTCAAAGTATGTACCTTGAGCGGGGATTGTTTCCATTTTCTGGGGGATCGGGTTGGTAGTGTGTTGCCACCGGTGTATGATCCGCGAGGGCGGAGTGAGCTTAGTGGTCTCCTCGCTAACCTTTTGAGTAGTGAGTGTGATGAGACCGGGATTGAGTTACCGAGGGTGGTTTGCTAGTATTCGGATGTTTTTCCTGAGGACCTTGTCAGTTTGCCATCTCACTGAGAGATAGAGTTCTCTATTGATTTAGTGCCCGGCACAGCGCCGATTTCTATGGCACCCTATCGTTTTGCCCCAGCCGAGTTGAGTGAGTTGAAGATTCAGCTCCAAGAGTTGCTAGATAAGGGTTTTGTCCGCCCTAGTGTTTCACCGTGGGGAGCACCGGCCCTCTTTGCTAAGAAGAAAGATGGTGCCTTGAGATTGTGTATCGATTACCAGAAGTTGAATCGGGCTACGGTCAAGAATAAGTACCCTATGCCCCGTATAGATGATTTGTTTGACCAGTTGAAGGGTTCCCGTTGTTTCTCCAAGATAAACTTGAGATCGGGTTACCACCAGTTGAGGGTCAGGGAGGAGGATATTCTGAAGACGGCATTTCGTACGCGGTATGGCCACTATGAGTTTCTGGTGATGCCATTTGGGCTCACCAATGCACCGACAGTCTTTATGAATTTGATGAACTGGATCTTCCGGGAATTCTTAGATCGTTTTGTGGTCATTTTTGTGGACGACATTCTTATCTATTCACCTTCAGAGGAGGAGCACGAGAAACACTTGAGAGTGGTGCCTGAATTGCTTAGAGCCCATAGGCTATATGCCAAGTTTGGGAAGTGTGAGTTCTGGCTAGGAGAGGTCAAATTCTTAGGCCATGTGGTATCCGGGGAAGGGGTGTCTGTTGATACATCCAAGGTTGAGGTAGTGCAAGATTGGGCACAGCCTAAGAGCATTTTTGAGATCCACAGTTTTCTAAGATTAGCTGGGTACTACCGTCGATTTGTGAAGGATTTCTCCAGGCTGGCTTCGCCGTTGACTAGGTTAATGCGGAAAGGGGTCAAGTTTGTATGGAGTGAGACTTGTGAAAAGTCGTTTCAAGAGTTGAAGGTTAGATTGACCATCGCTCCGATTTTGATTATTTCGGAAAGAGGTTTGGGTTATGCGGTCTATTGTGATACCTCACGAGAGGGTTTGGGCTGTGTGTTGATGCAAGAGGGGAAAGTGGTAGCCTATGGCTCACGTCAGTTGAAAATTCACGAGAGGAATTACCCTACACATGACCTTGAGTCAGTAACCGTGATTTTTGCCTTAAAGATTTGGAGGCACTACCTTTATGGTGAGAGGTTTGAGGTGTTCTCGAATTATAAGAGTTTGAAGTACCTGTTTACACAGAGAGACTTGAATTTGAGGCAGAGAAGGTGGATGGAGTTCATTGAGGACTACGATTTTGAGTTGCACTATCACCCGGGGAAGGCCAACGTTGTGGCCGATGCCCTTAGTAGGAAATCCATCAGTGATGTAGCTTGTATAGCCATTCGGGAGTGGGAGATGTTGGGCACACTTGGCGAGTTTGATTTGCTTTTGGGTGAATCCGTTGAGGCTGCGGCCTTGTTTTCTGTTGTTGCGTAGCCTATACTTATGACTCGAGTGTTAGAGGCACAGGGAGGTGACCTTGAGGTAGAATCCCTCCGAGAGAAGATCTCTAGTGGAAACGTTGAGAAGGGTTTGACGGTGAATCTCGACCAGAGTGTGAGATACCGAGACCGTCTGTTTATGCCGGAGACATGTCGAGTGGAGGTACTCTGAGAGTTTCACCATTCACGCCTTGCGGTGCACTCGGGAGGCACCAAGATATATCGGGATTTGGGTCGCCAGTTTTGGTGGTGGGATATGAAGAAGGATGTGGCGGTGTTTGTGTCTAAGTGCCTTACTTGTCAGCAAGTGAAGGCCGAGCATCAGAGACCAGCGGGTTTGTTACAACCCTTGTCTATTGCCGAGTGGAAGTGGGAGCATGTCACTGTGGACTTCGTTGTAGGTCTTTCGAGGACTCAACGGGGTAGTGATGCTATTTGGGTGGTTATAGACCGGTTGACTAAGTCGGCGCACTTTATCCCTATGCGCGTGAGAGATTCGGTAGATCATCTAGCCGACTTGTATATTCGGGACATAGTGAGGTTGCACGGGGTCCCAGTGTCGATCGTCTCAGATAGAGACCCTCGTTTTACTGCTTGGTTGTGGCAGAGTTTGCAGAGTGCCTTGGGCAGTAAGTTGAGCTTTAGTATGACTTATCATCCTCAGACTGACGGGAAGTCCGAGCGTACTATTTAGATCCTTGAGGATATGCTTCAAGGTTGTGTCCTTGACTTTAGTGGGACGTGGGAGAGGCACTTGCCCTTGGTGGAGTTTCCCTACAACAACAGCTTTCAGTCTAGTATCGGTATGGCACTATTTGAGGCCTTGTATGGCCGACCGTGTAGGTCTCCAGTATGTTGGGCCGAAGTGGGTGATGTACCTTTGTTGGGCCCAGAGTTGGTGAGGGAAATGACAGAGAAAGTTGAACTTATTCGTAGAAGGCTTGTTACAGCCCAGAGTCGCCAAAAGAGTTATGCCGACCGTAGGAGGAGGCCTTTGGCATTTGAGACTGGTGATCATGTTTTCTTGAAAATATCACCTAAGCGAGGTTTGATGAGGTTTGGGAAGAGTGGGAAGTTATCCCCTCGGTTTATCGGTCCCTTTGAGATCCTTGAGAGGATTGGGGAAGTTGTTTATCGTTTGGCTTTGCCACCGCAGTTGTCCGGGGTGCATGACGTGTTTCATGTTAGTATGCTTCGGAAGTACGAGCTGGATCCATCGCACGTGTTAGATTGGACCGACTTAGAGGTAGATGAGGATGCCTCGTATAAGGAGAGACCGGTTCGGGTATTGGATAGGTGGGATCAAGTCTTGCGAGGCAAGACCATCCCCTTGGTCAAGGTTTTGTGGAAGCGTCACGGAGTGGAGGAAGCCACTTGGGAGCGTGAGTTGGAAGTCTGTGAAAAATATCCGAACATGTTTGTTAATGTGTAACAATGTAATGGGAATCTTGTGATCTTGTTGAACTTTAAGAGCATTGAATATGTCTTAAGTTGTAAAACATTATATATGTTGTGATTAATGGAAGTTATTTTAACATTGTGTATGTCAAATATAATGGGGAAATGCAAGCATGATATTAATGTTGCAAATATTATAGAATTGTGGAGAATGTGTTGAAATTGGTAAATTTTAAGGAAAAGCATGTTAATAATGCATATTGAATTATATATTGTGATTTGCCTCTTGGAAAGAGATGAGATGACCGGTAATGGGTCAGAATGTTGAATAATGAGTTGTAATGTTGTTGGGATTTGAGAAAACTTGTTTTTGAAAACGTATACTTAATTTCGGGGACAAAATTCTTTAAGGGGGGGAGGTTATAGTGATCCTGGTTTTACCTTTACTGTTTAATCGTATTCCGGACTCGGTTCCGTGGAATTGGTTGTTGTATATATCTTGTTGTCATCCTTTAATTTCCTATGTTTGAATTTTAGGATGTGTTGGGCCTGTTTTGAACAGGTAGGCTGAGTTTTGGTCTCAAGTGTTGTTGACCAGATTTTTAGTGTCACGCTCGAGCGGGTCATTCTGCTCTTGAGCGGAGTTCGTTTCTTTGGTGGTACGCTCGAGCGGGTATATTTGTGCTCGAGCGAGGTTTACACACTCCCAGTATTTCGTGCCACTGCAAAACTTCTGCAGGTGTGTTTTTCACGCTCGAGCGGATTTTCTTACGCTCGAGCGGGTATGTTGGCGCTCGAGTGGGTAGTTCATTGTCTGTAAAAGAACTGGGAGAGGAGAATCTACGCTTGAGCGGACTGGTTCTCGTGCTCGAGTGGATGTGTTTTGTTTTTGTGTCTTAGCGCTCGACCTGGCCTTCTTGCGCTCGAGCGGGTCCAGTTTTCTGTGCTTGACGCTCGAGCGCCCTGTTCTCCGCTCGAGCGGGAGAGTCGTATATCAGTTGGCAACTGGGCATTTTTGAATCACTTTTTACATTTCCTTTCTCTCTCTTACTTTCCCAAAATCGATTTTTAGAGCTCCTCTCTCTAGAACCTACCTTCTCTCTAAGGTTTGATCTAGTTAGAGTGACCTTCTACCTTAGTTCCTTTGCAAAAGTTGTAGAGCTTGGTGTAGGCGTCCTATCAATCTGAAAAATTCTTGATTTTGAGCATTTCGGATTTCTTCATCATCTCTTTTTGGGTTCATCTCTTGAGGTAGGGACAACAACTCATTCTTATGGTGTTTGACTTAAATTGTTGGTCATTTTGATAAAGTGTGGAAGTTGGGAAAGTTTGGGACTTAGGGTTTGAAAATGTATAAAGGGGGTTTTGTTATTTTGATTCTTAAACATGTATTTTGGGTCTCAAAATGGTAGTATTGTGTTGGTTGTCGATATTTGAACCTTTGGGATAATATTGAGAAATGGGAGAGAAAGCCCTAATTTGTGCATAAATTAATTGGTATAATTAATTTGAGAAAATTATGGGTTTATGAAATTGAGTTAAATATAATGAAAGTGGTTCATTATGAGATTAGATTGTGGAGTTGGATTTATTAATCGCTCACTTTTGAAAAATATTGATTATTTATCTGTTGACGCATTTATTATCTGTTTAGAAATAATTGCCTTGGGCTACCGGTGGAGGGTAGTCTTGATTGTTGTAGACAATGCATGATGATTAGGCAAACTAAAACTAATCAATGGAAAGTGTCATCGAATATGACGGTTGGAATAATACATTAACCTTATGTATTGGTTGATTATGTATATGATCTGCATTTATGTACATTGTGTTGTGTGGAAGGAGATAGGGGATGTACTCCACGGTTTAGGGGAAGATAGGGGATGTACCTCTAAATCGGAAATTGTTTGACATTGATACATCACTAAAATGTGTATCATTTGTGAAGTATGGAAGTGTTTTGTATAAGATTGATACAGTACTAAAATGTGTATCATTGTAAAGTATGGAAGTGCTTTTTGTATGAGATTGATACAGCACTAAAATATGTATCTATGATGAAATATGAAATGTTTAATTTGAGTCGTTAACTCAATTGAAATAAAAATGTTGTTGTTATGAGATATAATCTCATTTAAAGTATGTGGCCAGTTCTGAGCCAGGATTGTGAATCGAGAAATTGGAAAAGGAATGGAATAAAACATGGACACATTGGTCATGTATTTGAAATGGATTATGAATTGAATTATGTGAATAAAACATTTATCAAATGCCGATGTTTTTGTTATTGCTCATACTATGTTTAGCATATTTCTACTGGGCATTGGCTCACCCTATATGGGACATCATTTTCAGGTACAGGTAGCATGCCACCTCCAAGGACGTAGCTTGGGAGGCTTAGTGGCTGGGACATCTTTTGTGAATACATTTTGTATTATATGTATATCAAGCCAAGGGCTTATTTTGTGTATTAAGTTAGTACTCTCTTTTTGTAACCCAAGTGTTGACTTGGAAAGTTATAAACCCATAGGGCGTTTACTTTTGTTGTCAACATGCAATATATTTTGTAATGAATACTCTGATGTTTGTAATTTAATATCTCATTTCTGTATCTTGAATGTATGATATTATGGGTTTATTTTGAGGGCGTCACAGGGGCGCAGTCAAAATTTTCTTGCTAAGATTCCCTTTTTAAATTCAATGGATTGCACATGTATGAGATGGTCTTCTTGAATAATACACAACAGTGCAATAGTAACTAACAATAATATAACAACTATAACAATATTATTGTCCAAAGTTTACCAATTTTTAGTGTAAAGTTGTGGATTAGAATTTTCTATCATTCTTTTCTCCACAATAATTTTACTTTGGTAATTCAACTGTTTAAATGTCACGCCCTTAAACCCGCCCCTAAAAGTTTGGGCATGACCCATACGAAAACGGACATATACTCTAGTATTCCTAGCATACGGGGCTTAACGGAAGCACTAAAAATTAAAATAATATAACAAACTCCATTGAGCTACATCTAACATGCCAGGATCACATGCATCATGAATATTATAACATACAGTTACAAGCTAAAATTATACTTCATGCATCAGTTACGTACATACATACACAGTCCCAACCCTATAAACAAAAACATTAAAGTCATGTACATTCAACCCAAAGGAGTAATCAAATACAAGTCATCATCTTAGTAAGGCTTCACAAAAAGTGATCTCGTCTAGTGCTCGAGCTCACATAGGTTGACAAAAAGAAACGGGCGTCCTGGGTTAGGGCTGACCTCCTGGTTGGTTACCTACAGAAACAGACATGTCAAAGGGTGAGCCAAGCTCAGTGAATAGTAATACATAACAAGGTGATGCTTAACTTGAACAATAGTAAAAGAATACATATAGTCTCACAGCTTCCCAACATTTATTGATCCATAAATTGTGTCTAACATGCTTTGGAAAGAAATGAGGATAGAATTATGAACTAAATGCACTTTTCAAATTTTCCTGAAAATGGGTCCCCGCTCGAGCGCCACTTTGGCCGCTCGAGCGAACTGTACAATTTAACAAAAATGCTGGGAGGTCGATTTTTACGCTCGAGCGGGAATTCCCCCGCTCGAGTGGACAGCGAAATCTCTGAAAAATTGCTGGGAGGTTAATTTCCATGCTCGAGCGGGACTTCGCCCTCCCCCCCCTCGGCGCTCGAGCAGACCATGCAATTTCTGAAATTTTAACATTTCAATTAAAGTTCCAACCTGGTATCCAAAGCTTCAAACATGTACTTTCGTATATTACTGCAGCATTCACATAACAAGTCTGAATCTGTATTTGAGAGGGTGATTTATGCTCCGGTGTTGGGCCGAGGTATAGACCGAACAAGTTGAGGGCCCAGCAGAGCATTGGGCCGAGATGATCGACTGTGCACTCGGAAATGGGCTACCAGAAGTTGGGCCGGGCAGAGTTTGGTCTGTGTGCTGCCCCGGACCGTGCAGAAGCAGCTCGACCAGGAAGTGACCGGTCAGGCTAGGATGCTCGGTCCGAGGATTGTCGAGACCAGACAGACCGAGAGGCCGGCGCTCGGAAAGGCGCGGTCAGCCGAGGTAGTTGATTGCCCGGCGAGAAGGCCGACCAAAGGAGGAGCCCGGGCTAAGCTCTGCCGAGATGCCGCCTAGCCCGGTCCTTCATTCGGTTATCCGGTTAGGCGCTTAAGGTATGAAGCATGGTATGACCGAGGTAGGGCAGCTCGGCTGCCGAGCTCCAGCTATGCTGACAGGCAGTTGAGAGCAGGTGATGAACGGCATGGTTTATGCTGACAGATGGGATAGCAGAACCACGTGTCAGGAGATGACAGGGAGTGGATATGGGGCTCAGAAGGTATATAAGCATGTCTGCGCCCCCCATACAAAGGACACGAACACATCTGTAAGGATTTCTTACACTCAAACACTCTCTCCCCTCTCTCTATTCCCTCTAAGGTGTGTGCTAATTTGACCGTCGGAGGGTGTTTCCGGCCACACACCGCCGGGTAGCTCACCGTTATTTGCTCGCAGGTGATCGGACATCGACGGAGCTCGGAAGAAAGGAATACGGGCACGCCGGAATATTTGCTCCCCGTACAGTATTTATTCATAATGGGCTTAGGTCTTATCTTGGAACATATTGGCTTGGACATAATGTTTTGGCTTAAAGCCCTTGTATAGTGTGGCACAAACTCTTATTCATGGTGGCACGAAGCCTGTAAACATAGTGGCGCAAGGCCCTTGAATAAATTGGCATGGAGCCCTTGAATCATTTGGCATTGAGCCCTTATAAATTGGCATTGAGCCCTTGTAAATTGGCATTAAGCCCTTGTAAATTCTTGTATGAACTCAAGAGGTGTCTCACACGGGTTCTAGCGGTGACTCACATTGTAGCACTTAGTCCCATGTAGCACTTTGTTTCATATCGTAGTTACTTATACCGTATGGCCAAAGGCCCATAATCTTAAAGAATGGAAACACTTCATCTTCCCCATTTCTATATATATATACATTAAATCATAAACATAATTACGGATCGTATGTGGATAAAATGCTAATGACAATCATTAGCTATACATATGAAGCATATAATGGTACTACTACTCACTGTGGTGTTGAGATGACGTGCTACTTCCTCCCGGAGTGTGTCCTGTACACAAGCAAAACTTGCATATTAGTTCTTCTTTTCCTTGGTACATTAGTTCCCGATTCATTACGCTTCCAGTGAATTATAACTATCTTAAGCTCATCAAAACATCATCTAAACGTAGCAGAGGGTCGAGCACACAAAAGAGAACAAATAATTTTTCTTCTTCTCCGCTCGAGCGGCCGTGCCCCTGTTTTGGCAGTTCGAAGTTCAACCAAGAAAAACCAGCAATCCCAACACATTCTACATGCAAAACAAGGAGAAATTAATGCAATACATTGACTTAACCTTACTATACCATGACTTATCATCTCAACCACACAAAGTAAACATGATTAAAAGCTTAATCACTCTTTCAAACTACTTTTGTTCATAAAACCTAACATCTTGCATATATATACTTTCATGGAGTTGGCATAAAACTAAAGATTGAAGTATAATTTCCACATAACACCTAAATTAGGTGACAAAACAACCTATTAATGAGAATAACTATTTAATCACACCAAAAATACAATTCTCCCTAACAACCCTAGTAATTCCATATAAAATTGACAACCCTTCCTCACAATTGGAAGGAGAACTTCTTACATGATCAAGAGGAAGCTTGTACAAGGTGAATTTAGCATACCTTAAGTTCAAGATTTACACCCTTCACAAGGTTTCTTGACCCTCTTCTTGAAGACCTTCCTTAAAAGCCCTTTTCTTCCCTAATTTCCCTCTCTCACGAGATTTCTTCTTAAATTGAGTATAAGTTCATGTTCAAGAAATATATAATATGTGAATAAGGACAAAATCCAATCGTTTAATCATTCCGAAATTGAAATTTTGTAAACATACTCAATATTACTTAAAAATTATGCTGATCATAGATATATAATCAATTTCAGATAATTAAACCTTTAAGGCTTCCAATTTCTGAGTCAAAGATTTTATGTGTAACAGATACGTTTCTTGAGGGACAAATAGACTTCCTTAAACATGGATTTCACTTACATAACTTTAATTTTCCAGGGAATTTCACAGTAAACATTTAAATGCCCAAAAACAAGGACTGAAAATATATCAGAAAACATGTACGAGGGTCGAGTTATTACACTCTCCCCCCCCCCCTTAAATAAGTTTGGTCCTCCAAACTTGTTTTACGTTAGGATTGAAACAAGTGTGGATATTGGTGTTGCATTTCCTCTTCTTTTTCCCAAGTTGCGTTAGTTCCGTAATGCTCTTGCCAGTCAACTTTTATCATTGGAATTTCTCGGTTTCGTAATTGTTTTACTTGCCGATCCAAAATTCGGATTGGTTTCTCTTCATAAGTTAGCTTGTCATCAAACTCAATTTGGTGGTAGTCAATAACATGAGACGGATCCAGGAGATATCCGCGAAGCATAGAGACATGAAACACGTTATGTACTTGACTCATATTCAGCGGAAGGGCAACTCAGTAAGCTACCAGACCCACTTTCTCCAAAATTTGGAATGGACCTATATACCGGGGTGTTAACTTACCCCTTCTCCCGAATCTCGGATGTCCTTTCAATGGAGTGACTTTCACAAAAACATGACTATCTACTTCAAATTCCAAATCCCTCCGTCGGTTATCCGCATAACTTTTCTGTCTACTTTGCGCAGTTTTCAATCTTTCCCAAATAGTTTTAACCTTTTCAGTGGTTAACTGAACAATTTTAGGGCCTAGTAAGGATTTATCTCTAACTTCGGACCAACATACTGGAGACTGACACGGTTTTCCATACAAAGCTTCATTGGGTGCCATGTCAATACTTGAGTGGTAACTATTATTGTACGCAAATTCTACCAACGGTAGGTGGGTTTCCCAACTTTCTTGAAAATCCAACATGCGCATTCAGAGCATATCTTCTAGGGTCTGTATCGTTCTCTCGGATTGACCGTCGGTCTGAGGATGGAAAGATGTGCTGAATTTCAATTCTGTACCCATTGTTTCTTGTAAACTTTGCCAAAATCTGGAAACAAACTTTGGATCTCTATCTGATACAATGGAGACCGGAATACCATGAAGCCTGACAATTTCATTCACATAGATTACCGCCAGTTTATCTACATTATACTGAGTCTTTACTGGTAAGAAGTGAGCAGACTTAGTTAATCGGTCCACAATGACCCATATTGAATTCATCCCCCGAGGTGTCCATGGTAACCCCACAACAAAATCCATAGTCAAATGTTCTCATTTCCATTTTGGGATGGGAAGAGGTTGCAACAACCCTGCTGGTCTCTGATGTTCTGCTTTTACTTGTTGACATTGCAAACACTTAGAGACAAACTCTGCGATCTCCTTTTTCATACTTGGCCACCAAAAGTTTTGTTTTAAATCTCGATACATTTTGGTACTTCCTGGATGCATTGAAAATCTTGAAGTATGTGCCTTTTCTATCAGTTTTTGTTTAAGGTTCAACACATTGGGGACACATACTCGATTTTGAAATTTAAGCACTATATCTACACTGAATCCCGATTTCAATTTAGTTCCTAATTCATCACATATCTTCTTTAGAGTTTCATCTTCCATCTGGTGCAATCTAATTTCCTCAAGTAAGGTTGGTTGGGCCACCACTACTGCTATTAAAGGTTCCTGCCCATGTAACATAAGGTCCACTTCCATTTTAGCTAATTCATCTGCCAATTCCTTTTGCCCTGTAACCAAATTTGCTAAAGTCCCCATACTTTTTTGACTAAGCGCATCCGCAACTGTGTTGGCTTTGCCAGGATGGTAATGGATCTGTAAATCGTAATCTTTAATAAGTTCCAACCACCGTCGCTGCCGCATATTCAGCTCTTTTTGCGTGAAAAGGTACTTGAGACTCTTGTGGTCAGTATATACTTCGCAGGTAGTGCCGTATAAATAGTGTCTCCATATTTTCAAAGCAAAGATTACCGCTGCTAGCTCCAGATCATGCGTGGGATAATTCTTCTCATGGGGTTTCAATTGGCGAGAGGCATAAGCGATAACTCTCCCTCGTTGCATAAGTACACAACCAAGGCCTTTATGAGAGGCATCACTATAAATTACAAACCCTTCGGTCCCAGAAGGTAAGGCCAATACTGGTGCTGTAGTCAACTTTGTCTTCAATTCTCGGAAAGCAGCTTCCCGTTCTTCTGTCCATTCAAATACAACTCCTTTTTGTGTCAGTTGTGTAAGCGGCACAGCAATTTTCGAAAAATCATGAACAAACCGTCTGTAATAGCCGGCTAACCCTATAAAACTACACACTTCAGTCACATTAGTGGGAGTTGGCCAATTCACGATTGCCTCAATCTTGTGTGGGTCGACAGAAACTCCTTCCTTAGTGATAACATGCCCCAGAAATGCCACCTCCAGTAGCCAAAATTCACATTTCTTCAGCTTCGCATACAGTTTCTTTTCCCAGAGGGTTTGAAGGATCAACCGAAGATGATTCTCATGAGCTTCTACAGTCTTTGAATATATGAGAATATCGTCAATAAAAACCACCACAAATTCATCCAAGTAAGGCTTAAAGACGCGATTCATCAAATCCATAAAGGCTGCTGGGGCGTTAGTAACTCCAAAGGGCATAACCAGAAATTCATAATGACCATAGCGAGTTCGAAAGGCTGTCTTCTCAATATCATCAGCCTTGACCTTTAATTGATGGTAGCCGGACCGTAGATCAATCTTAGAAAAGACTTGTGCTCCTTGAAGCTGGTCAAATAAATCATCAATTCTTGGCAAAGGATATTTATTCTTGATTGTTACTTTATTAAGTTCCTTGTAACCGATACAAAGCTGGAGTGTTCCATCCTTCTTTTTCACAAACAGAACTGGTGCACCCCACGGAGACACACTCGGGCGGATAAATCCCTTGTCCAGCAAATCTTGCAACTGAATTTTCAATTCCTTCATCTCAACTGCTGACATTCTATACGGAGTCTTAGAAATGGGTTGAGTCCCTGGTACTACTTCAATTGTAAACTCTATTTCCCGGTCTATTGACTGCCCTGGTAATTCTTTTGGAAAGACATTCGGAAATTCACAAATAACCGGAATTATATAAGTACCCCCATTCACCACTTGCTCTTCCACCACACTACACAAATACCCTTGGCACCCTTTCTGAATTAACTTACAAGCCTTTACTGTAGAAATCAAATACGGTGGAGAAGTCACCTCCTGTCCCTGAAATATAAATTCTGCTTGACCCGAAGGATGGAAACTCACTTGCTTAGTCAAACAGTTTATAGTTGCACTATGTTCACTCAACCAGTCCATCCCCAGTACAATATCAAAATACATCATATCGAGAGGTATTAAGTTAGCGTATACCCGAATCTCCCCAAGGTAGAGTTCACAAGCAGCATATATAGAAGTACAAATCATAGAATCCCCCAACGGTGAAGACACACATAGCATATATGATAACTAGCGTATGCCCGTGCCTGAAGGCACGGTGTAAATAATGTTAGAATTATAATATAATTGTAATCGTAACACTATTTAAATTTAAAATTAAAATGCAATTATAAAAATATATTTAATAGAGAAATACAGTGTCAAAACTAAGTCACTCTCTCACTTTGTTTTTCTATTTCTCTCTTTAAATTGAAAAACACCCAACACCAATGAGAGGATGTCAAAACACTGTACAGAGAGAGCGAGGGAGAGAGAGCCGATGTCAAAACACCCACCCAAACCATTAAGATCTCAGTGTATAAGCTAAAGAGAAATACAGTTTCAAAACTAACTCACTCTCTCACTCTGTTTTTCTATCTCTCTTCAAATTGAAGAACACCCAAGACCATTGAGAGGATGTCAAAACACTGTATGGAGAGAGTGAGGGAGAGAGTGCCGATGTCAAAACACCCAAACCATTAAGATCTGTGTATAAGCTAAAGAGAAATAGTAAATAAAGGGAAGGATGTTTTCGAAAATGGTAATAGTGGTTTTTTGCAGCAGTGATATAAAATATCCAGTGCAAGAGGAATCACTAAATTCTTGAAAACAACTCCAAAAAGACAGTCTAATTTTAACTCAAACTTGCTGGATTTGTAATAGCGAGAGATTCATGCCATGCTTCACATTTGACTATGAATTGGAATTTCTAATTGTTCCAACTTAGCAAGGCTGTTTAGGAGTTTGCTAAACTATTGAAAGGGAAAGGGAGTTTTTCATGCCACAGTCAGGACAATAAAGTTACAATACTGACTCTTTACTTTCTCAAATTTGACTCTATAAAGTATGTACCAGAGTAAGACCAAGGATTGGGCCAGTAGATGAGGTGCTCCCTTGCCAGGGGTGATGTTTAGGTTCGAGTCTTACCTGTTGCGTGATGCAACTTCCTAGGGTAATATTTACATTATGTAATGGTTATTATAGCATTTTCTGTCAAATTTTTAACAAAAATTATTTTTAAGATTAAATTAAAAAAAAAACTTAAAATAAAAAAATGATTAAACATAAATGAGTAAAGTATAATTTATCCAAATATATTTTTTGTTGTTTACTATTTAATTGGCAAAAATGGATGGTCATAATTCAATGGTCAAAAAAGGTTCCTTCCTCATTTATCTGATATCCTTCTATATATTTTTTTCCACAATCCATGTTCTATTTCCATGATCCATACTTCCCATACCAATTCCATTGACAATTGGATCACCCATTGTTTTCAAAATAATAACATCATTATTGTGTAACTTACATTTTATTAATTTTAAATTTATATTATACACTAAAATTTTGAAATATTTTCCAGGTTAAAAATTCTAGATTTATACCATTTCCATTACCAAAAAATTATTACTAATTTAGAAGAGAATTATTCTTGAAAACAATATTCTGCACCAATTTGGCAAGCAGTAAGGTTTCCTTATCCAATATTTTTTTAAGGGTTAATTTTTTTACATTTAATTTGGATTTTTTTGTTGGTGATTTTTTTTTAAATTATATAAAATATTTTTACATTTTAAAACATGACTGCCAACCCTAATAGTTTTTAAGAATATTGAACTTAAACTTCCTTTATAAAACTTGGCAAAACAAAAAAAAAAAAAAAAAAAAAAAAAAAAAATCCTTTATAAAGGTTTGTTAATATTTCATAAAAAGAGAATGAAGTATCGACATGTAACATTTACATAAAAAACCAAAATTCCGTCTATCTAATCCGTCTATCTAAATACACAATTGAATCATGACTGTTAAAATGTCCTAGTAGGACAATTGTCTCTAGGATAAATTCAAAAACCTTTCTTCCTTATTATATAGATTTACAGAGTTATATATGTTCTTTTACTGGTCATGATGACAATCAAATTGCATGAAGGCCAAATGATGCTAGGGCCAGGAAATATCATTCTACTAACAACAACATCAAAGCAAAAAGATCATAAACTCACATGGCCTTTGGATTGGATACATCTAAGAAGTCTTTTGTATGGGGTTGCAGTTTAACAAATGTCCCTTTTGGGAGAGTCATATTTTTCACTCACACAATGTCTCCTTCTTGTAAGAGCAGATTCTCCATCATCTACAATGAAGCAATACGTAGGGTGCATCAATGGAGAATAAATGCAAACAAAGACTCCTCAATGACACTGGTACACAGCAAAATACACCAAAACCACAAAACTTGTATACAAAAACACTACTGGTTGCCTACCCAGTAAGGCATATATATCATGCCTTCTTCTGCAATGAACTCAAGAACGCCACAATGAGAAATGCGCTCAGTAGCAGCATTGCGAAGTTCAAACAACATAGGATAATCAATATGAAGAGATGCTGCAGAATAGTCTTATATTAGCATTTTAGATGATAATAGGAAAAAAATTTGAATTAACCACAAAAGATAATAAGCCACCATAAAAAATTTCAAATAAATCAACTAATCAAGACGGTCAAGGGCTGATGGAGGCATTATAATTGCAACAACATAGTGAAAAGATAAATAAATAAATAAATAAAAAAAAAATTAAGACATTTAGAAGGCTAATACATGCACACACAAGTGTTTAGAGTTTGATAACTTACTTTTATCACCATTTTCAATCTGTGGCTGCAGGATTGAAAAGAAACAAATAAATTAGAAATTCGAATATGAATATGTAAAAGACAACATACAATTACAGTCTTTTTCCCCCTTTCCACTGTTTTCCTTTTATATTTTTTATTTTCCATCTCCTTTTCTTTTTTCTTTTTTTTTGGGATGTGGGTGGACACAAAAATGAGTAAAGAAAGACATGAAGGCCTTCAAGGGAAATGAAAGAGCGCATATGGTATCATCTTAATTGTTAATTTTCCAGAATTCATTAACATTTACAATTGATTAAAGAGTGCCATGAATTTGGTTGAGGTCATAGAACTGCAACAGTATAATGAATAAAATCAAAACAAAACAAAACAAAACAATTATCATGTTGAGGAAAGCTTTCCAACCTTATCAATAAAAAATGCAGGGTAACATCGATATGTTTGCTCAAATGATGTTCCATGATATCCATATCCATCAAAATACTGCAATGTGTCCCCACCAATGAAATGAAATGACAGTGATAATGATATAAACAACAACTACAATAATATAGTAATTGTAATAGTTATTAAGTCAGTGTTATTTTTATTTTTATTACAACATCTAATGAAATGAATTTAGACGGTGAACATAATTAAACAATATCTATATATATTGAAATAACTAAATAAGCACTGATTTGGGCTGCAAAATATAGTAATTAAAAGTGAAGCAATGAATATAATTCAAACATGTCCATAAACAAATAGTTATCAAATGGAAATTTACAGTAAGGGAAATGTAATACATATAAAAGTTGTATACAGATTGTGCAAAAATCATAAAAGCATTAAACACAAAAGGACAGTTCTCTTTTTCGTGCCAATCACAGTGGTTCCCCTCAGAGACCTGATAGACCTATTTTTACCCGTGGCCTTCCAGTACCCAGCCAGAGTCGCTCTGTTCAGTCGCTGCCCATTCTGATACTTGCGATCTTTAGGACAGAAAAAGAACCACTCTTCATCGGTCGTCTTTATTGCCGATTTATCTGCATATAAATAGATCAAAGCAAACCCAAAATTAGGGCTTTTTAATCAAGTATATATCAATAGTCAAAGCAAAAAATCCAAAATTTTAATTTTTTTAATTTCTTATGTGGGTAGTTTTACCAGGTAAATCCCAGGGTTCACATTTGCAGACATCGATCTCTCAAATAACACTGACTTGCTTCTCATCGCCGTTGATCTTCAACTTCAGATAGTGATTGATGAGTTCTTCGTCAGTAGGGCGAAATCGGTACCCACCCGGAAGAGACTCCTCCGCCAAAATTTTAGAGAGAGACATCGCTAGAGAGAGAAGATCAAAAAGAAAGGAAAAGTGGGTATGGATCGAAATGAGGAATTAAAAACCTAGAGAGGAATAGATAAACAAATCGAAAGAGAAGATGTATGAGATTCAAAGAAAATTCAGTGGGGTTTCAAAGACATGGGGTTCGATCTAGGAGGGAGAAAAGATGAAGAGTTGCTGTCGGTGGAGTTCGGAGGCGGCGCAATGATGGAAGCGGAGCGGCAGTGGAAAGGAGGGGGAGGGAGAGGAAGAGAGAGAGATCTGAGAAGTTGGAGAGAGAGAGAGAGAAAGAGAAGTGCAAATAATGTTTAGGTTTGTCGTTCGTGGGTGGGTGGGTGGGACGCTGCAGAGAGAACGAGAGAGGGATTGTTTTGGGCGGGAATGTGAAAATGTCACAGAGCATCTCAGCCTTTAAAGAATAAAAACAAATCATCTCAGCCATTGGATCAAAATGTATCTCACATATATTTTTATACATTTTCAAAAACCTTTCTCCCTTATTATATAGATACTTCCTCAAATGTATTTAACTTAGGAGCAAATAGTTTTGACACAAAAGAATGGGTAGAACCAGAATCAAACAATACACAAGCAGAATGACCATGAACCATAAATGTACCTGACACCACTGTCGCCGCCTTTTGTACATCTCCCGGAACCAATGCAAATACCCTACCTTGTCTCGCGGTATCTTTGTTGTTAGTAGCTTTGAATGGTGCCTTGGTATTGCTAGTTGGTGCAAACCCCACTAAACTGGTAGCAGCCCTATTGCTATGTTGTTACTACTTTCTCTGAGGGTAATCCCTTATCACATGACCCGTCTTTTCACACTGAAAGCAGGCTCCAGACTTTCGATAACATATCCTGCGGTGTTTCTTCCCACACTCCACACATACAGGAATTGAATCTTGATTAGGGGTAGAAACATTTGAAGCCCCTGAATTTTGTTTCTTATTTGGTGGAGTAGTTGCCCCCTTCGACCATTGATTATTTTTCCTTTTCCCCTTCCATTCAGAAATTCGGTTTTGTGCGGTAATATTCCCTTCTGCTATAACGACCCTCTCCAACACTTTTACATAGGTAGGCAGCTTCAACATATTAACTCAGTCCAAAATAGCACCCCGTAATCCCCCTTCGAATTTTCGTGCCTTCTTACAGTTTGTGTCCACCATGTGAGGTGCGAACAGGGCCAACTCGGCAAATTGGGCTTCATACTCAGCAACAGTCTTGTTCCCTTGCCTAAGGGTTTCGAATTTAGTCACCTTTTTATCTCGCATACTTTGTGGAAAATATTTATCGTAGAATATCTCCAAGAACTTGTCCCATGTCAATCCTTGATGTATAGTTCTCGTAAGCATCCACCACCTCCGCGCCTCATCCTCGAAAGTGAATACAGCCAATTGCACCTTCTGAGCTTCGATACACGGAAAGACTTCAAATAACTTCTCTATTCCCAACACCCATGCTTCAGCTTTCATTGGTTCTATTCCTCCTTTAAAGGACGACGGTTTCATCTTTTTAAACTCTTTGATAAGGGTAATAGTTCGATCTTCAGCCTGGAAATCTTGCGCTGCCGGTGGAGGCACCGGTGGTGCTGGCAGTTGCTGTTGTGGCTGTTGCTGCTATTGTGGCTGCTGCTGTTGTTGTCGTAAGGTCTCCGCCATTTCCATAATCATTCTCTCCATTCTATCCAGCCGTGCAGTAGTAGCATCTTCGGTATCTTCTGTCCTTGTTCTCATCATTGCCTGCACAACAAGCATTTATATACAATAGACATATTCAAAATTGTTAGCCTTATCAAAGTACTCATAACGTTGCCATCGAACTTTCATATACTTTCAGGATGTTATGCAAGATGCCTAAAACTTTTCTAGACACCCTAGAGCTTAATGGATCCATGTGTGAGATAGAAACTCACGCTCTAATACCACTTGTCACGCCCTTAAACCCGCCCCTAAAAGTTTGGGCATGACCCATACGAAAACGGACATATACTCTAGTATTCCTAGCATACAGAAGCACTAAAAATTAAAATAATATAACAAACTCCATTGAGCTACATCTAACATGCCAGGATCACATGCATCATGGATATTATAACATATAGTTACAAGCTAAAATTATACTTCATGCATCAGTTACGTACATACATACACAGTCCCAACCCTATAAACAAAAACATTAAAGTCATGTACATTCAACCCAAAGGAGTAATCAAATACAAGTCATCATCTTAGTAAGGCTTCATAAAAAGTGCTCTCGTCTAGTGCTCGAGCTCACATAGGTTGACAAAAAGATACGGACGTCCTGGGTTAGGGCTGACCTCCTGGTTGGTTACCAACAGAAACAGACATGTCAAAGAGTGAGCCAAGCTCAGTGAATAGTAATACATAACAAGGTGATGCTTAACTTGAACTGTAGTAAAAGAATACATATAGTCTCATAGCTTCCCAACATTTATTGATCCATAAATTGTGTCTACCATGCTTTGGAAAGAAATGAGGATAGAATTATTAACTAAATGCACTTTTCAAATTTTCCTGAAAATGGGTCCCCGCTCGAGTGCCACTTTGGCCACTCGAGCGGACTGTAAAATTTAACAAAAATGCTGGGAGGTCGATTTTTACGCTCGAGCGGGAATTTCCCCACTCGAGCGGATAGCGAAATCTCTGAAAAACTGTTGGGAGGTTAATTTCCACGCTTGAGTGGGACTTCCTCCCCCCCCCCCCCGGCGCTCGAGCGGACCATGCAATTTCTGAAATTTTAACATTTCAATTAAAGTTCCAACCTGGTATCCAAAGCTTCAAACATGTACTTTCGTTTATTATTGCAGCATTCACATAACGAGTCTGAATCTGTACTTATTCATAATGGGCTTAGGTCTTATCTTGGAACATATTGGCTTGGACATAATGTTTTTGGCATAAAGCCCTTGTATAGTGTGGCACAAACTCTTATTCATGGTGGCACGAAGCCCGTAAACATAGTGGCGCAAGGCCCTTGAATAAATTGGCATGGAGCCCTTGAATCATTTGGCATTGAGCCCTTATAAATTGGCATTGAGCCCTTGTAAATTGGCATTGAGCCCTTATAAACTGGCCTTGAGCCCTTGTAAATTGGCATTGAGCCCTTGTAAATTCTTGTATGAACTCAAGAGGTGTCTCACACGGGTTCTAGCGGTGACTCACATTGTAGCACTTAGTCCCGTGTAGCACTTTGTTTCATATCGTAGTTACTTATACCGTATGGCCAAAGGCCCATAATCTTAAAGAATGGAAACACTTCATCTTCCCCATTTCTATATATATATATACATTAAATCATAAACATAATTGCAGATTGTATGTGAATAAAATGCTAATGACAATCATTAGCTATACATATGAAGCATACAATGGTACTACTACTCACTGTGGTGTTGAGATGACGTGCTACTTCCTCCCGGAGTGTGTCCTGTACACAAGCAAAACTTGCATATTAGTTCTTCTTTTCCTTGGTACATTAGTTCCCAATTCATTACGCTTCCAGTGAATTATAACTATCTTAAGCTCATCAAAACATCATCTAAACATAGCAGAGGGTCGAGCACACAAAAGAGAACAAATAATTTTTCTTCTTCTCCGCTCGAGCGGCCATGACTCCGCTCGAGCGGTCGTGCCCCTGTTTTGGCAGTTCGAAGTTCAACCAAGAAAAACCAGCAATCCCAACACATTCTACATGCAAAACAAGGAGAAATTAATGCAATACATTGACTTAACCTTACTATACCATGACTTATCATCTTAACCACACAAAGTAAACATGATTAGAAGCTTAATCACTCTTTCAAACTACTTTTGTTCATAAAACCTAACATCTTGCATATATATACTTTCATGGAGTTGGCATAAAACTAAAGATTGAAGTATAATTTCCACATAACACCTAAATTAGGTGACAAAACAACCTATTAATGAGCATAACTTGTTAATCACACCAAAAATACAACTCTCCCTTACAACCCTAGTAATTCCATTTAAAATTGACAACCCTTCCTCACAATTGGAAGGAGAACTTCTTACATGATCAAGAGGAAGCTTGTACAAGGTGAATTTAGCATACCTTAAGTTCAAGATTTACACCCTTCACAAGGTTTCTTGACCCTCTTCTTGAAGACCTTCCTTAAAAGCCCTTTTCTTCCCTAATTTCCCTCTCTCACGAGATTTCTTCTTGAATTGAGTATAAGTTCATGTTCAAGCAATATATAATATGTGAACAAGGACAAAATCCAATCGTTTAATCATTCCAAAATTGAAATTTTGTAAACATGCTTAATATTACTTAAAAATTATGTTGATCATAGATATATAATCAATTTCAGATAATTAAACCTTCAAGGCTTTCAATTTCTGAGTCAAAGATTTTAATTGTAACAGATACGTTTCTTGAGGGACAGATAGACTTCCTTAAACATGGATTTCACTTACATAACTTTAATTTTCAAGGGAATTTCACAGTAAACATTTAAATGCCCAAAAACAAGGACTGAAAATATATCATAAAACATGTACGAGGGTCGGGTTATTACATTAAATTTAAAATTAAAATGAAATAATGTAGTTTTAAAACGTTATCTTAATATTGTTTTATTTTAATTTTAAACTTAAATCATTGAATTTTTTCATTCCTTGTACATGTTTTGTTATGATAAAAATTAGATCATTGGAGTTAAAGAATAAATACATAGAGTCTGATTTTGTTAACACAACTGTGTGAATAATACATATTTTTTGATTGGTGTAAAATAATGAAACCTATCATTTTGAGTGAGACCATTGGACCTTTTTGAATATGCACTCCTGCTGTATATGTTCTTCAATTTACTAAAAATTATCAAGTTACCTCTAAGATAGAATTAAGAAATAGGATATAGAAGTGGCTTAATTAGTAGGTCATTCACTTGGTCTCCTAAGACTTATCAAAAACAACTTATTACCAAGGTCTCAATTTTTTAAAATCAAGGGGCTCTAGTTAGTTGGCTAACTCTTTGGCCACCAAATCTTTCCTAAGAGGGATGTCTTAGGTTCCACTCTTAGGAGTGGAATAAGAGGGTAAGATTTTGGTTGTGAGTTTCAACTCTCCTGTGGTGCTAATCTAACAACTAACCACTAATCACTAACTTTCTCCGATCAAAAAAAGAAGTCTCAATTTTAAAAAAATATAGTGAGATAAGGTTTTAAGTTTATTTCTAACTTAAGATTGCCAAAAATCTTTTTTGTTTTGCCAAAAATCTTGAATCACTATTCTATGTACACATAATATAGAATATCTATTGCATATGTAACTGACAAATAAAACAATGTTCAATAAAATTCCACAGCTAATGACCCAAAAGTAAACGTTGTAGAATAGTCATAAAATATTAGATCATCACTTAATGGAAATCCATAATATAATGGTAATGAAAATTCATTTATAATTTTTAATTGAAATAAAGTAAATGATATATAAGTTCACTTTCCAAACTTAATAATATGTAAATAAAATGATTGATGAATAATTAGAATATATATATATATATAAAAAGAATTTAGATATTTTTTAATAAAATATCACATTATTAAATTTGAAAAATAAATTTAATTTTTGAATTTCAATAACACTAGTCTTGAAATAATCATATTTATAAAATAATATCAACTCTGCCACCTTGAAATAATCATTTATTCCCAATTCAAATGATTCCAAATTCAAAAAGGAAGGAAAAGTGGTGCTTTCGATGTTGTCATCACTTGAGAATGATTTAAAAAAGAGTTGGGTTTTGTTTAGTCTATAGAGCATTGTTTGGGTCAGTAGGGTCATTATAGGTTTCGTTTTAATAAATTGAGTTATTTATTTTGTAAAATTATTCATGTATATTTGTTATAAAAAAAAATTACATCAATTCGATAATTATAATTTATTCAGTTTATTATATTTGTCACTTAAAAAAATTGATAGTCTATTTTTTAGAATACAATGTAATTAATTTTTTTTGAATACAAATACAATAATTACTATTATTAGATTGATCTTTTTTATTTTTTATTTTTTTTATACATAATATACACGAAGGACCCCACTCAAGTGATGTCTTTGTAAATACATAGAATCAAGTTCATGCAAGATGACAAAAATACGTGAGCCAAAAAAATATAAAGGCACACTTTGTTACTTGCTTGAAAGACAATCCAACATAACAATTAAAGTAATATAATAATACTTTGTGTTAATGATAATTACAAATGAAATATCAGAAAATACAAATAATAAAAATTATAATAACTATTGTAAGGGTTGAGGTATGGAAAATTCACTCTCTTTAAAGTGACTCAAACCCTCTGCATTTAGGCAAAGTCTCACACCAATGCAGCAGAAAAAAAATCTGGACTTGTCTTCCCTAAGATACAACAGCCCGATTAAGTCGTATGGTTCACCAATACTGCACAATTAGTTGAACCCAAAACTTCATCACATACATCATTTTTTATTTGTCTAATAATCCCACACAAGCATAATAAAACAACAAACACTCCTTGTATTTTTCAAGATAAGAAGTTGGCTCAATTCATAGGAGAAGAAAACTTGGTGGGCAAGTTGGAGGATTCTTGAAGGAAAAGTATAAGAAGTTGCTTAGAGGATTCTTGGAGGAAAAGTATAAGAAAACTTAGAGGGAAAGAAAAGAAATCAAACCTATAACATATTGTAATATTAAAATATCTGTTAAGACTTTGATATCATTGCAATTGTCAACAAACTTTAATGAACGAATTATCTATATACAAATGTTATATCCATGTTGATTTGTCATTAAATATATATAATGTGCCTTTCAATGACATGGTGTGGATAACTAATGGGTGTTTCAAGGCTCCAATTTATACACAAATTTTCCAATGGTGCCCATATTGTTTATCCTATATAGACTTTGAACTTGGAAGTCTTTGTAATTGGGTCCCCTATATGTAATTTTCTCTAAGGTAAAATGATGGTCGACTTGAGTGCGTTACACACTGAGATTTTGTGTCTTTGAACTTGGAAGTCTTTGTAATTGAGTCCCATATATGTAATTTTCTCTAAGGTAAAATGATGGTCGACTTTAGTCCGTCACACACTGAGGTTGTGTGTCTTAATTAGTGAAGAAAAACTATTGGGGAAATAATAGTGCAGTGTATCAATCAAAAAAAAAAAAAAAAAAATTACAAATCAATGAGAAAGCTTATACACTTCAATAATTAAAATGTTATACTTTTCTATGATTTTGTAAATTTTTTTACTGTTACCACTGTACTATTATTTCGGCAAAACGATTCCCCTTATCTTGAGCCGGTTCTAGGGAAACTAATTGAGTCGAAATTTTCTAATTTATTCTCGGTCTCTTTCACAGCAATTGCAACTAGTTTATCCCCTTAAAAATTTTCATAGGACTGATCGATTAGAAGTAAGTGCAAAACTGGATTGGTAAAAATCTATACTACAAAAATTGATTCAAAATCGAATAATTTAAATGTAAAATTAAATATAATAAAAGGATAGAAGTTGAATTAATTTTTGAGTGATAATTTGGGGGAGTAAAATTTCCTCTCAATTTTTTTTGTCATCGTTGTGGTTGGGTTATTGGTTAGACGAGTGTGTGATCTCGCACATTTTTTACTGTTTCTGCAGATTTTGTCTTAGTGCTACAATTTAACCGAATTAACATTAAAAAAATTCACCTTGGGGGTCTACTCAAATGCAACTTGAAGTATAGAAGGATTTACTTGAATTGACGTAAAAAAAATTAACTTGGGTTGTCCAAAACAAATACAATACACTTTCTGAAAAGAAGAAAAAAAAATTTGCAAATAGGGACCATATAAAAATTAATTTACATTACAACAATGGAAAGGTATGCAAAACTTGTATTTCAATGGCTGGATTTGTTTTATTGTAATCATTGTCGTCAATACTAATATTCTCATTCTCATTTTAAATAATTCTTTATCTTAAATTTTTCATAGTTCTATCTGATAAGATTCTATCTGAATATACTCGGTGACATGTCTCCTTTGATATTCTTCAAATTTGCAGTTGTAAAGATATTGGCTTCATCAATGATAGTTTCATCGCAATAACTTTTTCATGTCATGTTATATGCAACTGAATTTTATAATACAAGCTTGCGGAAGAAAAATGGAGAAGTGTTTCGAGAATGGAGAGCTTGCGGGTGAAGAAGGATGGACAAGAGTTTCGAGATCACAAAGAAGGCCAAGCAAATTCTTCACTGTCTTCATTGCCAACATTCCAGAATCCTTGTCTGTGGACTCACTCAAAGGTGTCTTTCAGATATATGATAAGGTTCTAAATGCATCTATCCCTGACAAAAGAACCAAGAGTTACAACTCAAGTTTGGCTTCATCCGACAAACAAGACTCAGCTGAGGAAGCAAGAAGGAAATTCAATGGGGCTTGGTAAGAAGAGAATAGACTCATAGTCAAACCAGCTCGGTTTGATAAACCATTTCCTTTTTCATGCATGCCACCCACCCCTACTCCAAGATCCCTAACGTCTCCAATAATTAGCTGAGACATGGAATCTTCAATGCAGCCTTTGCTGATGTAGTCAAAAGAAAGCCTCCCATTGAATCATCTTTAGCTATTTGTGGGGACATATTTTTTGATTAACAGCACGTGGCTAAGGTGATGCCAAAGCATCGGCCGAGGTGCGACGTGGCCTGATCTTGATGCCGAGGTGATCTCGGCTTGGCCGAGGTTATCTGTGGAGATACCGAAATCCAAGATAAGCGGATAAGGGACAAGAGTCCTAGAACAAGGGAGGGCCTCAGTTAGGATAAGGATAAGGCTCAAGGAGAGTTTATCCCTGTCTAGCCGAGAGTCTAGGATGAGCATTCAGCCCGAGTCCACTGAAGTGAGGCTTCTAAAGGGATCGAATCACTGCTGGTTATAAAAGTAGGGCACCCTCATGGGTCTAAAGTAAGTTTTTTCTAGTGAGTTTAAGCATAATTTGCTATCTTTGAGAGATATTGATTACTAACTTGATCGTTGGAGTGCCCTCGGGTGGACGAATCACCATCGGATTCTCATCTTCTTGTGCAGGTTGTTGGGTTTAATCTATTCTACCGGTGCTCTCCAGCTGAGTTCTCTTTTTGGTTGTGTGGTCAAAAATCAACACCCACAATTTGGCGCCGTTTGTGGGAACGTAAAGAGAATAAATAACCAACGACGGACAGAAAGAGAAGATTAAAGACGACATCCCTAGTAGGAGTGGTAAACATGCCGATCCTAACATGGAAAAGGAGAATCCTAATGAAGGACCACAGGATCAAAATCCCGGGGAGAAGGGCGTCGGCCAAGGGGGAGACCCACCGAAGAAAACAGGCCGAGACGAATACTATAATAAAAGCGACCTCCAGGCATGGAAAGATAAATGCCTGAGGAGGGATGGTGAGATGAAATGAATGGCAAACAAGTTGGCAGACCTACAATCGGTTGTCAACTTCATGATGCAGAACAATGTCATGCAACCATTGTTTCCATTGAAGGACACACCGATTCTAACAGCCAAGAATGACGCCCAGAAAGGAGGGCATAAAGCAATCCCAGCGGCCCCTCAGCATGACAGGGCGAAGGAGCATTCACATCGACCTTCGAGGAAAGTCGGGCGAGGAGAGTCAGTAAAAGGAGAGTCTTGGAAGGCACTTCGTACAAAAGGAACCTCTATCAGGAAACATCGGCATGTTCAGGGGAAGGAACTTTGTTTTGACACGGCGAATGAAGAGAAGTCCCAGAGGACTCATAACGATACCGGGAGCAACGCACCAAAAAGGCTGAAATCTGTTGACAACTGAGCTCCTGGTTAGACCAAGGAGGATTTGAGGGGCTACCTCCAGAGGAAGCAGCAGAATGCCGAGGTCACATCTCCGGTCAAGCCGAGAACACTATTCTCACTGGAGTTTGATAAGTTCGAGGCCCCAAAAAGGTTCCATATGTCGAGGTTCCATATATAGAACGGTAAGTTCGATCCAAAATTTCACATCGGCTTATATTTGAATTCAATGGCACTATATACCGGGAATGAACCATTACTTTGCAAGGTGTTCCCCTCATTCTTTGGGAAAATTACATCAGATTGGTTTCACAAGTTGTCGAAATGAACTGTAAAGAGTTGGGAAGGCTTGGCCAAGATGTTTGTGGCCAGGTTTGTTACAAGCAAATTGCAGCCATTGAGGGTAGACTTCCTATTGGCTTTGAAAATTGGTGAGGGTGAAAGCCTCAGGGCTTATGCCAAAAGGTATTACGAGGTGTTCAATCGAATAGCAGGATGCAACCAAGAGTTAGCGGTCGTATATTTTAAGAACGACTTGGAGGATGACTGCATGCTGCAAAAGTCGCTGGAAAAGACTCTGCCAAAGAGTATGGAGGAGCTCTTGGCAAGGATCAAGAAATATGCCAGAGTAGAGGAGGATACACCAGGAGCAAAGGCACAGAAGTAGGAAAAGAGAAACGGCTTGCCAAAGCGAGACCGAGGTAATACTGGATTTAATAGACAAGAAATAGGACTAAGGGCTGCACAGGCAGTCACCACTGTGTTCTAGATCCTGGTTTATAAAGTTCTAGAAATGATCAAGAACCAGCCGTATTATAGAGTGCCAAAGAGGATCCCTGGCAAATTTATGGGGAGAAGCCTGGGAAAAAACTGTACTTACCACAATGAAGATGGACACCTGACACAGGGTTATAGAGCCCTAAAAGCGCATTTGGAAGATATGGTTAAACAAGGTCACTTAAGGGACCTAGTAGATGAGGCCAGAATGCGAGAAAAACAGGCAAGGCTGCCTGAGGCACCGGCAGCACCACCTCCACTAGCACTACAACCGCAAGTAGACGGACCTCAAGTGATCAATCTGATTCACTCAAGGGTCAATAAGAACAAGGTACGTGGGGAGACACAGAGGGTGAAGCATTTACAACATGTGTATCAGGTCCAGCAAAAGAGGCCTAAGACAGATGAGTACCAGGGACCACTGGTGTCCTTTACTGAAGCAGACTTGGATATGGTGCAACATACACACAACGATGTTCTGGTAGAGACCCTCAAGATTAGAGAATGTCAGGTAAAGCACATTTTGATCGACCAAGGTAGCTCTTGTGACATCATGTATGTCAGATGTTACAAGAGCTCGACCTACATCGAGATGATCTAGAGCAGTCCAACAGCCCAATGGTTGGGTTTAATGGAACGCCGACTTGGCCACTGGAAGCAATAAATTTAGAGGTGCAGGCAGGCACCAAGAAAGTAAACACAGAGTTCACGCTAATTGACACCCTCCCCCCTTACAATGTTATCTTGGGAAGGCCATGGTTGCACGTAATGAAGGCAGTTCCCTCAACACTACACCAGCTGTTGCGGTTCCCAACAGAGCATGGAATTGAAGAGGTCAGAGGGGATTAGGTGCAGGCAAAGAATTGCTCCATGGCAGCAATGAAATCTGCTTGCAACGTACGAGAGGTAGAAACAGTAGAAATTTATGACGAAGACATGGAGGTCCTGGATGGTGTCGGCAAAGAGTCGGCCGATAAAAGCAAGGAAGCCTTAAAGAAAATTCTGGTCCAACAAGGTGACGAAAAACGCTTTTTCCTTCTCGGCATAGAACTGGCCGAGGAGAAGGAAAGGGTGTTGAATTCATTCTTGCGAGCAAACATAAAGTTGTTTTCCTGGACGTCATACAAGATGCCTGGCATTGATCTTGAGGTCACTTGCCATAGACTAAATGTAGACAGATCGGCAAAACATGTCATTCAGCGAGCAAGGAGGCCGACGTTGGTTCATGTGGAGGCAGTAGAGGAGGAAGTGGACAAATTGTTGGAGGCCAGAGCCATTCGAGAGATAAACTACCCAACTCGGTTGTCAAACACAGTTGTTATGAAAAAGAAGAATGGGAAGTGGAGGGTCTGCGTGGACTTCACTAGCCTGAGTAAGGCTTGTCCCAAAGACAATTTCCTACTCCCCAAGATCGATCAATTAGTGGATGCCACTTCAGAACATAGAAAGATGAAGTTCTTGGACCCTTATAGAGGGTACCATCAGATTGCAATGTATCCCCCCGACGAGGAGAAGACTGCATTTATCACCCCAAAAGGGTTGTATTGCTACAGAGTGATGTCTTTCAAGTTGAAAAATGCAGAAGCAACCTACTAGAGGTTGGTAACCAAGATGTTCAGACATCTGATTGGAAAAACAATGGAAGTGTACATTGATGACATGGTCGTGAAGACCAAAGAACCGGAGAATCACCTGGCCAACTTAAAAGTAGTTTTTGATATCCTTAGAACATATCGGCTCCGACTCAATGCTTCGAAATGCGCATTTGGAGTTGGTTCTAGTAAGTTCCTTGGATACTTGGTTACCAAAAAGGGTATTGAGGCAAGCCCAGATCAAATCAAGATTATCCTGGACTTGAAAATCCTGACATTGGCAAAAACAGGTGCAGATGTTGACTGGAAAGGCCGCAGCCTTAAATAGATTTATAAGTAGAAGTTCAGATAAGTGTAAACCATTTTTCAATTTGTTGAAAACGGCTAAAGTTTTTTTTGACTATTTTTTTACTATTTTAATTTGGAGTTAAATAGTTTCTTTTGGGATAGACTTTTTGATTTTTTTTTTTTTTTAAGTTTTTGTGAGAGAAAAAATAAAATGACTATGCTTTATATGTGACATTTTTTAACATGTGACTAAAAAGTATATTTTATCTTTTTATAATTATTTTAGCCCCAATCCACCCCAACCCAACTTCCCAAATGAGTGTAAAATAAAATAAAAAATTGAAAGATCCCAATATTTGGTGGACCTATACCTATAGGTTGTTTAAATAAACTCCATCTTTAAACTAAAACTACTTTAATAACAAATAACCATTATCCATAATAATTTATTTCAAAAAAAAAAAAAGATTTCTAATAAATAAAACTGAGAGCTTTGTTCATAATTAAAACATAAAAAAATGTTTACCGTCATTTTGTTACATGGCAAACATGTAATTTCATCATTTCTTCATGTTGTTCAATCACTCAATAAAATATTTTATTTATTCATTTTTTCCATCAACCACAATATTAAAGAGTACCAAAATATGTATTGAAGCCTCGTTTAGCAACTTGTAGTTTAAGCCAAAAACTAAAAAATCGCTATATGTTATCACATCACTCTTTTTTATTTTTTTTATATATCTTTTCATAAAAATAAAAAATTACTAAAATAATAAATTTCTGAATGAGACTTAAGTATATATGGGAGTGTTTTGAGAAGTTGGTTAAAATCTAACTTTTTGATTTTTTTTTTTTTAAACGTGTAAAAAATATGAGAGATAATGTGATTTAAAATAGATTAAAAATTAATTTTTAGCTTTTTATTTGCTTCCCAAATTAACCCATTATAATTGTAGGGTTCACTCAAATATATATAAGTCTATATATATAATAATATTATTAAATTCTTATATAAAAAATTAAAATTAAAAAAAAAAATAGAAAGTAAAATCAATGCCACCCTCTCTCTCTCTTACTTTGTTGACAATCAGCCCATCCCATTCTTTTCTCTCTCTTCCTTGTTAGCTTAGAAGACTCTCCACAGTTAGCACACAAAGTTAAGGGCGTAAAAATGGCCCGCGGCCTGACATGGGACCGACTCATTTAGGCCTGCTTGGGCCTAGGCCCGAGCCCCTAGGCTAGGGCTTGGGCCATTGTTTTGAAGCCCAACTCAGCCCATGGGCCCAACACCGTTTGGCCTGGTCGTGGCCCAGCCCATCAGCCCGCTTAAGGCCCACTTAGGACCCCGCCTGTCCGGCCCACCCAAGGCCCAGTGTATTTTTTATTGGAAAATAAATAAATTTTGGTAGAAAAAATTTAAAAAAACAAAAAACAATGATTAGCCCGGCCCAAGCTTGAGGCTAGGCCCAAGGCCCGGCCCACCCAAGGCTCGAATATCCCTGGGCTTAATTTTTGGCCCGTGGGCCGACCCGGCTAGGCCCGAATTTTGGCGAGAGACCGCGAGGCTCGCTATGGGTTGGGCTGGGCCAAATTTACACCCCTAAACACTATTGGAGCACAAACCTTCCGAATTATTGGTGTCAGTTAAGGGAATGTTTCAAAAGTTGTTTATTTTAATACATTATTTTAATTTTAATTATTTTAATAAATTAAAATATTTGTATTTAAAAAGATGGTTAAATTTTTTGTAATTAAATAATATTTGTGAGAGAAAAAAATAAAATAATTATAAGTTTGATGTGATATTTTACTTTATGAACTACTTTAACCTATTTTATTTTTTTTGTGAATTTTTGTCAAAAATAAAAAATTAAAAAAAAATATACTTTAGCAATGGGTTTAACACAAATCTATTGGAGATGCTCTTAGAACATCCACAATGAGATAGTTAAAAAAAAATGTGTTAAAGTGTGTTATATAACAAAAAGTGATAAAAGCGGAATCCAAAAATATGTGTTAAGGTGTGTTAAGAGTTTGTTAATTTTAGAAAATGAGTGGTGGTGCAATGAAAATGTTAAGATGTGTGTTAAGAATATATATATATATATATAATAAATAAAATATAAAATAATTGAAAAGTGCAATGGAGACTACTGCACTTATCTGCACCTCTCTCTTTCTCTCCTCTCTTCTGTCTCTCTCCCTCTCTCTTTCTCTCTTGACTGATTAGAAGCATCGCTGCAATTAATAAGAAAGTTAGTATCTGACACTAATGAACACCACTAATTAACCATTTAGTAGTTCCGTTGCAGCACCAAACAACACACTTAGCTAGCCAAAAATTGGCATCTGACACGAACAACATCCTTAGTGTGTCCATTGTGGATGCTCTTAGGGCTTAGTCCCAAAAGGGATAATGGGTGAAATATTTAAGTTCTTTGCTAAGAGTGGAAGAATTTTCTTCTATAAATGTTAATTTAACAATTAATAATTAATATTTATCAATTAAATAATAATAATAATAATAATATAATGATAATAAAAAATTATTTATAATTTTTAATTAAAATAGTTGTATTTTTAAATCAATACTGTCACCTTGGACCCATTCATCCAGTCTCATTCCAATGATTTCATACCCAAAAAGGAAGGAAAAAGTGGTGGCTTTGACAATCCCATTACTTGAGAATGATTTTAAAATCAACTTTTTATTTTGTAATTTGTTTTAACTTTATTTCTTAGCCCTTGGCATAAGTTAAGTAGGAATTTTTTGGTTAAAACAAAAAATAAAATAAATTTTTTAGTTCAATAAGATAAAATGTCACATCTAAATCATAATTATTTCATTTTTTTCTCTCACAAAAAGTTTAAAAAGTCAAAAAATTTATACCAAATGAATTTTTTAAACTCCAAACTAAAATAATCAAAAAATTAAAAAACTAAAAAATCAACTTACATCTTGAACCAACCCTTAATGGGTCACGTTGATTCAAGTGACACCTTTGTAAACACAAAATCAAGTCCATGCAAGATGAGACAAATACGTGAGCCAATAAAATATAAAGGCACACTTTGAGACATTTCAGTTGATCACATTAATTCAAAACATAGGCTTTGTTTGGAAAATAGATTGATTTTTTTCCTTTTTAATTTTTTTTTTTTTTGCTATTTTAGCTTGGGGCTAAAAAGCTTACTTTGGGAAGAGTTTTTGACTTTTTTGGTTTTTTTGTGAAAGAAAGAATATAATGATTATAGGTTGGATGTGATATTTTGTCTTATTGGGCTAAAAAACTTATTTTATTTTTTATAATTATTTTAGCCAAAAAAACTACAAAACATCCTTCCCAAACATAGGCAAAACAAGTAAATTAGAGTATGAGTCCAGCCATTAACAAAAACCACAATTCAAAATACCTATAAAAGTCATATTATTTATAATCAGCAGCAGCACAAAGAGACTTAAAAACCAAAACCAAAATCAACATAATTCAAAATGCCCATAAAAGTGATATTATTTATAGGGGGTGTTTGGGAATATGGGTTTGAGGCTAAAATAGCCTCAAACTAAAAAAAAAAAAAAAAACCAAAAAACTCCTAAACCAACCCTTTTTATTAAAAAAAAAAAAAAAAAATAGGGCTAACGTGGGACAGTGTAGGCACAGCCTACACTGTCACCTTGTCAAATTGTTCCATCACTTGCTAAATTATGATTTTGCCCCTTTACAACAATTTTGGAAAATGTGATATTAGGGACAAATTTGTCATTTTAATTTCAAATATCATTTCAACACATTTTTCAATACAACAACTCAAATAAAAATTCATTCCATCTTTCCAAACACAAAAACTAAAATAGCTTACTAAAATAGCCAAAAAGGCAAAAAGCCTCTAATATAACAAAGTATTTTTCTTAGGTAATTATCATTCAGTGGTACTTTTTAAAAGTTATTTCACATTAATAAAAAAATATTTTTTCCGTTTCAAAATATTAATCCATTATTTTATTTGTTATTGTCCCAAAATATTAGTTACTTTTTAAAAATTAAATATTAAAATAATTTGAATTTTCTATTTTGCTCTTCTCTTAAATTCATGAGCAATATAAAAAGTACAGTTATGATAATTGATATTTTTTTAAAAAAATATATTACCAAAGGATAATTTTGAAATTTTTTTTTTTTAAGTGCAATAATTATACTAAAAAGAAATAAATTTCCTAAAATGGATTATTATTTTGGAATGAAGAGAGTATGATTTTAATTATTAATATTTGTAATAAGTATAAGAGAAATTTAATATGTAAAATTTATTATAATTTAGTGTTATATATGAAAAAATATTATGTAAAATTAATTAGTGTTATATATTATGTATTGTTTGATAATTGTTTAAATTATTCTTTAATCAATTAACAAAGTAAAACTGCTCAAATTGCGGTTTAATTATTTATTATTCACAATTTAAAATTTTATCTTCAAATCTCCAGAAACCACAAAAATTATATTTTATTGATAAATGATGCAAAGAAAATGAGATACAAATAGATCAGGCTGAGGCATGGATATCTCGTTTTCTTTAAAGAGATCAAGCCCACTGCAGTAGGAAGAACCCCAATACCGATGCAGCAGTCACAAAACTATGACTTATCCCCTCCAGGATACAACAGCCCGACCACTTGTCATATGGTTCAGGCCAACTCTGCACAAGATGGTGAACCCAAAGCTCCACCAAGAAAAACACCCTTCTTTGCTAGTAATCTCTCTTGCATAGAAAATAGTTGGTGTGTATTTGTGTAGAAAAGAGTAGATGAGAGAGACTATTTATAGGCCACTAGGACCTTACAGTTACACCAAAAATAAAGATGATCATTGAACTAGAGAAAATGGAGAAACTCCAAAATTAACTCACCACCAAGTTCATGAATTCTAATTACTCACCATTCATGACCAAGATAAGAGGTTACCAAAGTAATGAAACTCCATTTATGTTCATTTATGACCAAGATATATAAATAAATAAATAAATAAATAAAAGATATTAAAATGGTCCAACAATCCCCCACACATTTTAATATCAACAAAGATAAGAGAGATTACCAAACAAAGGTAGACTAGTATGAATCATGAAGGTGTGCTCTGCATTGAACCTTCATTAGTGAAACAACGACTTCTACTTCAGAGTCAGTAGTGGTCTTAGACTTGAACTATGACTGCTTAGGGGAAATAAAGAATTATTGCTCACACATAATAATCTAGGTGTTGACATGAGCTTTAATAGCTAACACATTACGGCCTTGTGCTAATCCCAGTTTTCATGAGCATATTCGAGAATAAGTCTTGTTCTCATAAAAAGCGGCCCCACTTTCATGCTCATGTTCTCATGATGCATACTAGTCTACCTTTGTTTGGTAATCTCTCTTATCCTGTTGATATTAAAATGAGTGGGGGATTGTTGGACCATTTTAATATCTTTTATTTATTTATTTATATATCTTGTTCATGAATGGGTTTCATTACTTTGGTAACCTCTCATCTTGGTTATAAATGGACATAAATGGAGTTTCATTACTTTGGTAACCTCTTATCTTGGTTATTATTGGTTTTTATTACCTTTCAGTTATGAAACTAATGGTTAATTTATTAGTTTTTATTACCTTTCAGTTATGAAACTAATGGTTAATTTATTGGTTTTTATTACCTTTCAGTTATGAAACCAATAATGGTTAATTTATTGGTTTTCATTACCTTTCAGTTATGAAAACCAATTACAACTTTTAAAAGGTTATGGTCCCTATTCCTTCCCAAGAGTGAAAAAACAAGAATACTGTTTTGTTTTCTAAATCCTCTCAAGGAGAAACATAAGGCACATAAGGGAAAGGATTAGAAGGCTCTAACAAAGTCAATATTAAGGTTTTATTGACAATCAGACGCTTCCGTTTAACCGTTCATCAATAGATTCAGGTATGTCATTTTGTCTTGATCTCTTGATAATACACATGGTAAATGATCCAAAGTGTAAGGTTTATGTTCTGAAATTTTATGTTTACAAGTATTGGAGATTAATTAGAATTCATAACCTTGGTGTTTAATGATCATCTTTATTTTTTGTGTAACTGTAAGGTCCTAGTGGCCTATAAATAGTCCCTCTCATCTACTCTTTTCTACACCAACACACCCCAACTATTTTCTATACAAGAGAGATTACTAGCAAAGAAGGGTGTTTTTTTTAGTGGAGCTTTGGGTTCACCATCTTGTGCAGAGTTGGCCTGAACCATACGACAAGTGGTCGGGCTGTTGTATCTTGGAGGGGACAAGTCATAGTTTTGTGACTGCTGCATCGGTATTGGGGTTCTTCCTACCACAGTGGGCTTGATCTCCTTAAAGAAAACGAGATATCCGTGCCTCAACCTGATCTATTTGTATGTCATTTTCTTTGCATTATTTATCCATAAAATATAATTTTTTTCTAGTATTTTCACCAACAATTTTAAGGAGATCAACCACGGAACAAGTACCAGAAAAAATCAATGATGGAATTGGAGATCTCAACAAGCCTTTCAAGTTCAAAAGAGTTCATTTTAAGAGGTGGAAAGGAAAAGTTCTTTTTTACCTTAGCCTTTTGAAAGTTGCATATGTTCTTACCGAAAAGAATCCAAACAAAATCCCCACCGAGGAGATGAATGATGAAGACTACGAGGCACAAGAAGCAAAAGTGGCTTCCTATAATACAGATGAGTATAAATGTCACTTTTATCTCTTAAATTGCCTTGCTGATCAATTTTATGATTACTATGACACCACTTACACTTCCGCAAAGAAAATTTGCAAAGCTTTACAGACTAAGTATGATACTGAAGAGGCAGGAGCAAAAAAGTATGCAACTAGCCATTTTTTTCGCTTCCAAATGGTGGATGGAAAATTTTTTGTGGAGAAAGCACAAGATTTCCAAATGATAGTTACAGAAGTAAGATCTGAAGGCATCAAAGATTGGTGACAACTTGGCAGTTGTAGGACTTGTTGACAAGCTACCGTCATCCTGGAAAGAATTCCAAAAGAGCATGCGCCATAAACAAAAGGAGACTTCCTTAGAGGCGTTGATCACTCGCATCCGAGTAGAAGAGGAAGCTAGAGGCCAAGATGCATTAATAACTCATGCGGGTAATGGCAATTCTACCACAAAGGTAAACTTTGTTTCAGCAAATAATAACTTACCTAAAGGTCATAATTCCAAGAATGCTTATTTGAAGGCTTATAAAAAGAATTTGATGTCAAGTTATTTGTTGAATAAGGCTGGTTTTAAGCAAACTATGGAATCTGATCAATATGTGATTACCAAGAAGGGAATTTTTGTGGGTAAGGGTTATGCTTGTGATGGGATGTTCAAATTGAATGTTGAGATTAATAAACTATCTACCAATTCTGTTTACATGTTGTCTTCTATTAATTTTTGGCACGCTTGCTTGTGTCATATTAACAGTAAATATGTGGGAATCATGAGTAGTTTAGGATTAATTCCTAAAGTGACAAATTTTTTTGAGAAATGTGAAGTTTGCAGTAAAGGAAAAATTACTAAGAGGCCTCATAAAGTGTTGAAAAAAATACTGAATTGCTAGAATTATTTCATACTGATTTGTGTGAGTTTGAAGGACTTTTAACTCGGGGTGGTAACCGATATTTTATCACTTTTATTGATGATTTTTCAAAATACACAAACGTATATTTATTAAAAAATAAAAGTGATGCTTTTGAGAAATTTAAAGAATTCCTTCTTGAAGTGGAAAATCAATTCTGTAAAAAGATTAAAAGAATTAGAAGTGATAGAGGCTGAGAGTATGAATATCTTGGATTCAACTCTTTTGTTCAGTCTTTGGGAATTATTCATGAGACTACTCCACCATATTCACCTTCATCTAATGGTGTAGCTGAAAGAAAAAATAAAACGTTAATTGACTTGACGAATGCTATGCTTATTGATTCAGGTGCTCCCTCAAATCTTTGGGGCGAGGCTATTTTACAGCTTGCCACGTGATAAATAGAGTGCTACAAAAAAAAACTAAAAGTGTACCTTATGAGTTGTGGCGGGGGCATAAACCAAATCTAGGTTATTTGAGGGTTTGGGGTTGTTTAACTTTCGTGAGGCTTGCAGATCCTAAATGACCTAAATTGGGTGAATGATTTACCACCTGTGCTTTTCTTGGTTATGCGTTGCATAGTACAGCTTATAGATTTTGTGATATGGAAAATAATATTATTTTTGAATCAAGTTATGCTATTTTTCATGAAAATAAATTTCCTTTCAAATCTAGAAATAGTGGGGGTCAAATAATTTCTGAAAATATTTTACCCATGCCTAGCTCTTCTACTCCTTCTCAAGTTTTTCAAGAACAAGAAAATTCTCAAATCCAACCAAGGAGGAGTATACGAGCTAGAGTTGAAAAAGATTTTGGCTCTGACTATTATCTTTACGACGTGGAAGAAATTCCTCTTACGGTGCAAGAAGCTTTATCATCACCTGATGCTATTTTCTGGAGAGAGACTGTAAATGATGAGATAGACTCACTACTTTCAAATAAAGTATGGAAGCTAGTGGATTTACCTCCAGGTTGTACAACTATTAGGTGTCAATGGGTCCTTCGTAAAAAACTTAAACCAGATAGAACTATAGATAAATATAAAGCGAGGCATATCGCTAAAGGTTTTAAGCATCAAGTTGATCTTGATTGTTCATGAATACCAGAAAAAAAAATTTCACCAATACCAGAAAAAATTATATTTTATTGATAAATGATGCAAAGAAAATGAGATACAAATAGATCAGGCTGAGGCACAAATATCTCGTTTTCTTTAAGGAGATAAAGCCCACTACGGTAGGAAGAACCCCAATACCGATACAACAGTCACAAAACTATGACTTGTCTCCTCTAGGATACAACAGCCCGACCACTTGTCGTATCGTTCAGGCCAACTCTGCACAAGATGGTGAACCCAAAGCTCCACCAAGAAAAACACTCTTCTTTGCTAGTAATCTCTCTTGCATAGAAAATAGTTGGTGTGTATTTGTGTAGAAAAGAGTAGATGAGAGGGACTATTTATAGGCCACTAGGACCTTACAGTTACACCAAAAATAAAGATGATCATTGAACTAGAGAAAATGGAGAAACTCCAAAATTAACTCACCACCAAGTTCATGAACTCTAATTACTCACTATTCATGAACAAGATAAAAGGTTACCAAAGTAATGAAACTCCATTCATGAAATATACAAAAGAGTCTTCAATATCCAATATCTGTGCATTAATAGGTGCATCAATATCCAATATCATTGTGCACAACGGAATATCTGTGCATTAATAGGTGCATAAATATCATTCCCTCCCCCAAGTTCTCTATCTCATCTATGCACACTACCTGTTTCTGTCTCTCTCTCTCTCTCCCTCTCTCTCTCTCTAGATCTACGGGTTTTGAGTCCAGAGCTAACTTTTATGGCAAACAAGAAAATGCCACAGACTGGCTTCACCACGACTCTAGCCCCAGTGATGGGACCACCGCCACCGGGTCACGCCTCCAGCCCCAATGATGGTGCCAAAAAAGAGTAAGTGGGGTTGGGTTGGACGATTTCTGGAAAGACTATGTGCAGCTGTGGTAATTGATGATGTGATGGATGAATAATAACGCTCCCTCTTTGTGCTACTACTGATTATAAATCAACATAAAATACCTATAAAAGTGATATTATTTATAATCAGCAGCAGCACAAAGAGACTCAAAAACTGAAACCAAAATCAACATAATAAAAAAAGTGATATTATTTATAATCAGCAGTAGCACAAAGAGGGAGCGTTATTATTCATCCATCACATTATCAATTACCACGGCTGCACACAGTTGTAACAAGCCCGCAGGGGACCTCGCTACAGCTCGGACTCGACTTTGTTGTCACGGTTCTAAATCTGAACCAAAGAGTCCAAATCCGGCAAATCGTTTTTAAGAAAGTATATTTTTGAAAGAAGTGGCAAACATGGACTGCTTTGCCAGATACAGAGTCGCCATCTAAATATTTTATTTTGGGAAATTTAGGAAACCCTGACTCGGTGCCAAAAGGCCACGTGTCCGTCATCACCAAAGTTGCCTCGGCTCGGGAACTTGGGTACGATTGGGGAAGGTCACTTCGTGAGCACCCCCGCTCGCCCGGTCATAGACCGGCCTCTACTAACCATGATATCTATTTTTGAAAACATTGTGAGTTCTTATTCCGGTTATTAGCCTAGGTTACTATGTGATGCGCACAGCATACAAATATAGACCGGGTCGTCCGAATTGGAACAAAACATTTCATGCTTGTTTATTTGAAAATGGTTTGATGGTGCTACCCGCAGGTAGGCTAAGACACGGATTTGCCACCCTCAGGTGGGCTTTTGGAAAAGATGGTTTTGCCACTATCTAGTGGGCTTAAAACAAACATTTGATGAATTGTCCCAATTCAAGTAACCCAACCTTCACCCACAGGCATTCAGGCAGATATTTCACATAAGCACATAGCCTCATGGTAAGCATGCTATTCATGGCAGTCACTCACACGCATGCAAGGATGCTAAAGCATAAAGCTTACCGAGTACTCCAAGCCAAAATAGGAATTCATTAGAAATCATGCATGATCCTAACTGTACAGAAATGCCTAATGCAACACATGCAAAATGCAATTTATAGCAGGCTCGGCTATTCTAAGATGGCATATGAAATGTTACAACTATCATGTATTCAACTTTGAAATTGAAAGTACGATGCAGTTAGTGTGATGCGCCGAGCCCGGTGCATGCAAAACAGATGAATGAATGCAAACATGCTATCATACTCTATGATAATTGAAATATGCCCTAGTCTAACCATCATAAGCGGATAAATAAAAGGGAGAAACACGTGGGGTTGGAAGACATACATCACACTCACGCACACTTATTACAGTTGTGCCCTCGCGTAGAGGGTCAGAATAAATAATACAATCCCCAAATAAAAGAATATTAAGTCCCAAATATTACAGTCCAAATAATATACAAATTCCTAATTAATTTACAAATTAATCTAGGAAAGCTGTAAAACTGGCATGCAAGCCAGGGACTGCTTCGCTTCTGATGGATGATGCATGTCCGGATTGTCTTGCGCGGAAATCCACCGGAATGTCCCAATTAGCCTCTGTTTACACCTGTTCTTGAAATGCGTGCCAAGTCCCAAAAGGTTGCTGATTCTTCGTTTTGCTGCAACAGAGAGCAGGAAAGGGGCATGGCAATGTATTTTCACAGATATATGCATGTCTCGATCCTCGTGCCACCAATCACGCATACCGAGGCATGATGGCCGAGGAGTCGAAATGCACAACTCAATATAGGATGAATGCACATGAAACTACAGCTAAAACCTAACTCCATCATGGATAATCCGGAGTGTCGGTGACTGGGAAATTGAGACACATTCCGTCACTCGGAGTACGAAATGTACCTCGTTTCCCGTGCCCGGGCTAACTCCTATTCCGAACACGATGCAATATGCATGATATGCATGAAATGCAACTAAGATATAATCCTAACATACTCAATGCTATGGAATGATATGCCTCGAAATACGTGCATGCAGGCACGTAAACCGAGAAATAGCAGAATGCAATCTAAGATACAACCTAGTACACATAATGCTATAAAAATGATATGCCTCGAAATGCGTGCACACAGGCACGCAAACCGAAAAAATGGCAGAATGCAATAAAAATGAGGTGCCTCAAAATGCGTGCACACGGGTATGCAAACCGAGGCAATGACAAAATGTTGTGAAAATGAGGTGCCTCGAAATACGTGCACACGGGCACGCAAACCGAGGCGATGGTATGTGTAATGAAAATGAGGTGCCTCGAAATGCGTGCGTACGGGCATGCAAACCGAGGCAATGACAAAATGCTGTGAAAATGAGGTGCCTCGAAATGCGTGCACACGGGCACACAAACCGAGGCAATGGCGGAATGCTGAAGTAATGACATAAAAACACGATATGGGCTTATACCAATCATGAGTGAGCCTCAGCCACACTCACATAGGATGCCGGCGGATAAAAATGAAGTGCCTCGAAATGCGTGCACACGGGCACGCAAACCGAGGCAATGACGGAATGCGATGAAATGGCATGGAAATGACAAATGGACTTATACCAACATGAGTGAGCCTCAGCCACACTCACATAGGATGCCGGCGAATAAAAATGAAGTGCCTCGAAATGCGTGCGCACGGGCACGCAAACCGAGGCAATGACGGAATGCGATGAAATGGCATGGAAATGACAAATGGACTTATACCAACATGAGTGAGCCTCAGCCACACTCACATAGGATGCCGGCGGATAAAAATGAAATGCCTCGAAATGCGTGCACACGGGCACGCAAACCGAGGCAATGGAGGAATGCGATGAAATGGCATGGAAATGACAAATGGACTTATATCAACATGGGTGAGCCTCAGCCACACTCACATGAGATGCCGATGGCAGAAAATGAGGTGCCTCGAAATGCGTGCACACGGGCACGCAAACCGAGGCAATGCATACGCAATGCAAATGACATGGAAAATGACAAATGGACTTATACTAACATGAGAGAGCCTCAGCCACACTCACATAGGATGCCGGCGGATAAAAATGAAGCGCCTCGAAATGCGTGCACACGGGCACGCAAACCGAGGCAATGCATACGCAATGCAAATGACATGGAAAATGACAAATAGACTTATACTAACATGAGAGAGCCTCAGCCACACTCACATGAGATGCCGATGGTAGAAAATGAGGTGCCTCGAAATGCGTGCACACGGGCACGCAAACCGAGGCAATGACAAAATATGATGAAATGACATGGAAATGATAGCAATCATTCTAATGGAATTTCAGCAGTAAAATATGGGGGAAAACAGCCCCGAAATGAGGCGAAATGACATGAAATGCATGGAATTGTCCCGAAATGCGATTATGGCACCCGAAATGGCCTACAGCTATGCCAAACATGCATAATTGGCACATGGAATGTAAATACAGAAGTAAGGCAGTCCCAAAATAAGCACTTTTCCAGTTTATAGCATGGCCAAACAGTGGACAAAAACAGGGCAAAATATGCATGCAAAAATGGGGAATAAACACGAGATTAAGAAGCAACTCATAGCTTCTGTCCCCAAACAGGTTCGGGCCCTTCAACAACATTGAAGAGGGACCAAAAATAAGAACTTTCACAGAACTGTAAAAACCTCAAAAACAAACATAGATAAGGCTAAGTTCTTATGCAAGAAAATGGACCAAAAGGTGGCCAAAGAGGCAAGTGGTATATGCAATGCCCAAACTGAAAAATTCCCTTCTACAACATTGAAGAGGGACAAAAAATAAGCATATTTCCAGAACTGTAAAATCCCAAAAACAGTATACAAACATGCTAGAAATGCAATGCAAAATAAGGCTCAAAAGAGGCTATAACATGAAGTATGCAAAATATTCCACAAATGGCCAAAGACCCTTAATGAAACATGTTAAGAATGTCAAAATAAGGCCATCTCTAGGCCTGTAAATCGTCCAAAAATGGAAGCATGATAGGATGCCAAAGCATGCAAGAAAACGGTATTTAAGGAGGATATTGAAGCAAGTGCAATATGGAGGGCTCAAACAGGGTTGAGCCCTTAATGAAACAAGAAAATGAGCTCAAAAAAATGACCTTTTCAGTTTTGGTCGGAGCTCAAATTAATAAGCATGTATGGCTTAGAGATGGTGCAAGAATGAGCTAGAAAAGAGGGAAATTGGACTTACCTTTGAAGACCAACACTTTTGTTGCTTCTTGGACCAGATTTGGTGACTCTAAGCTGCTGGAATTCTTCCCCTTGCTGCTGGAATGGAAGGGTGGTGGTAGAGCTTGAAGATGATGAAGAAATGGAACCCAAAACTTGAAGGAAATGGGGTGCTATGTATGTATCTCCTCCAAGCAAGCATTGTAACCCCTTTTCTTGAGTTGGGAGGCCAGCAAAATGTAAGAGAGAGAGAGAGAAGAGCCTCTCCCAAAGTGGAGAGAAAAATGAGCCTTTTTCTTCTTTCAAAAGGGTCCCCGGATGTAGATATTTTTTGGGGGAAAACCAAGGCACAGCTGGAATGCACTCAACCTGAAAAAGCAGGCCGGCCAGGTACTTTTGCTGCAGGTGGCCGGCCGGCCACTTAACATAGCCGGCCGGCTAGGTCAAAGAAAGAAAAAAAATGGCCGGCCGGCCAGAAAAAGTGGCCGGCCACCCCGTAGGATGAAACCCTAGAAGTTAGCTTTCCAATGGCGCAAACCTTGCATTAAAATTCCTCCTGTAGAAAAAGTTATGCCCCTTTCCGTGAAGCCACGCAGATTCAGTCCAAGCGGACTTCAACCAACCACATCTCTCCCCCCCCGGACTTGGACTTGGGAGATTCTTGAGTGCAAAATGAAGCCCCGGAAGCAAGCTTTCCAATGGTGGTGGCCTCATATTTTAATTCCTCTTGTGCAAAGAGTTACGCCCGTTTCGGTGAAGCCGCGCAGCTTTTTCTCCTTCCCGGATTCATGCTGAACCACTTTTGACCAAAAAGAAGTTGGATTTTCGGCAAAATTACTGGCCTCCCACCAACTTTTGGTGTCCTCTCATGTGTGTAGATCACATATATGTGGTTTGGGGTTCAAGAAAGTGGGCCCAAGGTATTCAACATTGGCCCGGAAGAGGAGGGGAAAAAATGGAAAGAAAAATTAATGGCCGGCCATAAACTTTTAGGGGCCTCCCAGGTGTGTAGATCACAGATATGTGGTTGAAAGTTGGCAACACTAACCCCAAGGTGTTCAACATTGGCCCGGAAGAGAGGGGTAAAAAAATAATTTTACAATTACTGGCCGGCCATGGGTTTTTAGGGGCCTCCCAGGTGTGTAGATCACAGATATGTGGTTGAAAGTTGGCAACACTAACCCCAGGGTGTTCAACATTGGCCCGGAAGTCGGAAAAACGGGCGCCGGGAGGCTCCGGAGGAGAGATAATTGGCTGCTGCAACAATTGCTGGCCTCCCACCCTTCAGTGACCTTCCTTGTGATAAAACAGAGGTACCTGCCAAAAATGAACGAAAACCGTTGCAAAACGAATGTTCGGGAGCCAAAACACGCAGTTCGGGATCCCGAAAATGGGCTGTTAAACACCGAAAGTGGCGTTCGGCCACGAAGTGGGTTTCTCAGCCCCCAGTGTCCCTCAAAAGGGATGAAATAAGATGTATGCCAAAAATCAGAGCAATAGGAGATGGTTAAGCGGTCCCGAATCGAGGCACACAGCCTGACGGCTCCGAAAACCGGGAACCGGACTCCGAAATGGGTAAAATGGCCTACGGCCACCAAATGTAGCCTACGGACATTGAGAGATGGTCTACGGGACCTCTCCCTCCCCTCAGGAAAAGAAACAGAGAAAACCGAGTCTGGTTCGCAAACCGAGGGAAGGCACCGAAGAAGGTCCGGAAGTCCGGAGGCGGGGCTCGCAGCCGCGACTCTGAAACTTCTGAACGAGCACATTATGCAATATCACCAAGTGCTCAACTGGTGACGTCTGAGTCTCAAGGTCGGTCAAAAATGGGGTGTCTACAGTTGCCCCTCTTTGACAGAACTCGGAAGTCACAAGTGACGGGAGTGAATGTCAAAGCCCAGAGACGACCCATTTTTGACAAGGCCGAAGACTTAGACAAACAGACAAGATAGACAAAGATGTGCCCGCAGGCAGGGGCAAAATGCAAATGATATGCAAGAAGATTTTGAAGATTGGACTCATACGCCACGCGAGGCCGGTTTTGAAAGTTGGACTTATACGCTACGTGAAGCCGATTTGAAGATTGGACTTATACGCTACGCGAAGCCGGTTTGTAGAGTGGACTTATACGCTACGCGAAGCCAAGTTGAAAGTTGGACTTATACGCTACGCGAAGCCGATTTGACGAGTGGACTTATACGCTACGCGAAGCCAAGTTGAAGAGTGGACTTATACGCTACGCGAAGCCAATTTGAAGAGTGGACTTATACGCTACGCGAAGCCGATTTTGAAGAGTGGACTTATACGCTACGCGAAGCCAGTTTGAAGAGTGGACTTATACGCTACGCGAAGCCAAGTTGAAGAGTGGACTTATACGCTACGCGAAGCCAATTTGAAGAGTGGACTTATACGCTACGCGAAGCCAAGTTGAAGAGTGGACTTATACGCTACGCGAAGCCAGTTTGAAGAGTGGACTTATACGCTACGCGAAGCCGGTTGAAAGTTGGACTTATACGCTACGCGAAGCCAAGTTGAAAGTTGGACTTATACGCTACGCGAAGCCGATTTGACGAGTGAACTTATACGCTACGCGAAGCCAAGTTGAAGAGTGGACTTATACGCTACGCGAAGCCAATTTGAAGAGTGGACTTATACGCTACGCGAAGCCAAGTTGAAGAATGGACTTATACGCTACGCGAAGCCAAGTTGAAGAGTGGACTTATACGCTACGCGAAGCCAATTTTGAAAGTTGGACTTATACGCTACGCGAAGCCGATTTGACGAGTGGACTTATACGCTACGCGAAGGCAAGTTGAAGAGTGGACTTATACGCTACGCGAAGCCAATTTGAAGAGTGGACTTATACGCTACGCGAAGCCAAGTTGAAGAGTGGACTTATACGCTACGCGAAGCCAAGTTGAAGAGTGGACTTATACGCTACGCGAAGCCAAGTTGAAGGTTGGACTTATACGCTACGCGAAGCCGATTTGACGAGTGGACTTATACGCTACGCGAAGCCGATTTTGAAGAGTGGACTTATACGCTGCGCGAAGCCAATTTGAAGAGTGGACTTATACGCTACGCGAAGCCGATTTTGAAGAGTGGACTTATACGCTACGCGAAGCCAGTTTGAAGAGTGGACTTATACGCTACGCGAAGCCAAGTTGAAGAGTGGACTTATACGCTACGCGAAGCCAATTTGAAGAGTGGACTTATACGCTACGCGAAGCCAAGTTGACGAGTGGACTTATACGCTACGCGAAGCCGATTTTGAAGAGTGGACTTATACGCTACGCGAAGCCAAGTTGAAAGTTGGACTTATACGCTACGCGAAGCCGATTTGAAGAGTGGACTTATACGCTACGCGAGGCCAGGTTGAAGAGTGGACTTATACGCTACGCGAAGCCGATTTGAAGAGTGGACTTATACGCTACGCGAAGCCAAGTTGAAGAGTGGACTTATACGCTACGCGAGGCCAGGTTGAAGAGTGGACTTATACGCTACGCGAAGCCGATTTGAAAGTTGCACTTATACGCTAAGCGAAGCCAGGTATCACTCATGATTATGCAAAGAGAGCTGTAATGAAGCAATTATGCGAAATAGATGCAACATTTTAAGCGAATGCTAGGCAAGCAAGTAAACTTGAGCCAAACTACACCTCGTGCAGAAAGGATGTAAGAAAATTATGGAATTCTCACCGCGAATACAGTGTGCATGCGTGATAGATACACAGAGCGAACATGTGATTGATACACAAAAAGGTGAGCACAAAGTGTGATAGATGCACTAAGTGAACAAAGTATGATAGATATACTAAATGAATGAAGTGTGATTGATACACTGAATAAATGATCTTAAAACGGAACTTCTTTGAATGAACCGTACATACAATATTGTGCATGAAATGAGAAAGAAACTTGATAGGTACAATGCATTACAATGCATGATGCTTAAGGAAAGCAATAAATGGACAAAACAGCACTTTCGAAAGCGCCTCAAGAGGTGAGTGGCGGTGAACCGCTCTGCTCCGATAGGGATTTTCCCTTGTGCTCTTCGAACACTTACCTTCATCTTACAGTACAAAGGCTCTGAAATACTGACAAGGGTTCTTCACGTAGAACACTTTGGATGTTGCCTTTCTTCCTGATCACATTCACAACTTTCCCTATTCTCCAACGGGGTGACAGACTAGGTTGGTTCAGTATCCAGAATTGAGGTGCATACATGCTATCTCAACCTATGGGGCTTCCATACAGATTTCAAGCCGAGGACATGCCTCTGGGTATTTAAACCAGACTTTAGTCTCGGAATTCCTGAACCTTTACGTTCTAGGCATCAGCCATTCGAACTCTAGTTTCCACCGTCGCAGTTGGTCTCCTAGGAACTCATTGCGAACACAGCCAAGATGCCTCTGGCGGGGAATGGTACTCATGGAGAGCACTTCGATTGCCATTCTGGCATGAAGCAGACTTGATCTTGAGCTTGAGGTAGAGGCACACTCATACTTCGGAGCTTTGGCAAGACTTGAAGAGGTACACACGGAATGTAGTCTCGGAACTTACTGAAGTTGAAACAAACTCAAATGCTCGACATTTCCTCTTTTGCTTTTGCTTTGTAGTTTGGAACCCATATAGCTTCAAATAGGTCCTAGTTCTACTGTTCTCGCATGACCTGGGTTGAACCCTGCGGTTTTATGAAAGAACGAATCTTGTTTTGCACAGATGTGGAGAACGGCACGGCACTCGGAACGCAAAGCGATTCTATTTTTGAATTGATAAATGAGCTTTTGACCGGGTAGCGAGCCTACGACTGAACACAGCAAGACAACTCAACAAGGAAATAAAAGGCACACAACCTAGACACATCGGGTAACACTCGAAACGACTCAAAACAAGAATCGAGATAAAACAAAAAGACACGACACTCAAACGTGCACAGGGAGCCTGTTTCACCGGGTAGTGTTTCCCACCTTTTCTTATTTGTGGTTCTCACATCACTCGGCCTTCAAGCTCTGTTTTTTCTGAACGTACATCTCTCTATTATTCAATCTCTCGTTTTTCATCCCTCCCCTGGGTGGTTGATGGATGGACAGGAAGTTGCGGGCTCACGCCCAATATAATCAGCTCGCGGCTATTTCCTTCAGTGACATCTGTCGATGCGCCGGATGAGGGAATGGAGCATCTGGATCCATTCCAATTCGTGCTTCGCACTCGGCTTGATACCTCGCTGCTTGGAGGATCAGAGAGCTTTCAGCCCTTTGTTGTTAACTTCAGTTGTGCTCTATTCTGGCAGGTAGAGTGCCCTTCTGGCAAGTATGTTGGCAATGGGGAAAAGACAGGAAGCCTAACTCAACTGTGCCCGTAGTTCATCATTTTGACCATTTTTTAGTTTTAGTTTTCTCCTAAAAAAAATTTTTTGACCAAAATGAGAGTTAGATTAACATATTTGTTCAATTTTCTGATTTAAAATCATGCAAGTTAGGCAGTGAGCACTGAGAGTTTTCTTTTTTGGGTCCAAGAAATGGTCCAGTTTTGAAAATGGAATACTTTTCGAGAAGATTAGTCAACCTCAGTAAAAATTCTCAAAAACTATTTTCGTAAACGACCACTGCTCAACGAGCATGGGACCTACTCTTGAGATGCGCAACCTCGGATCCATGGCAATGAAAAATTGCCCCTTGTCTGAAGGACACTGCATGGCAACGGAATGTTGCCCCTTGTTTGAAATGGCACCGCGGCGTTCTGAATGGCAACGGAAAGTTGCCCCTTGTTTGGATAGCACCGCAGCGCATTGAATGGCAACGGAAAGTTGCCCCTTGTTTGAATGACACCGCGGTGTATTGAATGGCAACGGAAAGTTGCCCCTTGTCTGAATGGCACCGTAGTGTATTGTAGTCAGTCCTCAGAGCGACGAACGCAACCAGACTCTCAGATATAGAGAAGGCAAAGATTATCAGAACCATTACGTGGACACGATTGAGTTTGAAGTGTTTTACGGCTGAACTTCAGAATAAAGTTGCCTACGTATCCCAAAGATGGGAATCAAGCCTCACGTAGTTCGGGGTTAAGGTACACTCGGGTATTAACCTCTCCTTTTTAGGCTCTAACTTTTGCCAAGGCGCCTGTTGCAGGTTTTCGACCTTGCGAGCTTTGTTTTTCTTTTCTTTTCAATTCTTTTCATTTGATTTTCTCTTTTGTTCTTTTCTTTGCATTTTTCTTCATTTTTCTTTTTTTTTGTTTTCTCCTTTTTTGTTGTTGTTTTTTTTTGCTTCTTTTCTTTTTTCTTTTCTATTTTTCTCTTGCTCTAACTTTTGCCTGGGTCGCCCTTCTGGGTTTTCGGCCCAGCGAGCCTCTCAAAGGGTAAAAGTGTAACAAGTCCATGTCAAATGGTTTTGAGATCCTAAAGTCATCTGAATCCAGGAGAATGGCTGCTGTTTTGCAAGAGGACTCATCTTCAGCTCTTCGAGCATGTCTGATATCTTTGCCCCTAGTTCGGGGGGTACTTCTGTTCTAGCTTTGCAAGCTTCTTCTGATCTTCTGATCTTTTGATCTGACTTTCCTAGCCTCTTGTTCGAGGGCTGCTTTGAATCTGGCCACACAGGCCTCACATTGTAGTTGACCGTTGAACGTTCTGAATGGGCCCAAGGTTTGAAAGCAAGGGCTCGAGTTTCGAGGCTGAGAGCGATCCTAAGCTGCACAGTCTCAAGAGCGATTCCACACAGGTCTTCGCGGAACCGCACGAAATATTTTGTTTTTGAAAGTTTTTAAGAAAGCGACAAATCGCTCGCGCTGAAGGTAGTGTGAAACCAGTCTGGATCAAGCCAGGGTCCTTCTCAGTACTCACGCTAACAAGCATGATTCCATTCGTTAAGGGCTTACCATGCCTCTCTTTTTCTCAAATGATCAAAGTTTTGCGAATCCCGAGGAATTCCTTCCTCTTCGTTTTCACCGCAGTGTTTAAAAAAAAAAATTTGAAAAAACTTAGGTCAATGCAATGATTTTGGGGTGCAGAAGAGTAGGTGGAATGCACTGCCATTTCATTCAAATCCCGGCACAACTAGCACATGGCAGAAGCAAATGTGAGAGTGTGGAAATCACTGCTGTTTCATTCAAAATCTGTTGGTACAACTGGCTCCCTGGCAGAAACAGACTCAAAACAAAACAAAAAGACAAACACAAAACAAAATGGTGATGCCCGAGGTAACACCCCTCAGAATCACCCGACTCCTATACAACAGGACTGACTCGATACAACAAGACAGACCCAAAACAAAAGAGACTGACTCAAAACAAAACGACAGACTCAAAACAAAACGACAAGACTGACTCAATACCCAAGTCAGAATGTAGCATTCGCCAACTGCTCAAAACGGTGCGTGCCATACGTCATATCTGGAGTAAACTGAGTGCCGCCCGCAGGTGGTTCATCCCTCGATCACATCACGTTATCCCCCACAAATTCACTGATCAAGTGCCGATAGGATTTGCAGGACTTGGTGCGGGGATGACCCCGTTGTCAAACAAATCTTGTACATCATGGCGCAGACGAAAGCAACTGTCGGTGTCATGACCAGCTCGCTGATGGAAGGCACAGTAGTCGGCTGAGTTGTGCGAGAGAGGGAGGTTCTTTGGTAATGGCTGCGGCTCAAGGGGCTTCAAATGCCCTTTCTTGATCAAAACCTCTAGAGCCTTTGACAAAGGCATATAGAGGGCATGGAAGACCCTCCGACCTCGGGGTTGGTACTTCAAGGTTTGTGGATTTTTGCTGGACGCACCAGCAGGGGGATTAGCAGGTGCTGGCCTAGTTTGCTGATCTTTTCCGAGTGCAGGATTATAGCCGAAAGGAACGTTTCTGATACAACGACCCTTCTCCTGGCTTGCCCCTTGATTCAAACTGCCCCCAACTTGAGTGGCGAAAATGTCGTCCACAGTTTTTGCAATGACCGCGAACACTTGCTCTTTGTTCAGTCCCTCGGCTTTCAAAGCCTTAACAGCCAACAGAAGATATTCATGAGGATCCATGTCCACCTCTACCTCGTTCTTTCCAATCGCCTCCACTTTGCCAAGGGATTGGCATTCCTCAAATATAGCTCGTTCCGAAATTGGGGAGCCTTTTGACATGAACTCCCTGGCATGTGATGTGGTTGATGACGGAGCCGATGTCCCGGAGGCCAAACCTATCACAGTTCTCTGAAGATCTTCGATCATTCTCTTCAGCTCAGAAGTCGTGGGCTCACGGGTTAATAAAAATTCTTCCGAAACCTGTGCCATCACGGGTCTGCTGATGATGTGACTGGTGACTGTCGGATCAGATGAACAAAATGAACCCTATCTGGCCCTCTGTCTTACCTCAGCGAAGGAACACTGATTTGCCTTTGAACTGAATTTCCGACCTGACAAAGTCTATCAACACGGATCCAATGTACCCGGGGGATATCGGAGCCTTCTGAAGCTATAGTTCCAGGATTACCCTAGCAAAAGAGAAAACGTGCAGCATCTCAACCTGATTTCACCTGAACAGATATGAGCATAGTTGAATGAGTGTGCTCTCTATTGAATTCTGCCCAAAATTCTGCCAGTGAATTGATACCCTCAGGCAAAACTGATTCCCAGATACTGATTGATGCCCACAGGCCTGATGCCCAAACTCATACACTGATACATGCATTCCTGTAGAGACGCACTCTAAAGCACATAACAGATGAGTGAGAGCCAAAACACCCCTATGTTAGGGTAGGGTTTCCCTGTCCTATTTTGTCAGGAGCTAGGGTTTCATTACGCACGCAACGGTTTCAAACAACCTATAAACGGGTAAGCAACCTGTCCTAGTTTGGAATGGTCACTATGGATCCGAATATGCACTAGGTCGAATGGTCAAAGAGGGTGCCCCGGTAAAACTGGGGTTTGTGTTCCCATACTGGCAGAGCCCACAACCGGTCAGCCTTATGGTCATGCCTTGACAAGACAAGCCTCCGGCAAACCGTTCAGGAATAGCAGATGGCAAACACGGTGTCCTAGGCGCACCAATGCAAATGCAATGCAAAGAAACACACAAGCGTAGTCAAAAACAGATATCAAGAGTTCGAGTCAAGTTCTCTAAATCCCCAGCAGAGTCGCCAGAAACTGTAACAAGCCCGCAGGGGACCTCGCTACAGCTCGGACTCGACTTTGTTGTCACGGTTCTAAATCTGAACCAAAGAGTCCAAATCCGGCAAATCGTTTTTAAGAAAGTATATTTTTGAAAGAAGTGCCAAACATGGACTGCTTTGCCAGATACAGAGTCGCCACCTAAATATTTTATTTTGGGAAATTTAGGAAACCCTGACTCGGTGCCAAAAGGCCACGTGTCCGTCATCACCAAAATTGCCTCGGCTCGGGAACTTGGGTACGATTGGGGAAGGTCACTTCGTGAGCACCCCCGCTCGCCCGGTCATAGACCGGCCTCTACTAACCATGATATCTATTTTTGAAAACATTGTGAGTTCTTATTCCGGTTATTAGCCTAGGTTACTATGTGATGCGCACAGCATACAAATATAGACCGGGTCGTCCGAATTGGAACAAAACATTTCATGCTTGTTTATTTGAAAATGGTTTGATGGTGCTACCCGCAGGTAGGCTAAGACACGGATTTGCCACCCTCAGGTGGGCTTTTGGAAAAGATGGTTTTGCCACTATCTAGTGGGCTTAAAACAAACATTTGATGAATTGTCCCAATTCAAGTAACCCAACCTTCACCCACAGGCATTCAGGCAGATATTTCACATAAGCACATAGCCTCATGGTAAGCATGCTATTCATGGCAGTCACTCACACGTATGCAAGGACGCTAAAGCATAAAGCTTACCGAGTACTCCAAGCCAAAATAGGAATTCATTAGAAATCATGCATGATCCTAACTGTACAGAAATGCCTAATGCAACACATGCAAAATGCAATTTATAGCAGGCTCGGCTATTCTAAGATGGCATATGAAATGTTACAACTATCATGTATTCAACTTTGAAATTGAAAGTACGATGCAGTTAGTGTGATGCGCCGAGCCCGGTGCATGCAAAACAGATGAATGAATGCAAACATGCTATCATACTCTATGATAATTGAAATATGCCCTAGTCTAACCATCATAAGCGGATAAATAAAAGGGAGAAAGACGTGGGGTTGGAAGACATACATCACACTCACGCACACTTATTACAGTTGTGCCCTCGCGTAGAGGGTCAGAATAAATAATACAATCCCCAAATAAAAGAATATTACAGTCCCAAATATTACAGTCCAAATAATATACAAATTCCTAATTAATTTACAAATTAATCTAGGAAAGCTGTAAAACTGGCATGCAAGCCAGGGACTGCTTCGCTTCTGATGGATGATGCATGTCCGGATTGTCTTGCGCGGAAATCCACCGGAATGTCCCAATTAGCCTCTGTTTACACCTGTTCTTGAAATGCGTGCCAAGTCCCAAAAGGTTGCTGATTCTTCGTTTTGCTGCAATAGACAGCAGGAAAGGGGCATGGCAATGTATTTTCACAGATATATACATGTCTCGATCCTCGTGCCACCAATCACGCATACCGAGGCATGATGGCCGAGGAGTCGAAATGCACAACTCAATATAGGATGAATGCACATGAAACTACAGCTAAAACCTAACTCCATCATGGATAATCCGGAGTGTCGGTGACTGGGGAATTGAGACACATTCCGTCACTCGGAGTACGAAATGTACCTCGTTTCTCGTGCCCGGGCTAACTCCTATTCCGAACACGATGCAATATGCATGATATGCATGAAATGCAACTAAGATATAATCCTAACATACTCAATGCTATGGAATGATATGCCTCGAAATACGTGCATACAGGCACGCAAACCGAGAAAATGACAGAATGCAATCTAAGATACAACCTAGTACACATAATGCTATAAAAATGATATGCCTCGAAATGCGTGCACACGGGCACGCAAACCGAAAAAATGACAGAATGCAATGAAAATGAGGTGCCTCGAAATGCGTGCACACGGGTACGCAAACCGAGGCAATGACAAAATGCTGTGAAAATGAGGTGCCTCGAAATACGTGCACACGGGCACGCAAACCGAGGCGATGGTATGTGTAATGAAAATGAGGTGCCTCGAAATGCGTGCGCACGGGCATGCAAACCGAGGCATTGACAAAATGCTGTGAAAATGAGGTGCCTCAAAATGCGTGCACACGGGCACGCAAACCGAGGCAATGGCGGAATGCTGAAGTAATGACATAAAAACACGATATGGGCTTATACCAATCATGAGTGAGCCTCAGCCACACTCACATAGGATGCCGGCGGATAAAAATAAAGTGCCTCGAAATGCGTGCACACAGGCACGCAAACCGAGGCAATGACGGAATGCGATGAAATGGAATGGAAATGACAAATGGACTTATACCAACATGAGTGAGCCTCAGCCACACTCACATAGGATGCCGGCGGATAAAAATGAAGTGCCTCGAAATGCGTGCGCGCGGGCACGCAAACCGAGGCAATGACGGAATGCGATGAAATGGCATGGAAATGACAAATGGACTTATACCAACATGAGTGAGCCTCAGCCACATTCACATAGGATGCCGGCGGATAAAAATGAAATGCCTCGAAATGCGTGCACACGGGCACGCAAACCGAGGCAATGGAGGAATGCGATGAAATGGCATGGAAATGACAAATGGACTTATACCAACATGGGTGAGCCTCAGCCACACTCACATGAGATGCCGATGGCAGAAAATGAGGTGCCTCGAAATGCGTGCACACGGGCACGCAAACCGAGGCAATGCATACGCAATGCAAATGACATGGAAAATGACAAATGGACTTATACTAACATGAGAGAGCCTCAGCCACACTCACATAGGATGCCGGCGGATAAAAATGAAGCGCCTCGAAATGCGTGCACACGGGCACGCAAACCGAGGCAATGCATACGCAATGCAAATGACATGGAAAATGACAAATGGACTTATACTAACATGAGAGAGCCTCAGCCACACTCACATTTGATGCCGATGGCAGAAAATGAGGTGCCTCGAAATGCGTGCACACGGGCACGCAAACCGAGGCAATGACAAAATATGATGAAATGACATGGAAATGATAGCAATCATTCTAATGGAATTTCAGCAGTAAAATATGGGGGAAAACAGCCCCGAAATGAGGCGAAATGACATGAAATGCATGGAATTGTCCCGAAATGCGATTATGGCACCCGAAATGGCCTACAGCTATGCCAAACATGCATAATTGGCACATGGAATGTAAATACAGAAGTAAGGCAGTCCCAAAATAAGCACTTTTCCAGTTTATAGCATGGCCAAAGAGTGGACAAAAACAGGGCAAAATATGCATGCAAAAATGGGGAATAAACACGAGATTAAGAAGCAACTCATAGCTGCTGTCCCCAAACAGGTTCGGGCCCTTCAACAACATTGAAGAGGGACCAAAAATAAGAACTTTCACAGAACTGTAAAAACCTCAAAAACAAACATAGATAAGGCTAAGTTCTTATGCAAGAAAATGGACCAAAAGGTGGCCAAAGAGGCAAGTGGTATATGCAATGCCCAAACTGAAAAATTCCCTTCTACAACATTGAAGAGGGACAAAAAATAAGCATATTTCCAGAACTGTAAAATCCCAAAAACAGTATACAAACATGCTAGAAATGCAATGCAAAATAAGGCTCAAAAGAGGCTATAACATGAAGTATGCAAAATATTCCACAAATGGCCAAAGACCCTTAATGAAACATGTTAATAATGTCAAAATAAGGCCATCTCTAGGCCTGTAAATCGTCCAAAAATGGAAGCATGATAGGATGCCAAAGCATGCAAGAAAACGGTATTTAAAGAGGATATTGAAGCAAATGCAATATGGAGGGCTCAAACAGGGTTGAGCCCTTAATGAAACAAGAAAATGAGCTCAAAAAAATGACCTTTTCAGTTTTGGTCGGAGCTCAAATTAATAAGCATGTATGGCTTAGAGATGGTGCAAGAATGAGCTAGAAAAGAGAGAAATTGGACTTACCTTTGAAGACCAACACTTTTGTTGCTTCTTGGACCAGATTTGGTGACTCTAAGCTGCTGGAATTCTTCCCCTTGCTGCTGGAATGGAAGGGTGGTGGTAGAGCTTGAAGATGATGAAGAAATGGAACCCAAAACTTGAAGGAAATGGGGTGCTATGTATGTATCTCCTCCAAGCAAGCATTGTAACCCCTTTTCTTGAGTTGGGAGGCCAGCAAAATGTAAGAGAGAGAGAGAAGAGCCTCTCCCAAAGTGGAGAGAAAAATGAGCCTTTTTCTTCTTTCAAAAGGGTCCCCGGATGTAGATATTTTTTGGGAGAAAACCAAGGCACAGCTGGAATGCACTCAACCTGAAAAAGCAGGCCGGCCAGGTACTTTTGCTGCAGGTGGCCGGCCGGCCACTTAACATAGCCGGCCGGCTAGGTCAAAGAAAGAAAAAAAACGGCCGGCCGGCCAGAAAAAGTGGCCGGCCACCCCGTAGGATGAAGCCCCAGAAGTTAGCTTTCCAATGGCGCAAACGTTGCATTAAAATTCCTCCTGTAGAAAAAGTTATGCCCCTTTCCGTGAAGCCGCGCAGATTCAGTCCAAGCGGACTTCAACCAACCACATCTCTCCCCCCCGGACTTGGACTTGGGAGATTCTTGAGTGCAAAATGAAGCCCCGGAAGTAAGCTTTCCAATGGTGGTGGCCTCATATCTTAATTCCTCTTGTGCAAAGAGTTACGCCCGTTTCGGTGAAGCCGCGCAGCTTTTTCTCCTTCCCGGATTCATGCTGAACCACTTTTGACCAAAAAGAAGTTGGATTTTCGGCAAAATTACTGGCCTCCCACCAACTTTTGGTGTCCTCTCATGTGTGTAGATCACATATATGTGGTTTGGGGTTCAAGAAAGTGGGCCCAAGGTATTCAACATTGGCCCGGAAGAGGAGGGGAAAAAATGGAAAGAAAAATTAATGGCCGGCCATAAACTTTTAGGGGCCTCCCAGGTGTGTAGATCACAGATATGTGGTTGAAAGTTGGCAACACTAACCCCAAGGTGTTCAACATTGGCCCGGAAGAGAAGGGTAAAAAAATAATTTTACAATTACTGGCCGGCCATGGGTTTTTAGGGGTCTCCCAGGTGTGTAGATCACAGATATGTGGTTGAAAGTTGGCAACACTAACCCCAGGGTGTTCAACATTGGCCCGGAAGTCGGAAAAACGGGCGCCGGGAGGCTCCGGAGGAGAGATAATTGGCTGCTGCAACAATTGCTGGCCTCCCACCCTTCAGTGACCTTCCCTGTGATAAAACAGAGGTACCTGCCAAAAATGAACGAAAACCGTTGCAAAACGAATGTTCGGGAGCCAAAACACGCAGTTCGGGATCCCGAAAATGGGCTGTTAAACACCGAAAGTGGCGTTCGGCCACGAAGTGGGTTTCTCAGCCCCCAGTGTCCCTCAAAAGCGATGAAATAAGATGTATGCCAAAAATCAGAGCAATAGGAGATGGTTAAGCGGTCCCGAACCGAGGCACACAGCCTGACGGCTCCGAAAACCGGGAACCGGACTCCGAAATGGGTAAAATGGCCTACGGCCACCAAATGTAGCCTACGGACATTGAGAGATGGTCTACGGGACCTCTCCCTCCCCTCAGGAAATGAAACAGAGAAAACCGAGTCTGGTTCGCAAACCGAGGGAAGGCACCGAAGAAGGTCCGGAAGTCCGGAGGCGGGGCTCGCAGCCGCGACTCTGAAACTTCTGAACGAGCACATTATGCAATATCACCAAGTGCTCAACTGGTGACGTCTGAGTCTCAAGGTCGGTCAAAAATGGGGTGTCTACAACAGTCTTCCCAGAAATCGTCCAACCCAACCCCACTTACTCTTTTTTGGCACCATCACTGGGGCTGGAGGCGTGACCCGGTGGCAGTGGTCTCATCACTGGGGCTGGGGTCGTGGTTAAGCCAGTCTGCGGCACTTTCTCGTTTTCCATAAAAGTTAGCTCTGGACTCAAAACCCGTAGATCTAGAGAGAGAGAGGGAGAGGGAGAGACAGAAATAGGTAGTGTGCATAGATGAGATAGAGAACTTAGGGGAGGGAATGATATTTATGCACCTATTAATGCACAGATATTCCGTTATGCACAATGATATTGGATATTGATGCACCTATTAATGCACAGATATTGGATATTGAAGGCTCTTTTGTATATTTTATGTACTCTTAATGTTAAAAAAAATACCAGTGTGAAAGTCATAAATATGCTCACAAGACAATAGTCATTTTCTAGTTATCCATCATACGTTTTAAGTATGATAATGATGAACTATTTGCTTCAAATGGGAAACTACATTTATAGTTGAGGAATAAAGTGTAATTGAATCATTGGATATTATCCAAGATGATACACATAATTGCTCAATATAAATTTTTTGTTTCCAATGAATTATCCAAGATGATATCTTTTGTGAATCTTGGTTTAATCAAAGATGATTTGGTCAGTTCACATTGGAACCTAGAATTTGTGTCTTTAGAAGGTGGTCTGAGGCTAAGTAAATTGTTTATTTCTAGATTCAAATACATCTATGTGGATGAACACATGTCGAATTCACATGTGTAATGCTCAAGTAATGTATTTGATGAGATATGCAAACATTTTAAAGATAATTAAAAATATCCTAAAAGATTAAAATACCACTTAGAAAGCAAAAGATTCCTTAAAGTTATCCAAAATGATTAGGAGGTCACTAAACTTTTTTCCATAGTGAGAGGTCTGTTTTTTTGGAAACTTTGGTCTACAAATGATATGTATTTGATGTATAGAGTTATTTTCAGAGGTCACTAAACTTTTTTCCATAGTGCGAGGTCTGTTTTTTGGAAACTTTGGTCTACAAATGATATGTATTTGATGTATAGAGTTATTTTCATGCCACGTGGTGGTGTTTGGTATAGAAATGTAATTGACAAAGAAAGAGATTAAGATTCTGATCAAAAAACAAAAAGAAAGAGATTAAGATCTTGTGTTATTATAGAGGAGGGTGGTGGACGTTATCATATGACCCATATTTGGTCAAAAGGGAATTCATTCATCATTCATTATATTGTTCTAATAGTCAATCCTCCAAAAAAAATTTTTTATGGGCAAAAAATAGACTTTATTGATGATAATGAAAGGTACAAGATGTACACACACAAAACATCAATAAAGAGAAGAGGGTACAAAACAACACATGCTAGCACTCTCAAAAGGGAACAAAATAGATAGCCAAGGCACCCCAGATAGCTCCACACTAGCTCAGCCACCATTTCTAAGGCAAAATAAGACCTGTTGTAGGTTTGAAACAATGTCATCAACAGAGAACACCAAGAAGGGTGATGAAGCCTTAACCCACAATGCTACTCTCACCTTAACAAGATCACAGAGCACCTCTTGGTTTGGTTGAGAGCCATTAAAAACACATTTATTTCTATCTTTCCAAGTGGACCAGAGGACAGCAAAAGGGATAGCCAACCAGATTTTCTTTTCTAGTTTTTTCATCCTGCAATTAGACCACCAGTATAGTAGGCCAGGCACAGAACCAGGTAAGGTCCATTGGAAACCCCACCAATGAATTATGTTAGACCAGATCAGCCAAACAAATGGGCAAAACAAAAGAATATGATTCACAGATTCAATTGCATTGCGATAGAAAATACAGGCTTGATTAACATTAACCCCCAGGAGCCCAATTCTACAGAGAAAACTTGCAGTCTTGACCTTACCATCCCATGCTAACCATCTAAAAAATTGGACTTTGGGAGGGGCGCCGTCAAAAGTTTCTTGTTAAGATTCCCTTTTTAAATTCAATGCATTGCACATGTATGAGATGGTCTTCTTGAATAATACACAATAGTACAATAGTAACTAACAATAATAAAACAACTATAACAATATTATTGTCCAAAGTTTACATATTTTTAGTGTAAAGTTGTGGATTAGAATTTTCTATCATTCTTTTCTCCATAATAATTTTACTTTGGTAATTCAACTGTTTAAATTTAAAATTAAAATGAAATAATGTAGTTTTAAAACGTTATCTTAATATTGTTTTATTTTAATTTTAAACTTAAATCATTGAATTTTTTCATTCCTTGGACATGTTTTGTTATGGTAAAAATTAGATCATTGGAGTAAAGAATAAATACATAAAGTCTGATTTTGTTAACACAACTGTGTGAATAATACATATTTTTTGATTGGTGTAAAATAATGAAACCTATCATTTTGGGTGAGACCGTTGGACCTTTTTGAATATGCACTCCTGCTGTATATGTTCTTCAATTTACTATGAATTCTCAAGTTACGTCTAAGATAGAATTAAGAAATAGGATATAGAAGTGGCTTAATTAGTAGGTCATTTACTTGGTCTCCTAAGACTTATCAAAAACATCTTATTACCAAAGTCTCAATTTTTAAAATCAAGGGGCTCTAATTAGTTGGCTAACTCTTTGGCCACCAAGTCTTTCCTAAGAGGGATGTCTTAGGTTACACTCTTAGGAGTGGAATAAGAGGGTAAGATTTTGGGTGTGAGTTTCAACTCCCCCATGGTGCTAATCTAACAACTAACCACTAATCACTAACTTTCTCCGATCAAAAAAAGAAGTCTCAATTTTAAAACAATATGGTGACATAAGGTTTTGAGTTTATTTCTAACTTAAGATTGCCAAAAATCTTTTTTGTTTTGCCAAAAATCTTGAATCACTATTTTATGTACACATAATATAGAATATCTATTGCATATGTAACTGACAAATAAAACAATGTGTTAGATTTTTATTCTTGGCAATCCCGTTTGACAGAACTTCTTTCAGTTGTACTTGTTTTCGTACTTTTTATTTCAGTGAGACTATGAGTGTTTAGATGCGAATCCAACTCGAATTATGCCTTGTAGAGAATTTTGTGATGTTAATACTTTCAAGATTGCCACTTCGCTGATTATGACGGGGATCGAGCTGCCGGTCAGCTCGTATAGCGATCCCGGTTTCCCTTTTCTTATTTGTTGTATCCAGACTTAGGATTCTGTGGAGATGGCTGTTGTGTATATCTTGTTTACATCCTTTACTCTTTGTATTTGAGTCTTGAGTTTTGTTGGGCAGGTTTGAAACAGGTTGGTTGAGCTTAGGAACCTAGATTAGTTGCCCAGATTTTGGCCTGTCCGCTCGAGCGGAGCTTTTAACGCTCGAGTGGGGCCTTTGTTGTTGCTTGTCCACTCGAGCGGGGCTTTTGGCGCTCGAGCGGGAAAATCACCCATCCAGTATTTTCTCTGCAGGGTTGTACGCTCGAGCGGGAGTTTGTGTGTGACGCTCGAGCGGGGAGCTGGACGCTCGAGCGGGGACCTGGTTCTACAAAAGTGCTGGGAGTGTGTATTCGCCGCTCAAGCGGCGGATTAGACGCTCGAGCGGGGGTTTCCACGCTCGAGCGGGCAACTGGGTTAAGTCTCCGAGATCCGGGTTTTTGAATCACTTTTTCACATCCTTTTCTCTCTTTTACTTTTCCAAAACTCCATTGTTGAGCCTCTCTCTCTAGAACCTTGCCTTCTCTCTAGGTATTGATCTAGTCAGAGTTGTTTTCTCACCTTGGCCTTTACAAAAAAGTTGTTGATTGTCGAGGGCTATATTTTGATCCAAGAATCTCGGGGTTTGGAGCATTTTCGTTTTCTTCATCTTCTTCGTTGGGTGTCAACTTTTGAGGTAGGGATTCCTACTCACTCTTATGGTCTTTGACGTAGATTTTTGGTTGTTTTGATAAAGTGTTGAAGTTGAGTGATTTTGGGACTTAGGGTTTCAAAATGTATAAAAGGGGGTTTGCTATTTTGATTCTAAAATGTGTATTTTGGGTTTCAAAATAATGATGTTGTTGTTGGTTGTTAATAATGGACCATTTGGTTGATATTGGAAAAAGGGGTAGAAAGCCCTATGTTGTAGCATAAATTAATTGGTATAATTAATTTGGGAAAGTTGTTGTTATTTGGAATTGAGTTGGAAATAATGAAATTGGCTCATTATATTGTGAAATGGTGGAGTTGGATTTATTAATCGCTTACTTTTGAAAACATTAATATTTTATCTGTTGGAGCTTTTATTATTTGTTTAGAAATAATTGCTTGGGCTACCGGTGGAGGGTAGTTTTTAATTGTTGTAGACATTGCATGATGATTAGGCAAACTAAAACTAATTAATTGGATGCGTCATAGAGTATGACGGTTGATAGAATACATTAACGTTATGTATTGATTGATTACGTATATGACCTATGTGTATATACGTTGTGTGTGGGGGGGGAGATATGGGATGTACTCCACGGTTTAGGGGAAGATAGGGGATGGACCTCTAAACCGGATGTTATTTGGAAGGAGATAGGGGATGGACCCCACTGATATAGCTCATATACTTGTCAATTAATGTGTTGATATAGCTCATATGCTTATCTATGGAAGTGTTGATATAGCTCATATGCTTATCTGTTGAAATGTGGATACAGCTTGTATGCTTATCTGTTGAGATGTTGATATAGCTAGTATGCTTATCTATTGTAAAATGGGAAATGTTTAATATGAGTCACTGTCTCATGTAAGTTGTTAGCCAGGTTCTGAGCCGTTGTTGTGAATTGTGAATGTGATGAGAAATGGAAAAGTGAAATGAAACATGGTTATAGTGGTCATGTAATAGAAATGGATTATGAATTGATTTATGGGAATTGAACATTTATCAATTGCTAATGTCTTAGTTATTGCTCATACTGTGTTTAGCATATCTCTACTGGGCATTGGCTCACCCTATATGGGACATTATTTTCAGGTATAGGTAGCATGCCACCTCCAAGGACGTAGCTTGGATGATCTTGAGAGTTGAAGACTCTCTTTTGTTTCGTTTGTTTGTATTACATGTATATCAAGCCAAGGGCTTCTTTTGTATAGAGTTAGTACTCTTCTTTTGTGTAACCAAGTGTTGACTTGGAAAGCTATAAGCCCGTAGGGCATTTTCTTTTGTTTTTAACATGTAATACTGTTGTAAGAATTACTCTGATGAATAGAAATGGTTGATTTCTCTTATATCAATGCATGTCTAAAATGATGGGTTTTATGTATTATTTTGAGGGCGTTACAGCTCGCGGGGGTCCAGGGGGCAGCGCTCCTTGGCAGGTCCGTGGCAGCACCACGGCAGGGTCGAGGGGCAGCGCCCTCGAAGTAAAATGGAAAATTGCCTTCGAAGTTGCTTGTCCGCTCGAGTGGACATTCCCCCGCTCGAGTGGAGAATCCTTGGTTCCAGAAGTTTGATCGTCTACAAAAATACTGCGAGATGTTTTTTCCCGCTCGAACGGAATTTTCCGCGCTCGAGCGGCCATTCTGACGCTCGAGCGGAGATCACGAGACAGATTTCTATAAATACGTGTTTCAGTACAAATCTAGGGTTACGCCTCCAGATCTTTTTTTAAGGTTCTAGGGTTTATATCTGGGGCTATTTTGCTAGTTTTCTTTGATGGTTCATTGAGTATTCAACTCATGGTTTAAAGAGTATACATCAAAGGATTATTTGTTTGTTCTACACAAAAGAGAGAGTTGTTCTTCGGTGGATTCTGAAGAATTTGAGCCTGAAGCTTTGGTGGATTCTAGAGTGGCTCATCGTCAAGACAATTCCGAGGTGAAGACGGGGTTGGAAGAGGTACATAGGGGTTGGTTCAATTCGGGCGTGAATTCGCTAGGTAATTGAGAGTATACCTGTGTAATTCCTTTATATCTTCTTAGTGAATTGTTTTGTGGCTGTTGCTCGTGGTTTTTTATCATAATTGGAGGCGCTCCAATTGTGGTTTTTCCACGTTAAAATCGTTGTGTCGATTTGTCTTGATTATTTGATTGGGATTGTTATATACTGCTTAAAATTGATACATAATCACAAATCAACATTTAGGGGATTTCTAGATTTTTCAATTGGTATCAGAGCGAGTCATTCTATTTTTTTTTTTATAAAAAAAATCGTTTAGAACGAGATCTTGTTTGATTTGTGATAATGGATTCAATTCGTGAGGGAAATTCTATGGTTCGACCACCCTTACTTGACGGATCCAATTATTCTTTTTGGAAAGCTCGGATGAGATCATTTTAAAAATCTATTGATGAAAAAGTTTGACAATTTGTCATGTATGGGTGGACTGAACCAACGATTACCGTTGATGGAGTAACTTTTCCCGAACCAATTGATAAGTGGGACACAATTGATTATCAAAATAGTACTTGGAATAGTAAAGCTATCAATTCTCTTTTTTGCACTGTCACACCTGAAGAGTTTAGTCGTATTTGCAATTGTGAAGTCGCAAAAGAGGCTTGGGATATCTTACAAACTATTCACGAGGGCACTCCTTCTGTTAAACGCTCAAAACTTCAAAGGCTCACGTCTAGTTTTGAAAACCTTTCAATGAAAAATGGTGAGACCTTTGATGAATTTTATGCAAAGTTGAGTGACATTGTTAATTCCAACTTCAATTTCGGTGAAAAAATACCCGAATCCAAAGTTATGGGAAAATTTTTGAGATTCTTGCCCGATCGGTTCCAACCAAAAGTTACGGCTATTGAGGAGGCTCAAGATGTTGACAACCTCAAGCTGGATCACTTGGTTGGAAATCTCCAAACTTATGAGGCACATAGGAATTTCAAAAAGAAACAAAAAGATGCTATTGCTTTTAGTAGTGCTCATAGAGTTGGAGAGGATTCTGATGAGGATTGTGAGATAGATTCCAAGATTACGGCTACTTTTGTTAAACAATTTAAAAAATCTTTTTTGAAAAAGAATCCTAATCTTTTGGAATCTACTCATACTCATAAATCTAAAGGCAGAGATAAACTGAAAATTAATTCTATAGCCAAGAAGGAGAAAGGAAAGATACAAGGGAACTCTGAAAGAGTCCAATGCTATGAATGCCAAGGATTTGGCCACTTTGCTTCAAAATGCCCCACTCGTTTGAAGAAGAAGAAAGCCCTCGCTATCACTTGGGATGATGAATCAGAATCTGATGAAGATGAAAGTGACAATGAAGATCAAGGCAAAGAGGGACATAAACAATTTCTTGCTTTCATGGCGACTTCCGAAACTGAAGGACGAACAGAGTATCCGAAGAAGCCGGTTGAGAATGCCACTGATGATGAATCCTCAGGGAGTGATGATGAAGAGCTTGAGCAAGCTGATCAAAAGTTGTATGAGGAATCTTTTAACTTATCCAAATTGAATGACAAACTCACTACGAAACTCAAAGCATGTGAAAGTGAGAATGTCAAATTAAAGAAAGAGATTTCTGAGGCTAGGAATGTTGCCCTTAAGATTTCTAATGATCGATAAGCTCTTTGTGCAAAACTCTTGACTTGTGAGACAGAGAGGAATGAGCTACAACAAATCTATGCAACATATGAAGAAAAGATTGAAACTCTCGAGATGTCTCAAGTTGTTTTGGAAGAACTAATGATCAAGAAAGAGGAAGAACTCAAGTGTGCTATGGCTACCATTGGTCTTTGGAATAGAGGATCAAAGACTTTGGACAATATCATTGGGTCTCAACAAATTTGTTCTGACAAGAGTGGTATTGGCTTTGGTGGTAAGAAAGAGCAAAAACAAAGTGCTTCCACATCTCATGATACAAGAACTCAAGGAAAGAGAGAACAAAAAATAATCTTTGTAGAGTTGGTAAGGTTAAAGAAAAGAAGGTACACTCTGTTTTTATTTGTCATCACTGTGGTATGTATGGTCATATTCGCCCTTATTGTTATAAGTTGCATGGGAGAGTGTCTCATAGAGATGGAAGAAATTCCAACATCTCGTGGGGTAGGAGACACTTCTTTGGTGGTAATGAGGTTAAGGGTCATATTAGACCTCGCTATTTTGATCAGCTTGAGACCAAACATGAACAGAGGCTGTGCTTGACTAGACCTTGGAATATGAAGTTAGAAACCAAGTCGAGACAGGTTCCCATTGAAAGGAAAGGGAACCACAACGTCAAGACACCACCCAAGAACCGCAATTCTCTCAACGTTGTTCATACTAAAGCGGTTTGGGTAAGAAAACTTGACTTGTGTTAATTTTTTATTCGTTTTAGTTTTTGGATTTCTGTGTGTTTTTTTATTTTATTTTAGAGTCATTAAATGTGTGCCTGTTCGTTTTTTGTCTTGCTTGGTTTAGAAAAATAAAAAATAAAAAATAAAAAATCCAAGAAGATTTTCTTGTATGGTTTTGCAAGCTTGAAATTTTTGAGTAGTCCTTGGTGCATATTGGAATTGATGAGAATATCCATTACCTGTTAATAACTGTGTGCTTTTTGTGGTCATTACTCATTTTGGAGTGTGTGTTCTTTGATTAGTATGTCTCATTCAGTACACACTCTTGGATTAGCAAATTTTGTAGTCTTCCGCCTTAGTGATTATTTTTTTTCTATGGACTTTTGGCATTGTATCTTTTTCTTTTCTAGAGGAATTGACCTATACTAGCATATCATGGGTGATGTTGAGTCACTTAAACCACCTTCCATCTTTTTGCATCTCCACGGCTTTTCCCCTCTATTCTTTGTAGTCCAGCCATGAGGAAAAGGGTACCTCAGAGTCACCAACCAGGCTGTCCTTAATATATCCATGTTTCTCTAGTTCGGTTTCCATAGTCTTGGGCGTGTCAGCTGCCAATGAGTGTGCAAAAGAAAAAGAAAAAGAAAAAGAAAAAAATGTGCAAAAGAAAGAAAAGAAAAAATTGTGAAAATAAAAAAAAAGGATTCATTGATTGAGGGGGAGCCTCCGCCTTTACTCACCAAATACCCCTTGATTCCTAGTGGTTTGACTTTCTACAGTTGTGCTTAGATTCTCTTGTCAGAGGTCCAGCTATTAGATCACTACTAGGATTTGAATCGAGTGTTTGTCGAACTCCAACAGTCACACACACACTTTTATCATGGGATCTATGCTTGTCACATATTGCATCACTTTCTTTTATGAGGAATCTTCTATAGGCTGTGCACATTGTGTTTTCAAGTAATTGTGCTTCTTGGATAATCTTATGTGTTTTTAATGTACAACTCTGAAATTCCTTGCTTGCTCCACCATATTATTTTTGTCATTTTCTTTCTGTTCACTGTTTTCAGTGCTTGTGGTTACTTTTAGTAAGGGGCAGTTTGTTTTATCATTGCAAGAGTTTGTTAGCATGAACACTTGGTTTTGTTTGGTACGGGAGATTGGCATTAGTTGGTCTGCATGTTGCTTTGCATTGGTTTCTTTATTGTTTGAGCTTCCTTTGTCAATTTGTGACAAAAAGGGGGAGATTGTTTCATCGAGTGCATGTGTTTTAGTATTCATCTATTCATGCATGTGTTTTAGTATTCATCTATTCATGCATGTGTTTTAGTATTCATCTATTCATGCTACATGTTCTTAAAAACTCCAAGTCGCATCTATTCATGTTTTCCATCTTATGCTTCGAGATAATCTAGCCATATGTTTATTGCTTTTTCATATACTCTTGTGGGACTAATAGTTGTTTTGGAGATTGTGGCACTAATAGCTGTTTTGCATATCATGATTTTGAGAAAGAAGTTTGCGTTTGTTGGCTGTAATGGGTTGAGGTGATTAGGATTTTATTTGTTAGGTGTGTTTTGTCAAGGCATTGCCAAAGGGGGAGATTGTTAGGTTTTTATTCTTGGCAATCCCGTTTGACAAAACTCCTTTCAGTTGTACTTGCTTTCGCACTTTTTATTTCAGTGAGACTATGAGTGTTTAGATGTGAATCCAACCTGAATTATGCCTTGTAGAGAAGTTTGTGATGTTAATACTTTCAAGATTGCCACTTCGTTGATTATGACGGGGATCGAGCTTCTATTCAGCTCGCGGGGGTCTAGGGGGCAGCGGCCCTTGGCGGGTCCGGGGCAGCGCCACGGCAGGGTTGAGGGGTAGCGCCCCTGAAGCATAATGGAAAAATGCCTTCGAAGTTGCTTGTCTGCTCGAGCGGACATTCCCCGCTCGAGTGGAGAATTCTTGGTTCCAGAAGTTTGATCGCCTACAAAAATACTGCGAGATGTTTTTTCCCGCTCGAGCGAAATTTTTCGCGCTCGAGCGGCCATTCTGACGCTCGAGCGGAGATTGCGGGACAAATTTCTATAAATACGTGTTTCAGTCCAAATCTAGGGTTACGCCTTCAGATCTTCTTCTTAGGTTCTAGGGTTTATATTTGGGGCTATTTTGCTAGTTTTCTTTGGTGGTTCATTGAGTATTCAACTCATGGCTTAAAGAGTATACATCAAAGGATTATTTATTTGTTCTACACAAAAGAGAGAGTTGTTCTTCGGTGGATTATGAAGAATTCGAGCTTGAAGCTTTGATAGATTCTGGAGTGACTCATCGTCAAGACAATTCTGAGGTGAAGACGGGGTTGGAAGAGGCACATAGGGGTTGGTTCAATTCGGACGTGGATTCGCTAGGTAATTAAGAGTATACCTGTGTAATTCATTTATATCTTCTTAGTGGATTGCTTTGTGGTTGTTGCTTGTGGTTTTTTATCACAATGAGAGGTGCTCCAATTGTGGTTTTTCCACGTTAAAATCGTTGTGTCGATTTGTCTTGATTGTTTGATTGGGATTGTTATATACTGCTTAAAGTTAATACATAATCACAAATCAACATCTTGAAGATTTCTAGATTTTTCATATTGTTTAATAAAATTCCACAGCTAAGGACCCAAAAGTAAACGTTGTAGAATAATCATAAAATATTAGATCATCACTTACTGGAAAATCCATAATATAATGATAATGAAAATTCATTTATAATTTTTAATTGAAATATAGTAAATGATACATAAGTTCACTTTCCAAACTTAATAATATGTAAATAAAATGATTGATGAATAATTAGAATATATATATATATATATATATAAAAGAATTTAGATATTTTTTAATAAAATATCACATTATTAAATTTGAAAAATAAATTTAATTTTTGAATTTCAATAACACTAGTGTTGAAATAATCGTATTTATAAAATAATATCAAGACTGTCACCTTGAAATAATCATTTATTCCCAATTCAAATGATTCCAAATCCAAAAAGGAAGGAAAAGTGGTGGTTTCGATGTTGTCATCACTTCAGAATGATTTTAAAAAAAGTTGGGTTTCGTTTAGTCTATAGAGCATTGTTTGGGTCAGTAGGGTCATTATAGGTTTCATCTTAATAAATTGAGTTATTTATTTTGTAAAATTATTCATGTATATCTGTTATAAAAAAAAATTACATCAATTCGATAATTATAATTTATTCAGTTTATTATATTTGTCACTTAAAAAAATTGATAGTTTATTTTTTAGAAAACAATGTAGTTAATTTTTTTGAATACAAATATAATAATTACGATTATCAGATTGATTTATTTTTTTTATACATAATATACACGAAGGACCCCACTCAAGTGATGTCTTTGTAAATACATAGAATCAAGTTCATGCAAGATGACAACAATACGTGAGCCAAAAAAATATAAAGGCACACTTTGTTACTTGCTTGAAACACAATCCAACATAACAATTAAAGTAAGATAATAATACTTTGTGTTGATGATAATTACAAATGAAATACCAAAAAAATCAAATAATAAAAATTACAGTAAGGGTTGAGGCGCGGGAAATTCACTCTCTTTAAAGAGATTCAAACCCTCTGCGGTTAGGCAAAGCCTCACACCAGTGCAGCAGAAAAAAAATCTTGACTTGTCTTCCCCAGGATACAACAACCCGATTAAGTCGCATGGTTCACCAATACTGCACAATTAGTTGAACCCAAAACTTCATCACATACATCCTTTTTTATTTGCCTGATAATCCCACACAAGCATAATAAAACAACAAACACTCCTTGTATTTTTCAAGATAAGAAGTTAGCTCAATTTATAGGAGAAGAAAACTTCGTGGGCAAGTTGGAGGATTCTTGGAGGAAAAGTATAGGAAAACTTAGAGGGAAAGAAAAGAAATCAAACCTATAACACATTGTAATATTAAAATATCTGTTAAGACTTCGATATCATTGCAATTGTCAACAAACTTAAATGAACGAATTATCTACATACAAATGTTATATCCACGTTTATTTGTCCTTAAATATATATAATGTGCCTTTCAATGACATGGTGTGGATAACTAATGGGTGTTTCAAGGCTCCAATTTATACTCAAATTTTCCAATGGTACCCATATTGTTTATCCTATATAGACTTTGAACTTGGAAGTCTTTGTAATTGGGTCCCCTATATGTAATTTTCTCTAAGGTAAAATGATGGTCGACTTGAGTCCGTTACACACTGAGATTTTGTGTCTTTGAACTTGGAAGTCTTTGTAATTGAGTCCCATATATGTAATTTTCTCTAAGATAAAATGATGGTCGACTTTAGTCCGTCACACACTGAGGTTGTGTGTCTTAATTAGTGAAGAAAAACTATTGGGGAAATAATAGTGCAGTGTATCAATCAAAAAAAATAAAATAAAATTACAAATCAATGAGAAAGCTTATACACTTCAATAATTAAAATGTTATGCTTTTCTATGATTTTGTAAAATTTTTTTACGGTTACCACTGTACTATTATTTCCGCAAAACGATTCCCCTTATCTTGAGCCGGTTCTAGGGAAACTAATTGAGTCCAAATTTTCTAATTTATTCTCAGTCTCTTTCACAGCAATTGCAACTAGTTTATCCCCTTAAAAATTTTCGTAGGACTGATCGATTAGTAGTTAGTGCAAAACTGGATTGGTAAAAATCTATACTACAAGAATTGATTCAAAATCGAATAATTTAAATGCAAAATTAAATATAATAAAAGGATAGAAGTTGAATTAATTTTTGAGTGATAATTTGGGGGATTAAAAATTCCTCTCAATTTTTTTGTCATCGTTGGGGTTGGGTTATTGGTTAGACGAGTGTGTGATCTCACACATTTTTTACTGTTTCTGCAGATTTCGTCTTAGTGTTGCAATTTAACCGAATTAACATAAAAAAAATTCACCTTGGGGGTCTACTCAAATGCAACTTGAAGTATAGAAGGATTTACTTGAATTGACATAAAAAAAAATTAACTTGGGTTGTCCTAAACAAATACAATACACTTTCTGAAAAGAAGAAAAAAATTTTTGCATATAGGGACCATATAAAAATTAATTTACATTACAACAATGGAAAGGTATGGAAAACTTGTATTTCAATGGCTGGATTTGTTTTATTGTAATCATTGTCATCAATACTCATATTCTCATTCTCATTTTAAATAATTCTTTTTCTTAAATTTTTCATAGTTCTATCTGATAAGATTCTATCTGAATATACTCGGTGACATGTCTCCTTTGATATTCTTCAAATTTGCAGTTGTGAAGATCTTGGCTTCATCAATGATAGTTTCACCGTAATAATTTTTTCATGTCATGTTATGTGCAACTAAATTTTATAATACAAGCTTGCGGAAGAAAAATGGAGAAGAGTTTCGAGAATGGAGAGCTTGCGGGTGAAGAAGGATGGACAAGAGTTTCGAGATCACAAAGAAGGCCAAGCAAATTCTTCACTGCCTTCATTGCCAACATTCCAGAATCCTTGTCTGTGGACTCACTCAAAGGTGTCTTTCAGATATATGGTAAGGTTCTAAATGCATCTATCCCTGACAAAAGAACCAAGAGTTACAACTCAAGTTTGGCTTCATCCGACAAACAAGACTCAGCTGAGGACGCAAGAAGGAAATTCAATGGGGCTTGGTAAGGAGAGAATAGACTCATAGTCAAACCAGCTCGGTTTGATAAACCATTTCCTTTTTCATGCATGCCACCCACCCCTACTCCAAGATCCCAAACGTCTCCAATAATCAGCCAAGACATGGAATCTTCAATGCAGCCTTTGCTGATGTAGTCAAAAGAAAGCCTCCCATTGAATCATCTTTAGCTATTTGTGGGGACATATTTTTTGATTAACAGCACGTGGCCAAGGTGACGCCGAAGCATCGGCCGAGGTGCCACGTGGCCTGATCTTGATGCCAAGATGATCTCGGCTAGGCCGAGGTTATCTGCGGAGATACTGAAATCCAAGATAAGCGGATAAGGGACAAGAGTCCTAGAACAAGGGAAGGCCTAAATTAGGATAAGGATAAGGCTCAAGGAGAGTTTATGCCTGTCTAGCCGAGGGTCTAGGATGAGCATTGAGCCCGAGTCCACTGAAATGAGGCTTCTAAAGGGATCAGATCACTGCTGGTTATAAAAATAGGGCACCCTCATAGGTCTAAGGTAAGTTTTTTCTAGTGAGTTTAAGCATAACTTGCTATCTTTGAGAGATATTGATTACTGACTTGATCGTTGGAGTGCCATTGGGTGGATGAATCACCGTCGGATTCTCATCTTCTCGTGTAGGTTGTTGGGCTTAATCTATTCTACCGGTACTCTCTAGCTGAGTTCTCTGTTCGGTTGTGTGGTCAAAAATCAACACCCACAATTTGGCGCCATCTGTGGGAACATAAGGAGAATAAATGACCAACGACGGACAGAAAGAGAAGATTAAAGGTGACATCCCCAGTGAGAGTGGTAAACATGTCGATCCTAACGTGGAAGAGGAGAATACTAATGAAGGACCACGGGATCAAAATCCCGGGGAGAAGGGCGTCGGCCAAGAGGGAGACCCACTGAAGAAAGCAGGCCGAGACGAATACTATAACGAAAGCGACCTCCAGGCATGGAAAGATAAATGCCTAAGGAGGGACGGCGAGATGAAATGAATGGCAAACAAGTTGGCAGACCTACAATTGGTTGTCAACTTCATGATGCAGAACAATGTCATGCAACCACTGTTTCCATTGAAGGACACACCGATTCCAGCGGCCAAGAATGACGTCTGGAAAGGGGGGCAGAAAGCAATCCCAGTGGCCCCTCAGCATGACAGGGCGAAGGGGCATTCACATTGACCTTCGAGGAAAGGCGGGCGAGGAGAGTTAGTAAGAGGAGAGTCTTAGAAGACACCTCGTACAAAAGGAACCTATGTCAGGAAACATCGGCACGTTGAGGGGAAGGAACTTTGTTTTGACACGGCGAATGAAGAAAAGTCCAAGAGGACTCATAACGATGCCGAGAGCAGCGCACCAAAAAGGCTGAAATCCGTTGACAACTGAGCTCCTGGTCGGACCAAGGAGGATTTGAGGGACTACCTCCAGAGGAAGTAGCAGAATGCCGAGGTCACATCTCTGGTCAAGCCGAGAAAACTATTCTCACTGGAGTTGGATAAGTTCGAGGCCCCAAAAAGATTCCATATGTCGAGGTTTCAGATATATGACGGTACGTCCGATCCAAAATTTCACGTCGGCTTATATTTGAATTCAATGGCACTATATACCGGGAATAAACCATTGCTCTGCAAGGTGTTCCCCTCATCCTTTGGGAAAATTGCATCAGATTGGTTTCACAAGTTGCCGAAAGGAACTGTGAAGAGTTGGGAAGGCTTGGCCAAGATGTTTGTGGCCAGGTTTGTTACAAACAAATTGCAGCCATTGAGGGTAGACTCCCTAATGGCTCTGAAAATTGGCAAGGGTGAAAGCCTCTGGGCTTATGTCAAAAGGTATTACGAGGTGTTCAATCGAATACCAGGATGCAACCAAGAGTTAGCGGTCGTGTCTTTTAAGAACGACCTGGAGGATGACTGCATGCTGCGAAAGTCACTGGAAAAGACTCTGCCAAAGAGTATGGAGGAGCTCTTGGCAAGGATCGAGAAATATGCCACAGTAGAGGAGGATACACCGGGAGCAAAGGCACCGAAGCAGGAAAAGGGAAACGGCTTGCCGAAGCGAGACCGAGGTAATACTAGATTTAATAGACAAGAAATAGGACTAAGAGTTGCACAGGCAGTCACCACTGTGTTCCAGATCACGGTTTATAAAGTTCTAGAAATGATCAGGAACCAGCCGTATTATAGAGTGCCAAAGAGGATCCCTGGCGAATTTATGGGGAGAAGCCTAGGAAAACACTGTACTTACCACAATGAAGATGGACACCTGAGACAGGGTTATAGAGCCCTAAAAGCGCATTTGGAAGATCTGGTTAAACAAGGTCACTTAAGGGACCTAGTAGATGAGGCTAGAATGAGAGAAGAACAAGCAAGGCTGCCTGAGGCACCGGCAGCACCACCTCCACTAGCACTATAACCGCAAGTAGGCGGACCTCGAGTGATCAATGTGATTCACTCAAGGGTCAATGAGAACAAGGTACGTGGGGAGACACAGAGGGCGAATCATTTACAACATGTGTATCAGGTCCAGCAAAAGAGGCCTAGGACAGACGAGTACCAGGGACCAATGGTGTCCTTTACTGAAGCAGACTTGGACATAGTGCAACATCCACACAACGATGTTCTGGTAGTGACCCTCAAGATTAGAGAATGTCAGGTAAAGCACATTTTGATTGACCAAGGTAGCTCTTGTGACATCATGTATGTCAGATGTTACAAGAGCTCAACTTACACCGAGATGATCTGGAGCAATCCAACAGCCCAATGATCGAGTTCAATGGAATGCCGACTTGGCCGCTGGAAGCATAGAGTTCACGCAAAATTTCACGCTAATTTAGAGGTGCAGGAAGGCACCAAGAAAGTAAACACAGAGTTCACGCTGATTGACACCCCCTCCCCTTACAATGTCCTCTTGGGAAGGCCATCGTTGCACGTAATGAAGGCAGTTCTGTAGACGTCCTGAACGTCCCGGGGAAAATCCCCCGTTCTGTTCATTTGGGCTCACTACAGCTTGGACTCAAATGTCACGGTCCTGTATCTAATCTCATAGAGTGCAATACAAGACCGATGAATCGTCAAAGAGTCCAAATCCGGCAAATCGTTTTGAAAATAGATTTTTAGAAAGAAGTGCCAAACATGGACTACTTTGCCAGATTCAGAGTCGCCACCTAAATATTTTATTTTGGGGGAATTTAGGAAACCCTAACTCGTTGCCTAAGGCCACGTGTCCGTCATCACCAAAGTTGCCTCGGCTCAGGAACTTGGGTACGATTGGGGAAGGTAAGCTATGAGCACCCCCGTTCGCCCGATCAAAGATCGGCCACTACTAAACATGATATCAAGTTTTGAAAACATTATGTGCTCTTATTCCGGTTATTAGCCTAGAATTTACTATGTGATGCGCACAGCATACAAGTATAGACTAGATTGCATAATTTGGAACAAAGCATCGTATATCCGTTTGTTTTGAAAATGGATTGAAATTTGCTACTCACAAGTAGGCTAAAAACACGGGTTTTGACGAATTATTCTAACTCAAGCAACCCAACCTTCATCCACTGGCATTCAAGCAGTTCAATCACATAAGCACATAGCCTCATGGTAAGCATGCTATCATGGCATTCACTCACACACATGCAAGGATGCTAAAGCCTAAACACTTACCGTGTACTCCAAGCCAAGGAAAGAAGCTAATTAGAAATCATGCATGAATCCTAACTATGATGAAATGCCTAATGCAACACATGCAAAATGCAACTACAATAGGCTCGGCTATTCTAAGATGGCATATGATGATGCTACAGCTAACACGTATTCAACTTGGAATTGAAATACAATGCAGTTAGTATGATGCGCCGAGCCTGGTGCATGCAAGACAGATGAATGGATGCAAGCATGCGAGTATAAGTATGCTAATTGAAACTTGCCCTAATCTAACCACCATAAGCTAGTAAATAAAAGGGAGAAAGACGTGAGGTTGGAAAACATACACAAACTCACGCACACTAATAATTGCCCTTTCTCGGAGAGTCCGAATAAATATTACAGATTAACTAATTAACTAATTAACTAACTAACTAGCTAATTAATTATTACAAAACCCTTAACTAATTGACAAATCAATTAATTTACTAAAGCAGTAAAATAGCCTCGGGAAGAGGGATGCACGCATGCTCGGTCGGCTTTGCTCGGAAATCCATCGCCATGCCACAGTTGCCTCTGTTTACACTGCTTTTCTCTTTTGAAAACTGTACCAACCTCTGTGACACCTTTGAAACATCTTGGGGACATGCTGAGAGGCCATCGGCCATGAGATGGGACCACCGACCAGGTGAAATAGGTCATCGACCATGAGTTGGGCTCTCGGCCAGCAATGCATAGCCGGCCGGCACTGAAGATGGCCGACCGGCCATCTCTTTCTACAGAATCCTGTTTTGCTGCAGCAGAGGGCAAACAGAGCATGGCAATGCATTTTCAAAGCAATGTTTGCACAACCACCCTCCTTATCATGTTTAAGACTCAAAGGAGTATGGTTTTCGACCCACGGACCATCAATCACGCATTTCAATGCATGATGGCCAAAGAAGCCAAGTGTGCAACTCAATATGGAATGAAATGCACAAAACACATAAAGGGCCCCAACCTCTATCATGATTGATCAAGAGGCAAGAGATGCACACACAATGCAATGCAACCTAGGCAAGGAAGCAAGCATGCAAATAACTCAAGTGTGCAACAAATCTAATGCAACATGAGCATGTTAATATGCAATATGCAATAGGCATACAACCTAAACATGTGGACATGTATAGCATGCAACAACATGCAAAATGAAACAAGCATGCAACAACATGGTGAGATGGATTTACACTAACATGGGTAGCTCTCAAGCATGCCAAAATCAGTGGCCAAACAAAATTGAAATTAGGCAAGAACATTCATGCAAACATGCCCAATGCAAGGGACCAAACCTAAGGCATCAAATGCCACTCTACCAAAGCATGGCAAGGGATGACATATGGCATACAATGACCCAAATTCCAGCTCTGAAATAGCATACAAGATGGTCCTGAAATATGCAAATACTTCAAGTTAGGCATTCAAGAGTGCTCAAAACTCAAAGCTAGGCATGGCTATTACACTACAAGCATACATGGCAAGCACCAATCGACCAAGAGGCCTAAAAACAGAGCTAAGGCAGCCCAAAACAAGGACAAAATCAGTTTAAGGCATGGCCAAAATATGCTAGAATGGAGGGCCAAAATAACATGCAATGTAAGCTAGTAAGCATGGTTTACACTACAAGCATATGGAGCATATGAGGGACCACCAAGCCAGCCAAAAATAGATTCATCGCATGCCAAAATATGAACAAATACCCACTGAAATGTGTCCAATACATGCAAGAATGAGGTGCTAATTTGATAGGCTATAAAGAGGGTTGCTCTACACATGCAAGAGGGACATCTAATATGACAAAACCAGCTCTTGACAGAGCTCATGCAGGTCCTAAAACTCACTGAAAAAGGCCTGAACCAAGCTTAGGAAGCAGGCAAGTAAGGGCTCATTTGTAAGGCCAAAAACGCCAACAAACAAGACAACAAGGAGAGGGGATGGCCCTCTCCTTCTTAGGACCTGAAAACACCATCACCACCACTAAAATCCCTCTGGATTTCAGTGGTGAGAGGGCCAATACAAGGTGGTCCCGAAGCTCACAAAAAAGGCACAAAAAAGAGGCCAAACAAGGCCTAAGAGGGGGTAAAAAACCCCAAAAACAAAAGTGATCTTAAACAAACTTCAAAAGGAGCTCAAAATAAGACTTTTTTTTAGTTTATTACGAAGCCCAAATATGCTTGCAAGTATGGCTAAAAATGGAGCAAAATAAAGCTTAAAAGAGGGAATAGCGTGTTACCCTTGTAGCTTCAGCAAAACCAGCGGCTTTGAGACCAAAAAACCAGACCTTCAACCTCTAAAAATGGCCTCCATGATCCTTAGGTTGATGATGGAGGTGTTAGGCTAAGAGTTGGTGTGCAAAGGGGCCAAGAACTTCACTCTTTCTAAGCCTAAGCGTAGAGACAAAGAGAGATATATGTGTATGCCTTAGCAAAATTTTTGGAACCCTTCTAAAGGAGAGGGAGGGCCTCTCTTATAGAGGAACACAGGTCCAAGCTTTTTCAAGAAGCTTGTGCAAAGGCCCAAGCTTCTTGAGGAAGCTAGAGAAAAAAGGGTCAAGCTTCTCCTAGAAGCTTAGAGCAAAGGGCCAAGCTTCTCTTGGAAGGTTAGAAGGGTTCAAGCTTCTCTTAGAAGCTTAGAGCAAAGGGTCATGCTTCTCTAAGAAGATAAAAAGGTCAAGCTTCTTGGAGAAGCTAAAAGGGTTCAAGCTTCTTGGAGAAGCTAAAAAAAGAGTTCAAAAGGTTCAAGCTTCCTCAAGAAGCTAAAACAACGGTTCAAAAGGTTCAAGCTTCCTCAAGAAGGTAAAATAAGGGTTCAAAAGGTTCAAACCCTCTCAAGAAAAGATCTCGGCTAGAAAAAGTGACCGATTAATAAAAAAAAATGGCCGGCCGACCAAAAACATTGCCAACCGGCCAATACCTTTGGCGGGTAACAATAAAACAGGGCCGGTGGCCTCAAGAAATGGCTGGTGAGGTGTGGGGGTAGCCAACAAGCCATTCCCTGCCCTCAGGGACAAAAACCCAAGTGCTTGGTCCACAACCAAGCACAAAACAGACAAGTCAAGAGGTCATGAGGCAAGGCGCACGGCCGAAACCTCCGAGAACTCAAGACGAACACGAACAGGGATGATCATCGAGTGTTCAAACGATGACGTCTAAGTCTTGAGGGCGGTCGAAAATGGGGTGTCTACAGTTGCCCCGCTTTGACAGAACTCGAAAGTGATAACAATGACGGGAGTGAATGTCAAAGCCCAGAGACAACCCATTTTTGACGAGGCCGAAGACTTTGACAAAGCATACAAGCTACAGATAAAGATATGCGCCCGAGGGCAGGGGCAAAATGCAAGACAATGCACAAAGCCGAGCATAACTTATGTTCATACAAAGAAAGCTGTAATGAAGCATAACGTGCAACAGTTTTAAGCAAGCATCTGCCAAACTACATTACAATGCAGAAAGGATGTAAGAGAATTACTACAATTCTCACTACGAATACAGTGTGCATGTGTGATAGATACACAAAGCGAACGTGCGATAGATACACAAAGTGAGCATGTGTGGTAGATACACAAAGCGGACGTACTGTGATGGATACACAAAAAGGTGAACACAAAGTGTGATAGATGCACTAAGTGAACAAGGTATGATAGATACACAAGGTGAATGTAGTGTGATAGATACACAAGGCGTGAACAGAGTGTGATGGATACACTAAAGGTGAACACAAAGTGTGATAGATGCACTGAGTGAACAGAGTATGATAGATACACAAAAGGTGAACACAAAGTGTGATAGATACACTAAGTGAACAGAGTATGATAGATACACTAAAGGTGAACACAAAGTGTGATAGATGCACTGAGTGAACAGGGTATGATTGATATACTAAATGTGAACATGAAGTGTGATAGATGCACTTAGTGAACAAAGTATGATAGATACACAAAAGGTGAACACAAAGTGTGATAGATGCACTAAGTGAACAAGTGTGATGGATACACAAAAGATAATGACGTGAATATGTGCATGATAGAGACACAAAGTGAGAATGTGTGTGATAGATACAGAAAATGAGAATATGTGTGATAGATACAGAAAATGAGAATGTGTGTGATAGATACAGAAAACGAGAATGTGTGTGATAGATACACAAAATGAGAATGTGTGATTGATACACTAAGTGAAGAGAGTGTGATTGATACACTAAATAAATGAAGTGTGATTGATACACTAAGTGAATGATTTTAAATGGAACTTCTTTGAATGAACCGTACATACAATATCGTGCATGAATGAGAAACAAACTTGATAGGTACAATGCAATATAATGCATGATGCTTAAGGAAAGCAATAAATGGACATAGCAGCGCTTTAGGAAGCACCTCATGAGGTGAGTGGCGGTGAACCACTCTTCTCCGATGGGGATCTTCCCTTGTGCTCTTCGAACACTTACCTTCAAATTACAGTACAAAGGCTCTGAAATACTGACAAGGGTTCTTCACGTAGAACACTTTGGATGCTGCCTTTCTTCCTGATCATATTCACAACTTTCCCTATTCTCCAACGGGGTGACAGACTAGGTTAGTTCAGTATCCAGAATTGAGGTGCATACACGCTATCTTAACCTATGGGGCTTCCATACAGATTTCAAGCCGAGGACACGCCTTTGGGTATTTAAACCAGACTTTAGTCTCGGAAATCCCGAACCTTTGCATTCTAGGCAACAACCATTTGAACTCTAGTTTCCACCGTCGCAATTGGTCTCCTAGGAACTCATTGCGAACACAGCCGAGATACCTCTGGCAGGGAATGGTACTCAGGGAGAGCACTTTTGATCGCCATTCTGGCCTGAGGCAGACTTGATCTTGAGCTTGAGGTAGAGGCACACTCATACTTCGGAGCATTGGCAAGACCTGAAGAGGTACACACGGAATGTAGTCTCGGAACTTACTGAAGTTGAAACAAACTCAGATACCCGACATTTTCCCTCTTTTCTTTTGCTTTGTAGTTTGGAACCCATATAGCTTCAAATAGGTTTTGGTTTTACTGTTCTGACATGACCTGGGTTGAACCCTGTGGTTTTACGAAAGAACGAATCTTGTTTTGCACAGATGTGGAGAATGGCACGGCACCTGGAGCGCAAAATGATTTTATTTTTTGAAATTGAGAGATGAGTTCTCGACTGGGTATTGAGCCTACGACTGCCCATAGAAAAAATGACTCAACAACGGAAAGCAAAAGATAAAACAACCTAAACACATCCGTTGACACTCAAAACGACTCAAAACAATAATCGAGACAAACAAAGACACAAACACAACACTCGGATGTGTTACAAAGGCAAGAGACCTCTCGGTGCACGAGGAGCTAGTTTCTCCATGTATTGTTTCCCGCCCTTCCTCATTTGTGATTCTCACATCACTCGGCCCTCAGGCTCTGTTTTTCTGAAAAAAGCCCCTTTTCCTCACTTTTTCTCTCAGCGCACATCTCTCTATTCTTCAATCTCTCATTTTTTATCCCGACCCTGAGTAGTTGATGGATAAACAGAAAGTTGTGGGCTCTTGCCCCTAGCATTTCGCTAGATTTTTCTTCTTGTTCACAACAGTGAGTTTCTCCCACAGAGGGGCTGCGCTACAACTGGGTGTGTAGCAAATCTGCAGTTGACATCTGTGGACGATGCTCTGCTGGGGAGTTTGGTCGTGATCAGATCTACCCAGATGAGGGAATGGAATATCTTGATCCATTCCAGTTTGTGCTTCGCACTTGGTTTAATACCTCGTTGCTCAGAGGATGAGAGAGCTTTCAGCCCTTTTCTGTTAGCTTCTGATGTGCCCTTCTTGGCAAGTATGGTGCCCTTTCTGGCAAATGCATTGACAACGGGAAAAAGACAGGAAGCCTGACTCAACTGTGCCCCTAGTTCATCATTTTGACCATTTTTTTTTTTGCTTTCTACTAAAACAATTTTTACCAAAATAAGAGTTAGATTAACATGCTTGTTCAATTTTCTGATTTGAAATCATGCAAGTTAGGCTATGAGCACTGAAAATTTTCCTTTTTTTGGGTCCAAGAAATGGTCCAGTTTTGGGAAAATGGGATAATTTTCAAGAGAATCAGTTAACCTCAGTAAAAATTCTCAAAAACCATTTTGGCAAACAGCCACTGCTCAACGAGCACAGAACTTACTCTTGAGATGCACAACCTCAGATCGGAAGGAAAATTGCCCCTTGTCCGAAGGACACTACATGGCAATGGAAAGTTGCCCCTTGTTTGAATGACACCGCAGCACATTGAATGGCAACAGAAAGTTGCCCCTTGTTTGAAGAGTACCGCAACACACTGTAACCAGTCCTCAGAGTGATGAACATAACCGGACTCCCAAATATAGAGAAGACAAAGATGACCAGAGCCATCACATGGACAAAATCAATTTAGGGGTGTTTGTGGCTGGACTTCAGGATGAAGTTGCCTACGTATCCCAAACATGGGAATCAAGCCTTACGTAGTTCGGGTTAAGGTACACTCGTGTATTAACCCTCACCTTTTGCGCTCTAACTTTTGCCAAGGCCGCCCATTCTGGATTTTTAACCTTACGAGCTTTGTTCTTCTTTTCTTTTCATTTCTTTTCTTCTTTTTTTTTTTCCTTTTCATCTTTTTTCTTCCTTTTCTTTTTTTCATTCTTTGTATTTTTCTTTTTTTTTTTCTTGTTCTTTTTCTTCTTTTTCTTGCTCTAACTTTTGCCTGGGTCACCTTTCCGGGTTTTTGGCCCAGCGAGCCTCTCAAGGGTAAAAGTGTAGCTTGGTCTATGTCAAATGGTTCTGAGATCTCGAATCCATCTGAATCCAAGAGAGTGGCTGCTATTCGCTGACGATGTAGGAGTCCATCCAACGGGGGCTTAATTTGCCCCTAGTGTTGTGGATAGGAACTCGGTTGTCCTTTAGCAATGTCTTCGTCTTTCCTCCCTTCTGGGGTTTGGCATTCTTGCCGATCTTCATTGATTTGTGGAATGATCCATCTTCGGCTCTTCGAGCACAATCTCGCATCGTTTGCGCCTAGTTCGAGTGGTGCTTCTGATCTAGCTTTGCAAGCTTCTTTTGACGACATCTGATCTTCTTGATCTGACTTCCCTGCCCCTAGTTCGAGGGCTGCTTCTGATCCGGCCACACAGGCCTCACATTGTGGTTGACCATTGAACATTCTGAATCTAAGTTCAAGGTTTGAAAGCAAGGGGTCGAGTCTCGAGGCTGAGAGCGATCCTAGGCTGCACAATCTCAAGAGCGATTCCACACAGGTCTTCGCACGACAACACAAAACATTTTTGAAACCTTTTAAGAAAGCGACTATTCGCTCGCGCTGAGGACAGTGTAGAACCAATCTAGATGAAGCCGGGATCCTTCTCAGTACTCATATTAACAAGCATGATTTCATTCATTAAGGGCTTAGCACGCCTCTCTTTCTCTCAGATTGATTAAATTTTTGCAAAATCCCAAGGAATTCCTTCCTTTTTGTTTTCAACACATTGTTCCAAAAAAGTTTTGAAAAACTTAGGTCAATGCAATGATTTAAAGGCATAGAAAAGCAGGTGAAAAGCACTGCCATTTTATTCAAAACTTCTGGCACAACTGGCATAGGGCGGAAGCAAACACAAGAGTGTGAAAATTACCGCTGTTTCATTCAAATCTGTTGGCACAACTGGCTCTATGGCAGAAACAGACTCAAAAGAAAACGAAAAGACAAACACAAAACAAAATAGTGATGCCCGAGGTAACATCCCCAGAATCACCCGACTCTGACACAACAAGATAGACTCGATACAACAAGACAGACCCAACTGACTCTGTATGAAAAGATTGACTCTACACAACGGGACAAATTCTAAATGACATAACAAAACTAACTCAATACCCGAGTCAGAAAGTATAAAAACCAGCATTCACAAATGCTTAAAACAGTGCGTGCCATACGCCACATCTGGAGTAAACTGAGTGCCGCCCGCAGGTGGTTCATCCCCTGATCACATGTTCGTACTATCCCCCAAGTTCACTGATCCAGTGGCAATAGAATTTGCTGAGCTGGTGCAGCAATGACCTTGTTGTCAAACAGATCTTGTACATCATGGCGAAGACGAAAGCAACTGTCAGTGTCATGACCAGTTTGTTGATGGTAGGCGCAGTACTTAGTCTGGTCATGCTTTGGAGGGATAGGATCGGGTAAAGGCCACTGTCCCAACGGTTTTAGATATCCTTTCCAGAGTAAGGCCTCTAGAGCCTTTGACAAAGGCATATAAAGTGGGGTAAAAACCCTCTTGACTCGAAGTGGATATTTGGTTTTTTGTGAGCTACTTTCGGATGCACCGGTGAATGGGGTAGCTGTTCTTGATGCAACGGTGGTGACCATACCCACTTCAGAAGATCTTGCAGTTGCAGCACTACTTGTGCCTGTATTATTGTTGCGGTTGAAGGTTCTCCTGGGTTGCTCTTTGTCATTATTAATCAAGCCCTGTTTCAAGGCATCCTCAATCTGTATCCCCATCTTATGCAAATCTGAAAAGGTAGGGAAGGGGAGCATGATCATTTTCTGTATCAGTTTGGGTTAGAGGTTGCACACAACCATCCGTATTTGATCTTTGTCAGTGGGCCTAATGGTCATCATTGAGACCTTGGCCCTCCAGCGAGCTACGAATTTAGAAAAGCTCTCCTTAGGCTCCTGCCTTGTCATCTCAAGATCACGGGTCGTAATCTCGATTTGTGTGTTATAGGAGTACTGTGCAATGAATGCCTCGGCCATCTCATCCCAGTTCCGCTTGACATCGTCTTCTAATTTTGCGTACCAGATGGCCGCCACCCTTGACAAGATCCGGCCAAACAATGAAAGCTTCTGTAGTCTGGTGAGGCCCATCGGCCTTAGTATATCTGAGAACAACCGAAGATGCACCATTGGATCCCCGGATCCGTCAAAGCGGTCAATTTGTGGCATCTTGAAATGGTCCGGCAGCGTCACAGCCGCGTCGGTATACCCATCCTCAATATCTGGGATGGACTTTACCCCCTGGGATTTCTTGAACAACTTTTCAAGCTTGCTCAATTTCAATGCTGTAGGGTCCACCTCGAACTCAAAGGGAGAGTCCGGTTGATTGATAAGTGTAGGTGCCTTGGATAGTTGAGGTAGAATCGGGAGTGGGGGTGGCCCTGTGGGAATGTTCGTACCTTCCTAGGCATTAGCTGTCTCCCCGAGTGTTGGAATTCCGGGTGGGGGAGGAGCTTGATGCGAAGCAGAGGCTCCGTTTTGCTGTTGTAGCCTGGTGATTAGCTCTGCCTGCTGGGCCATGATCGCAGCCTGCTGTTTGGCAAATTCTACTTGGCGGATAGCTTCCTGTTGCATGATTTTCATACTTTCTTGGAGTTGGCGCATCATTTCCTCCATTCCTGCCATAGAGTGCCGGTTTATCTGAACAACCGGAATATCTATCCCTGACTAGCCCTTTTACCCTGCCTCTGGTAAAGGAACACTGATTGCCCTTGAACTGAATCTCTGACCTGACAAAGTCTATTAGCACAAGTCCGATAAACCTCGGGGGTTATTGGAGCCTTCTGAAGCTACGGTTCCCAGACTACCCTAGCAAAAGAGAAAACAGAGAGCATCTCAACCCAATTTTGCCAAAACAGATTTGACTCTTTACTGAATTCTGCCCCAAATTCTACCTGTAAATCAATACCCTCAGGTAGAAGTGATCCCCCCAAAATACCGATGCTGATGCCCACAGGCCTGATACCCAAACTTGCAAACTGATATATGCATTCCCTGTAGAGGTCAACTCAAAAAGCACAAAACAAGCAAGCAAGAGCCAAAACACCCCTATTTTGGGGTAGGGTTTCCCTGTCCTATTTTGTCAGGAGATAGGGTTTCACTACGCACGCAGCGGTTTCAAACAACCTATAATCGGGTAAGTAACCTGTCCTATTTTGGAATGGTCACTATGGATTCTGAATATGCACTAGGTCGAATGGTCGAAAAGGGTGCCCCGGTGACAACCGGGGTTTGTGTTCCCATCGTGGCAGAGCCCGTAACTGGTCAGCCTTATGGCACGCTTCTCGAAGCGAGCCTCCGGCAAACCATTTAGGAATAGCAGACGGCAAACACTGTGACTTAGGCGCACCAATGCACATGCAATGCAAAGAAACACATGAGTGTAATCAAAACAAGATATCATGAGTTCGAGCCAAGCTCTCTAAAGTCCCCAGCAAAGTCGCCAGAAACTGTAGACGTCCCGAACGTCCCGGGGGAAAATCTCTCGTTCTGTTCATTTGGGCTCACTACAGCTCAGACTCAAATGTCACGGTCCTGTATCTAATCTCTCAGAGTGCAATACAAGATCGATGAATCGTCAAAGAGTCCAAATCTGACAAATCGTTTTGAAAACAGATTTTTAGAAAGAAGTGCCAAACATGAACTGCTTTGCCAGATACAGAGTCGCCACCTAAATATTTTATTTTGGGAGAATTTAGGAAACCCTGACTCGTTTCCTAAGGCCACGTGTCCGTCATCACCAAAGTTGCCTTGGCTCGGGAACTTGGGTACGATTGGGGAAGGTCAGCTATGAGCACCCCCGCTCGCCCGATCAAAGATCGGCCACTACTAAATATGATATCGAGTTTTGAAAACATTATGTGCTCTTATTCCGGTTATTAGCCTAGAATTTACTATGTGATGCGCACAGCATACAAGTATAGACTAGATCACCAAATTTGGAACAAAGCATCGTATATCCGTTTGTTTTGAAAATGGATTGAAATTTGCTACTCACAAGTAGGCTAAAAACACGGGTTTTGACGAATTATTCCAACTCAAGCAACCCAACCTTCACCCACAGGCATTCAAGCAGTTCAATCACATAAGCACATAGCCTCATGGTAAGCATGCCATCATGGCAGTCACTCACACACATGCAAGGATGCTAAAGCATAAACACTTATCGGAAACACATGCAAAATACAACTACAATAGGCTTGGCTATTCTAAGATGGCATATGATGATGCTACAGCTAACACGTATTCAACTTGGAATTGAAATACAATGCAGTTAGTATGATGCGCCGAGCCTGGTGCATGCAAGACAGATGAATGGATGCAAGCATGCGAGTATAAGTATGCTAATTGAAACATGCCCTAATCTAACCATCATAAGCTAGTAAATAAAAGGGAGAAAGACGTGGGGTTGGAAGACATACACAAACTCACGCACACTAACAATTGCCCTTTCTCGGAGAGTCCGAATAAATATTACAGATTAACTAATTAACTAACTAACTAGCTAATTAATTATTACAAAACCCTTAACTAATTGACAAATCAATTAATCTGCTAAAGCAGTAAAACAGCCTCGGGAAGAGGGATGCACGCATGCTCGGTCGGCTTTGCTTGGAAATCCATCGCCATGCCATAGTTGCCTCTGTTTACACTGCTTTGCTCTTTTGAAACTGTACTAACCTCTGTGATACCTTTGAAACATCTTGGGGACATGATGAGAGGCCATCGGCCATGAGATGGGACCACTGGCCAGGTGAAATAGGTCATCGACCATGAGTTGGGCTCTCGGCCAGCAATGCATAGCCAGCCGGCACTGAAGATGGCCGACCGGCCATCTCTTTCTACAGAATCTTGTTTTGCTGCAGCAGAGGGCAAACAGAGCATGTCAATGCATTTTCAAAGCAATGTTTGCACAACCACCCTTCTTATCATGTTTAAGACTCAAAGGAGTATGGTTTTCGACCCTCGGACCGTCAATCACGCATTTCAATGCATGATGGCCAAAGAAGCCAAGTGTGCAACTCAATATGGAATGAAATGCACAAAACACATAAAGGGCCCCAACCTCTATCATGATTGATCAAGAGGCAAGAGATGCACACACAACGCAATGCAACCTAGGCAAGCAAGCAAGCATGCAAATAACTCAAGTGTGCAACAAATCTAATGCAACATGAGCATGTTAACATGCAATATGCAATAGGCATACAACCTAAACATGTGGACATGTATAGCATGCAACAACATGCAAAATGAAACAAGCATGCAATAACATGGTGTGATGGACTTACACTAACATGGGTAGCTCTCAAGCATGTCAAAATCAGTGGCCAAACACAATTGAAATTAGGCAAGAACATTCATGCACACATGCCCAATGCAAGGGACCAAACCTAAGGCATCAAATGTCACTCTACCAAAGCATGGCAAGGGATGACATATGGCATACAATGACACAAATTCCAGCTCTAAAATAGCATACAAGATGGTCCCGAAACATGCAAATACTTCAAGTTAGGCATTTAAGAGTGCTCAAAACTCAAAGCTTGGCATGGCTATTACACTACAAGCATACATGGCAAGGACCAATCGACCAAGAGGCCTAAAAACAGAGCTAAGGCAGCCCAAAACAAGGACAAAATCAGTTTAAGGCATGGCCAAAATATGCTAGAATGGAGGGCCAAAATAACATGCAATGTAAGCTAGTAAGCATGGTTTACACTACAAGCATATGGAGCATATGAGGGACCACCAAACCAGCCAAAAACAGATTCATGGCATGCCAAAATATGACGAAATACCCACTGAAATGTGTCCAATACATGCAAGAATGAGGTGCTAATTTGATAGGCTATAAAGAGGGTTGCTCTACACATGCAAGAGGGACATCCAAAATGACAAAACCAGCTCTTGACAGAGCTCATGCAGGTCCTAAAACTCACTGAAAGGGGCCTAAACCATGCTTAGGAAGCAAGCAAGTAAGGGCTCCTTTGTAAGGCCAAAAATGCCAACAAACAAGACAACAAGGAGAGGGGATGGCCCTCTCCTTCTTAGGACCTCAAAACACTATCCCCACCACTGAAATCCAAGGATTTCAGTGGTGAGAGGGCTAATACAAGGTGGTCCTGAAGCTTACAAAAAAGGCACAAAAAAAGAGGCCAAACAAGGCCTAAGAGGGGGTAAACAACCCCAAACACAAAAGTGATCTTAAAAAAACTTCAAAAGGAGCTCAAAATAAGACTTTTTTCAGTTTATTCCAAAGCCCAAATATGCTTGCAAGTTTGGCTAAAAGATGGAGCAAAATAAAGCTTAAAAGAGGAAATAGCGTGTTACCCTTGTAGCTTCAGCAAAACCAATAGCTTTGAGACCAAAAAACCAGACCTTCAACCTCTGAAAATGGCCTCCAAGATCCTTAGGTTGATGATGGAGGTGTTAGGCTAAGAGTTGGTGTGCAAAGGGGCCAAGAACTTCACTCTTTCTAAGCCTAAGTGTAGAGACAAAGAGAGATATATGTGTATGCCTTAGCAAAATTTTTGGAACCCTTCTAAAGGAGAGGGAGGGCCTCCCTTTTAGCGGAACAAAGGTCCAAGCTTCTTCAAGAAGCTTGTGCAAAGGTCCAAGCTTCTTAAGGAAGCTAGAGCAAAAAGGGTCAACCTTCTCCTAGAAGCTTAGAGCAAAGGGCCAAGCTTCTCTTGGAAGCTTAGAAGGGTTCAAGCTTCTCTTAGAAGCTTGGAGCAAAGGGTCAAGCTTCTCTAAGAAGCTAAAAAGGTCAAGCTTCTTGGAGAAACTAAAAAGGTTCAAGCATCTTCAAGAAGCTAAAACAAGGGTTCAAGCTTCTTAGAGAAGCTAAAAAAAGGGTTCAAAAGGTTCAAGCTTCCTCAAGAAGCTAAAACAAGGGTTTAAAAGGTTCAAACCCTCTCAAGAAAAGGTCTCAGCTAGAAAAAGTGGCCGATTAATAAAAAAAAATGGCCGGCCGACCAAAAACATTGCCGACCGGCCAATACCTTTGGCCAGTAGCAAGAAAACAGGGCCAGTAGCCCCAAGAAATGGCCAGTGAGGTGTGGGGGTAGCCAACAAGCCATTCCCTTCCCTCAGAGACAAAAACCCAAGTGCTTGGTCCATAACCAAGCACAAAACAGACAAGTCGAGAGGTCTTGAGGCAAGGCGCACGGCTGAAACCTCCGAGAACTTAAGACGAACACGAGAAGGGATGATCATCGAGTGTTCAAACGATGACGTCCAAGTCTTGGGGATGGTCAAAAATGGGGTGTCTACAAGTTCCCTCAACACTACACCAGCTGTTGCGGTTCCCAATAGAGAATGAAATTGAGGAGGTCAGAGGGGATTAAGTGCAGGCAAAGAATTGCTCCATGGCAGCAATGAAATCCGCTTGCAACGTACGAGAGGTAGAAACAGTAGAAATTGAGGACGAAGACATGAAGGTCCTAGATGATGTCGGCAAAGGGTTGGCCGACAAAAGCAAGGAAGCCTTAAAGAAAATTCTGGTCCAACAAGGTGACGAAGAGCATTTTTTTCTTCTCGGCATAGGACTGGCCGAGGAGGAGGAAAGGGCGTTGAATTCATTTTTGCGAGCAAACATAAAGGTGTTTTCCTGGACGCCATACAAGATGTCTGGCATTGATCCTGAGGTCACTTGCCATAGACTAAATGTAGACAGATCGGCAAAACCTGTCATCCAGCGAGCAAGGAGGCCGACGTTGGTTTATGTAGAGGCAGTAGAGGAGGAAGTAGACAAATTGTTAGAGGCCAGAGCCATTCGAGAGATAAACTACCCAACTCGGTTGTCAAACACAGTTGTTATGAAAAAGAAGAATGGGAAGTGGAGGGTCTGCGTGGACTTCACCAGCCTGAATAAGGCTTGTCCCAAAGACAATTTCCCACTCCCCAAGATCGATCAATTAGTGGATGCCACTTTAGGACATAGAAAGATGAGTTTCTTGGACCCTTACAGGGGGTACCATCAGATAACAATGTATCCCCCCGACGAGGAGAAGACTGTATTTATCACCTCAAAAGGGTTGTATTGCTACAGAGTGATGTCTTTCAAGTTGAAAAATGCAGGAGCAACCTCCCAGAGGTTGGTAACCAAGATGTTCAGACATCTGATTGGCAAAACAATGGAAGTGTACATTGATGACATGGTCGTTGTCACAACCCCATTCTGCCCCTAGTAGAATGGTGCCATGATGGCCAGTAATTCGAGATTACCAAAGGCCAACTTACAAAGATTCACAGACAATCAGAGTATACATATGAGACCTACATGTGCGGAAGCAATACATTTAAATCTAAGTAGTCCATAAGAGCTGTGCATAGATCAAATGAAATGGCATACATCTTAATCATAATATTACAACTTGAATATAAATAAAGTAAGGTACATATTACATCCTGATCAAAAGGGCTTCTCAAGCCGACATAAATATGAATCCAAAACATCTTGCAAAACACACATCTAGGCATCACCGCCTTCTTGCTTGGCACCTACATATATATATAGAGAGGGTGAGCTTGGATACTCAGTGAATGGTATAAATAATAAAGGGTTAAATGAATGATATCCAAGATCTTTATCAAAACCACACATATCAAAGCTTGAAACAAAACATGGGATGAATCAAGTTCATCAATCAAATCTTTCAAAGCTTCTTGGGATGTTTAATGACATCAACATAATACTTGGGGTGATGACATTCCGGACAAAACAAAGGAATAATCGACCCGGAATCGATTAGACAAATCCACCTGTACACCAGACCGTCGGTGGGGCCATCCGTTCATAGACCATCGATGGCAGAGATCTCTCATACATGATGCTACATGGGCTTAGAGTCCCCTAGCATGGGAGGACTTTCCAAGAATGTCATCCAAAACAAAGCTAATACTTGATACACAAAACAGGGATAATCATTCATGCTTAACAAATACTTTTCCAAAACAAAGCAAAGCAAAGCTTAGCTTTATCAAAACGTTATAACATAGCTTTATTAAAAATACCACTCACATAGCTCTTTGGACGCCGGGGTTAAAGCAAGGGTCCAAGTCCTACAAATACATGGGAAAGTCTATTGAATGCACTTCAAGAAGACAAGAAGAGATGCTCAAAATTGGATATGAAATGTATTCTCAAAACAAGCTCTACATGGATGCAAACGATCTCGGCTTTCTTTCAAAACTGGATTAAGACGGGACAAAACATGCTGGGTACCAACCAGGTCCTTGCCGAGGTCCCACACCTCTTGGCCGAGGTGTGGTTACCTAGGCTTCGGCGTGCGGCTGACTGCCGAGGTGCATGCAAGGTAAACTAAAGGTGTAAGTGATCATGCAAGGTAGGCCAAGGTGAGATACGATGCTTGGCCTAAGTGTGAGGTCTAGGCAAGAGTGATCTTGGTGACTATACTTAGGGAAGTGAAGTCTGGAAATCTGGGTTTCCTTTCTTGAAGGACATGAAGGACATGAATATGAAGAATATGAAGAACATGAATGCTAAAATCATAACTCGTTATTATAAAAATCTGGGGTTTCATGCTATGAGTTCGAAAACATGGACCTGGGTGCCCATACTTGAAGACTCCGTAAAAACAAACACAAAAACATGGATCAAAACATAAACTTTCGGATCAAAACATGGTTTTTCCTTAAGAACACATGAATATCACTTTCTCTTTCTAAAACCAAACTTCAAAGAAATGCATGGCTCATGAAACATGCTAGATCATGCAATGCAGCTAGATAAACAATAAGAACAACAAGAATAGATCAAGAATCTAACCTCAAAGCACGGATCTAACGGCTCAACTCTAAGGATCAAGCTTGGGATCTACCTCTCTCTCAAGAACTCCTTCTTCTCTCTTCCTAGAGCTTCTCTCTCTATAAAGGCAAAGATATGGAGATGATATGGTTTCTCTCTCTGCCGGCTGATTTAGCCTTCTACTGGGACACGTGGCACTACCGGATTGGTTCTCCTCAAAAAGGTGATTGAAAGACAAGACATGTGTAAGGCAAAGTGTATTCAACAAGCTAGACGACATGGGCACTCCGGCGAGTAATGACTTCGGCTAAGGGCAAGACTTCGGCAAGTAAGGTGACAATGGTCTCGGCTAGGAAGGACAACACTTGACTTAGCTGTGCCACACCTTGGCCTAGATGTGCCACACCTCGGTCTAGGCCATACCTGTCCAGGAACGAGATCACTTGGGTTCAAGGATAACATCTCGGCTTAGATAGTGATACACACCTCGACCCAGATGATGACATCTCGGCCAATATGCCAGGACGAAGGTGGAAGTCAACCAAAGTGGTTCCAAGGAAGTTCTAGAATTAAGATGACCTCGGCTTGGAATATCCTAGGCTTGGCACAGCAAGGAAGGAACAAAACATGCATACAACACTTCAGCAAAACAAGACAAGGTTATGCAAATGCACATGAACATGACTAAGACATGAATGTGGGTTATTAAAGTCGTGAAGACCAAAGAACTTGAGAATCACCTGGCCAACTTAAAAGTAGTTTTTGATATCCTTATAACATATCGGCTCCGACTCAATGCTTCGAAATGCACATTTGGAGATGGTTCTAGTAAGTTCCTAGGATACTTGGTTACCAAAAAGGGCATTGAGGCAAGCCCAGATCAAATCAAGGTTATCCTGGACTTGAAAATCCCGGCATTGGCAAAAACAGGTGCAGATGTTGACTGGAAGGGCAAGGCCACAGCCTGGAACAGATTTATAAGTAGAAGTTCAGATAAGTGTAAACCATTTTTTAGTTTGTTGAAAATGGCTAAAGTTTTTTTTGACTATTTTTTGACTATTTTAATTTGGAGTTAAAAAGTTCCTTTTGGGATAGACTTTTTGACTCTTTTTTTTAAGTTTTTGTGAGAGAAAAAATAAAATGACTATGCTTTAAATGTGACACTTTTTAACATGTGACTAAAAAGTATATTTTATCTTTTTATAATTATTTTAGCCCCAATCCACCCCAACCCAACTTCCCAAATGAGTGTAAAATAAAATAAAAAATTGAAAGATCCCAATATTTGGTGGACCTATACCTATAGGTTGTTTAAATGAACTCCATCTTTAAACTAAAACTACTTTAATAACAAATAACCATTATCCATAATAATTTATTTCAAAAAAATAAAAATATATTTCTAATAAATAAAACTGAGAGAGCGCTTTGTTCATAATTAAAACATAAAAAAATGCTTACCTTCATTTTGTTACATGGCAAACATGTAATTTCATCATTCCTTCATGTTGTTCAATCACTCAATAAAATATTTCTTTTATTCATTTTCTCCATCAATCACAATATTAAAGAGTACCAAAATATGTATTGAAACCTCGTTTAGCAACTTATAGTTTTAGCCAAAAAAACTAAAAAATAGCTATAAGTTATCACATCACTCTCTTTATTTTTTAATATATCTTTTCATAAAAATAAAAAAAAATTACTAAAATAATAAATTTCTAAATGAGACTTAAGTATATATGGGAGTGTTTTGAGAAGATGGTTAAAATCTAACTTTTTGATTTTTTTTTTTAAATGTGTAAAAAATATGAGAGATAATGTGATTTAAAATAGATTAAAAATTAATTTTTAGCTTTTTATTTGCTTCCCAAATTAACCCATTATAATTGTAGGGTTCACTCAAATATATATAAATCTATATATATATAATAATATTATTAAATTCTTATATATAAAAATTAATTTTTTTTTAAAAAAAAATAGAAAGTAAAATCAATGCCACCCTCTTTCTCTCTTGCTTTGTTGATAATCAGCCCATCCCATTCTTTTCTCTCTCTTCCATGTTAGCTTAGAAGACTCTCCATAGTTAGCACACAAAGTTAAGGGCGTAAAAATGGCTCACGGCCCGAGATGGGATTGACCCGTTTAGGCCCGCTTGGGCCTAGGCCTGAGCCCCTGGGCTAGGGCTTGCGCCATTGTTTTGAAGCCCGACTCGACCCATGGGCCCAACCCCGTTTGGCCTGGCCGTGGCCCAGCCCATCAGCCCGCTTAAGGCCCACTTAGGGCCCAGCCAGTCCGACTCGCCTAAGGCCCAGTGTATTTTTTAATGGAAAATAATTAAATTTTTGTAGAAAAAAATTAAAAAAACAAAAAACAATGATTAGCCCCGCCCAAAGATCGAGGCTAGGCCCAAGGCCCGGCTCACCCAAGGCTCGAATATCCCTGGGCTTAAATTTTGGCCTGTGGGCCGACTTGGCCAGGCCCGAATTTTGGCGCGAGACCGCGAGGCTCGCTATGGGCCGGGCTGGGCCAAATTTACACCCCTAAACACTATTGGAGCACAAACCTTCCGAATTATTGGTGTCAGTTAAGGGAATGTTTCAAAAGTTGATTATTTTAATAGATTATTTTAATTTTAATTATTTTAATACATTAAAATATTTGTATTTAAAAAGATGGTTAAATTTTTTGTAATTAAATAATATTTGTGAGAGAAAAAAATAAAATAATTATAAGTTTGATGTGATGTTTTACTTTATGAACTACTTTAACCTATTTTATTTATTTTTTTTGTGAATTTTATTCTAAAATAAAAAATTAAAAAAAAAAAAAAACACTTTAGCAATGGGTTTAACACAAATCTATTGGAGATGCTCTTAGAACATCCACAATGAGATAGTTAAAAAAAAAGTGTTAAAATGTGTTATATAACAAAAAGTGATAAAAGCGGAATCGAAAAATATGTGTTAAGGTGTGTTAAGAGTTTGTTAATTTTAGAGAATGAGTGGTGGTGTAATGGATGTGTTAAGATATAGCGATCTCGGTTTTCCCCCCATTGATTATTGTATTCCGGACTTAGGTTCCGTGGAGTTGGTATTGTTTATATCTTGTTTCCGTCCTTTAATTCTTCAAATATGAGTTTTAGGATGTGTTGGGCAGGTTTGTAACAGATTGGGTGTGTTGGGAGCAAATGGTTGCTGCCTAGATTTTGGTGTCTTCGCTCGAGCGAGGCTTTTGTCGCTCAAGCGAGCTCTTTGTTTTAGTTCCTTCGCTCGAGCCAGGGTTCCTTCGCTCGAGCGAGAGTTGAGTTTTCTGTCTGGTGGCTTGAGCGAGAAGTCTTGCGCTCGAGCTTGCGTCTGCGTCTGGTTCTGGACCTGAGAGTTGAATTTCTTGGCTCGAGCGAGCGAGGACTATGTTTTGGATTTCTTCGCTCGAGCGAGAATTCTTTTGCTCGAGCGTGCTTCTGGGTTGCAGACCTGAAGCTTCGAATTGTTGGCTTGAGCGAGACTTTCTACGCTCGAGCGAGGATTCTTTGTGTCTGGTCGCTCGAGCGATAACTCCTTCGCTCGAGCGAGCATCGTATATTATGGTTCGCAGCAGCTTCTCCTTCTTCACTTTTTCTCCATCTCTTTTGGGTCAAACCCTAGATCCGGCTCCCTCTCTCTCTACACATGCCTTCTCTCTAAGGTTTGATCTAGTTCTTGAGTGTTTCTACCTTAATCTCTTTGTAAGAAAGATAGAAGGTCGTGAGGGCTTCATTTTAATTTGAAAAATCTTGGATTTAGAGCACTTTGGGTTTTCATCATCTTCTCCATTTGGTCTCTTCATTTCGAGGTAGGGATAACCTACTCCATCTTATGAGCTTTGACATAAGTTTTATGCATTTTGATTAGTTGGTGTAGTTTGGTAATTTTGGGAAAAGCTAGGGTTTGGTTTGTAATTTATAAAATAGGGGTTTTGTGTTTTAAAGCTCCATGTGTATTTATAGCCTTGGGAATGTGGGCTTGAGAGTTAAATTGGTGGAATTTGGTCTTAGGATCATAATTTGGGAAAAAGGGAATGTGCCCTAATTATGTTGTAATAAATTAATTTGTATAATTAATTTGGAAAAAACATGGAAATATGAAATTGAGTTGAAATCCTTGAAATTGATGAATTATGGGATGGAATGGTGTAGTTGGATTAATTTATCACTCACCAATGAAAATGTTGAGATTATATCTATTTGATGCATTTATTATCTGTTTAGAAATAACTGCTTTGGGCTATCGGTGGAGGATAGTCTTGATTGTTGTAGACACTGTATGTTGATTAGGGAAAAACTGAAACTAATCAAACGTATTATGTCATTGAATATGACGGTGGAATAATACATCAAATATGTGTATTGATTGATTATTGCATATGACAAGTGTTTTATTACATTGTATATGCATAATGTTTGGGAGGAGATAGGGGATGTACTCCGTGGTTTGAGGGGAGATAGGGGATGGACTCTCAAACCTGTTTGGGAGGAGATAGGGGATGGCTCCATTGATACAACAAATATGTGTATTAATTGAAGTATGGAAGTGTTTAATATGAGTTGTTATCTCATTTGAAATGGACATATTGTTAATATGAGTTGTTATCTCATTTAAATTGTTGATAGTGGAAGTGTTTTAATATGAGTTGTGGTCTCATGGAAATTGTCTGGCCAGGTTCTGAGCCATGTTTATAAATTGAAAATTTGATAAGTAAAGGAAAGGAAAATGAAACATGGACATGATTGTCATGGAACTGTATCTTGATATAAATTGGTTTATAAGTGTTAACCATCTATCAAATGCTATTGTTTTAGTCATTGTTCATGCTTGGTTTAGTATATCTCTACTGGGCTGTGGCTCACCCTATATGGGACATCATTCTCAGGTACAGGAGACATGCCACCTCCAAGGACGTAGCTTGAGAGGCTTAGAGGCTGGAAGATGTTTTTGATGTTATCTTTTGTGTTACATGTAAATTCAAGCCTAGGGCTTACTTGTATAAAGAGTTAGAACTCTTCTTTTGTTGAACCCAAGTGTTGACTTGGAAAGTTGTAAGCCCATAGGGCATTTACTTTTATTGTCAACATGTAACACTTTTGTATTAAACACTCTGATGAATGGAATACATATTGTTTTTTTCTTATGTCTATGGATGTCAAGAATGTTGGGTTTTTATGTATTATTTTGAGAGCGTTACATAAGATGTGTGTTAAGATCTGTATTAAGAATATATATATATAATAAATAAAATATAAAATAATTGAAAAGTGCAATGGAGCCCACTGCACTTATCAGCACCTCTCTCTTTCTCTCCTCTCTTTCTTTCTTTCTCTCTCTCTCTCTCTCTTGACTGGTTAGAAGCATCGTTGCAATTAATAAGAAAGTTAGTATCTGACACTAATGAACACCACTAATTAACCATTTAGCAGTTTCATTGCAGCACCAAACAGCACACTTAGCTTGCCAAAAATTGGCATCTGACACTAACAACATCCTTAGTGTGTCCATTGTGGATGCTCTTAGGGCTTAGTCCCAAAAGGGGTAATGGGTCAAATATTTAAGTTCTTTGCTAGGAGTGGAAAAAGTTTCTTCTATAAATGTTAATTTAATAATTAATAATTAACATTTATCAATTAAATAATAATAATAATATAATGATTATAAAAAATTATTTATAATTTTTAATTAAAATAGTTGTATTTTTAAGTCAATACTGTCACCTTGGACCCATTCATCCATTCTCATTCCAATGATTCCATACCGAAAAAGGAAGGAAAAAGTGGTGGTTTTGACAATCCCATTACTAGAGAATGATTTTAAAATCAACTTTTTATTTTGTAATTTGTTTTAACTTTATTTCTTAGCCCTTGGCATAAGTTAAGCAGGAATTTTTTGGTTAAAACAAAAAATAAAATAAATTTTTTAGTTCAATAAGATAAAATGTCACATCTAAATCATAATTATTTTATTTTTTTCTCCCTCAAAAAATTAAAAAGTCAAAAAATTTATCCCAAATGAATTTTTTAAACTCCAAACTAAAATAATTAAAAAATAAAAAAACTAAAAAATCAACTCACATCTTGAACCAACCCTTAATGGGTCACGTTGATTCAAGTGACACCTTCGTAAACACAAAAGCAAGTCCATGCAAGATGAGACAAATACCTGAGCCAATAAAATATAAAGGCACACTTTGAGACATTTCAGTTGATCACATTAATACAAAACATAGGCTTTTTTTGGAAAGTGGATTGATTTTTTGACTTTTTGATTTTTTTTGGCTATTTTAGCTTGGGGCTAAAAAGCCTAGTTTGGGAAGAATTTTTGACTTTTTTGGTTTTTTTGTGAAAGAAAGAATATAATGATTATAGGTTGGATGTGTGTAGACGCGCCCGCGAGGGACCCCTGCTACAGTTCGAACTCGATTTGTGTCACGGTTCTTAATCTTGAACCAAAGAGTCCAAATCCGGCAAATCATTTTGAGAAAACAGATTTTTAGAAAAAAGAAGTGCCAAACATGGACTGCTTTGCCAGATACAGAGTCGCCACCTAAATATTTTTTATGGGGGAATTTAGGAAACCCTGACTCGGTGCCGAAGGCCACATGTCCGTCATCACCGGAGTTGTCTCAGCTCGGGAACTAGGGTACGATTGGGGAAGGTCAGCTATGAGCACCCCCTCTCCCCCGATCCGAAGATCGGCCTCTACTAACCGTGATATCCGTTTTTGAAAACATTATGTGTTCTTATTCCATTTATTAGCCTAGAATTACTATGTTATACGCACAACAAACAAATATAGACTAGATTGCCTAATTTGGAAATAAGCATTGCATATCCGTTTGTTTTGAAAAATGTTTTGGAATTTGCTACTCGCAAGTAGGCTAAAATACGGATTTCAACGAGTTTTTCCAACTCAAACAATCCAACCTTCACCCATAGGCATTCGAACAGTTTATCACATAAGCATCTGGCCACATGGTAAGTATGCTATCATGTTAACATTCACACGCATGCGAGATGCTAAAGCATAAATACTTACATCGTACACCAAGCCAAAACAATAAACTGGTTAGCAAACATGCATGATCCTAGTTCATGTTAAATTGACTAATGCAGCACATGCAAGATGCAATTAGAGTAGGCTCGGCTAACCTAAACATGGCATGTGAAATGCAACCAATTAATGCACGTATTCAATTTTGGAATTGAAATACAAATGCAGTTAGAATGATGTACCGAGCCCGGTGCATGCAAGACAAATGTATGGATGCACGCATGCATAGCATAAGGTATGCTAATTTTAAAGATGCCCTAATCTACCATCAAAAGCGGGTAAATAAAAGGGAAGAAAGACATGGGGTTGGAAGACATACACCCACTCACGCACACTTATTACACAATTGCCCTCACTCAGAGGGTACAAATAAATATTACAGTCCGGATAACAAATACATTAATTATTACAGAATTTCTAATTAATTAATAGAAAGAATGCAAAAAAAGGAGAAAGGTGGCCACAGCCTCTGCCTCGGGATGCGCGAATGATGCATGCTCGAAATCTGGATCGCCCGGAAAGCCCGTACCATACCACTGCCGCCTCTGTTTATACTGCCCTGTCTCTCTGAAAATTTCCAAAGTCCTAGGACAGGTTCCTTGCATGCTGAAGAGTACCACCGGCTGGAGGAAATTCCCACCGGCCCTGTATAATTTCCATCGGCTGCTATTGGGGTTATCGGCCATTCAGACAATGCCGGTCGGCATTGAATTCTGCCGGTCGGCAGAAGGTTCCTGTAGAGGCTAGTTTTGATAGCAACAGAAGACAGACAGTATGTGGCATGGGATTTCAGGCACATGTGAGCACGGTCATGTTTCTCATCATGCTTTGAACTCAGGGAAGCATGGCCCTCGATCCTCGAGCCATCAATGGTGCATGATAGCCCAAGAGATCAAGTTTGCCACTTGATGTAAAAATGCATGCAATCACACAAATGAGGACCAAGACCCTATCATACCGTAGTCAAGGGCCCCGGTGACCGAGAGTCAAGGCGCATTACATCACTTATAGTATGAATGCTCCTTGGCCATTACACTTGATTTGACACCACAAACCAAGTAATGCAATGCATGTCATGCTCACATGGCTCAAAATGCAACATGATACTAATTATGCAAGGCATGCCAAATACCATGCAACTAATATGGCAAGTATGCAATGCTAGGCATGCAAGATGCAAATGCAATGTAAACATGGACAATTTGAGCAATGGGATCAACATATTACATCACTTAATGAAGCAAATATGCAATGGACATGAGACAAGCATGCAAAGAGGCCTTAAACCATAAAGGGGCAGACCTTAATCCACCCCAAAACAGTGGCCAAAAGTGCCTAAAAGGGTGGACAAATACTTATGCCAACAAGCAAGCCTATGGTCCTAAGGTTAAGGCACAAAAGGGGGCACTTCACTCATACCAACATGACCACTCATGGTATGAATTGGACAAGCCAAAACAGAAATTTAACATGCAAAATGGACTCCAAACCTACTGATATGGCAGCTTAAATGGCTCCTAGGGGATGCATGCACCAAGGCTCGTTTCTAGGCATAAGAGGGCACACCCTCAAGGCATGAAAGAGGTCACACATGCACACATACAAACATGATTTATGGGCTGAAAAACGATCCTAAATGATGCCAAATCATGAGGATGATCATAGCTATGCATGCTAGAAGTCAAAATGCTCAAAGCTTACAAGCCAAAACACAAAGAGAGGACACCAAATAAGGCAAGCATGACTGAAATAGATGGCCAACAGACCTTAAACATGGTAAAATAATGCCAACACCTTCATGGGACTAAGCCAACACATGCAAGAATCATGGCTTAAACATGAGATGCATTTCTAGGCCAAATGGAGGAATGTAAAGCAAGTATATTAAGCATGCAAAAGGCCACAAATCCAACCAAAAACAGAGATTACATATGACCTAAAAGCACCCAAAAGCCTCTGAAAAAGGGGGAAAACCAATCAAGCATGCATGTTACCCTTTAAGCCAAAATACAAGGAAATAAGACAATGAAGGGAGAGGGGTGTCCCTCCCCTATGCAAGACTTCAAACCACCTTCCTCACCACTAAAAATCCACTGGTTTTCAGTGGTGAAAAGACCAAAACACTTAAGCAAACAAGGCCTTAACAAAGAGGCAACAAAGAGGCCAAATAAGGCCTAAGAGGGTGAGTTTGAACTTAAACCACAAAGGACCCTTAATGAAAGTTCTTAAGCATGAAAATATAAGCCTTTTTTATGTTATGCACAAAAACTAAATCAGCAAGCAAGATAGGTAAAAGACTAGTGCAAGTTTGGGGAAACTAAAGTAAAATGCTCACCCTTGAAGCACACCTCAAGAACAGCCAATGCAGCCCTCCTCTTTTGATCAAAAACAGCCCAAAAACTCAAGAATCAACCCTCCAAGTCCCTCAATCTCGAAGCAAGGTGTAATAGTGTGTGTATTAGTGAAAAAGTAAGGTAAAATCACATTTTTAGGCCAAGAAACACACACAAGGGAGGAGAGAGAGGGAAATATAGAGAGAGGGTGTATCTATATGTGTAAGCTCTGGTTTTTGCCTTCAAACTCTCTACCCTAGAGCAAGGAGAAGGCCTCTCCTCTTATAGAAGTCCCTCTTGCAAAGCTTACACAACAAGCTTGCTTAGAGGGAAATCCCTCCATGCACGTGTATGGAGGGAGGCAGAGTTGGTGCCAGCTATCACAGCTGGCACAAAATATCTACAAAAAGTAGATGAACAGTGGTCGGCTGCCCAAAAGTGTCACCTTGACAAAAAAAAGTGCCGACCGGCAACAAATAGTGCCGACCGGCAAAATAGATTGCCGACAGAAACAAAACACAGCCGGTGGCTTGTGGCTATGGCCGGTGGTGTGTGGGGATGTCTCACAAGGCATTCTCTGCCCCTCCAAGGCAAAACACAAGTGTTTGGTGCAAAACCAGACACTAAATGGTCGAGTTCGGAGATCCTGAGGCAAGGCGCGTAACCGAGACCTCCGGGAACTCCAAACGAACACAAACAGGGGTAATCACCAAGTGTTCCAATGGTGACGTCCAAGTCTTGAGGGCGGTCAAAAATGGGGTGTCTACAGTTGCCCCTCTTTGACAGAACTCGAAAGTCATAAGAATGACGGGAGTGAATGTCAAAGCCCAGAGACGACCCATTTTTGACAAGGTCGATGGCTCAGACAAACATGCAAGACAAACAAGGTATGCGCCCGGAGGCAGGGTCAAAATGCAAGACAATGCACAGAGCCTGACATAACTTATGATCATGCAAAGAAAGCTGTAACGAAGCATAACATGCGACAGTTTTAAGCTAGCATACACCAAATTACACTAAAATGCAGAAAGGATGTAAGAGAATTATGTAATTCTCAATACGTCTCACTCGGAGGATACAATACCTGTGCGGCTCGTCTGGTTGCACCAGCCTCAAATGAACCGTACATACAATATCGTGCCTGCAAAGAAAACAAACTTAACAGGTACAACATCGTTAACAACATGCATAATAGTGTACTCGAAATACGTGACAACGCAAAGCAAGTGGGGGAGCACAACAATGCTGTGAAGGTACAGATGTGTAAGTGGAGTATGCGGTCTACGCAGGTAATGAATTTGATCATAAGCATGCGGTCTACGCAAGCAATGAAATTGGATATAAGAATGCGGTCTACGCAAGCAAAACATGCGGTCTACGCAGGTAATGAAATTGATCAATCATGCGGTCTACGCAAGCAAAACATGCGGTCTACGCAAGTAATGAAATTGAACAAACATGCGGTCTACGTAGGAAATACATGCGGTCTACGCAAGTAATGAAATTGAACAAACATGCGGTCTACGCAAGCAAAACATGCGGTCTACGCAAGTAATGAAATTGAACAAACATGCGGTCTACGCAAGCAAAACATGCGGTCTACGCAAGTAATGAAATTGAACAAACATGCGGCCTACGCAGGTAATACATGCGGCCTACGCAAGTAATGTAAGTGATCACAAACATGCGGTCTACGCAAGCAAAACATGCGGTCTACGCAAGTAATGAAATTGATTACAAACATGCGGTCTACGTAGGTAATGTAATTAACATGCGGTCTACGCAAGTAAAGAAAGTGATTACAAACATGCGGTCTACGCAGGTAATGTAATTAACATGCGGTCTACGCAGGTAATGTAATTAACATGCGGTCTACGCAAGTAATGAAATTGATTACAAACATGCGGTCTACGCAGGTAATGTAATTAACATGCGGTCTACACAAGTAATGAAATTGATTACAAACATGCGGTCTACGCAGGTAATGTAATTAACAAAAACTTAAACACATGTGAGTGAGAACATATCTTTCATAATGCAGGGATGTAAAACACTGTAACACAGCGTAATTGAAGCGATTTGTGGGAATCCTCAAGACATGAAAAGGATACGGGAAGGGACGTTCTTCGTACGTATCGAGCATCATTCGCTGAGGTTGTGGCCTGAGGTCAACTCGAAGGTCCATGTTTCAAAAGTGTGCTTCCCCGCAGGGTCTCAAGTAATGATGGTGCCAAACCATGTCGTTGACCCGAACAAAGGCATGGAAGGTGCGTTGACCGCAAGGGGAGTTTTGCTAGTATCCATTCCGACACTTGGTTACCCTGTCATCCTATGTTTTACTTTCCTTTTTACTGGTAGTTTAAGCACATTGCACTGCCTCGGGCAGGTTCTATTCTTTCTCAAAATTACATATTTTGCAAAGCACGTGACGGGAATGAAACAACCATTTTGTTCAAAAGATGTTGTATTTGTAAACTTTCTATGCATCGCATCGCAAGGTATCACACCACAATATGAACAAAATCGAACTCATTTTGAACACCGAGTATTTGCATCGTAATAATCAGGCAGCGAACAGACTTACAACTCGATAAGCAAATGTACAAAGGCATGATATAACTAAACAAGTGTGAGTACAACTCGATAGACAAATCAAAAACAAACTCAAAGAGAGTGAAATACAACTCGATAAACAAATGTACAAAAACTCGACAAGCAGATAGGCGTGACTTCGCAAGAATCGATCACCGGGGGAGGGATCGGAGGTGGTGGAGTTCCCCAATCCCTAGCATAAACAGCTCAGGGAACCAGGAGGAAGCCCATCGGCCAGGGGTAGAGGCCATCGGCCACAAGGAATGGCCATCGGCCATAAATTCATTCGGCCGGCAAAAGGTGATGGCCGGTCGGCAGAATTTTTGGCCGGCCGGCTATGAACGAGGGAATCACCAGAATGTTGACACCTGTCCTCCACCCAACCTTATCTCCTACAAAAGACCCCAACTTCGTAGTTTTTCTCAATTTCCACACTGATTTGATCTAATGGAAGAGTTTCTTGCCCAAAATCTCACAGCTTGGATTGCTAGCTTGGATGGCTCGGAAAAGTTGAATTTCCGAGGTTTCGGCATAAATGCACTATTCACTCTGGGTCGTACCCCGCTGCACCTCCCGTTTCTTCAAGCTGCGGCAAGGTTTTGGAATCCGGTGACGCATGTCTTTAGCTTTGCCGGGCAAGAGATATGTCCTACCTTTGAAGATTTCCGAGCCTTAATGGAGTCCGAGCGTGACGAGGAGCTCCTGCCCCAACTTAATTTTGGCCATGCCCAATCCCTAGGGCGAATGTGTGGACTCAGCATGCGTGACGCTCGGTCTCTGATTTGTGACGGGATGCTGGACATTCCGAGTTTGACCGATCGGTTTTCTGATGCTAGTGATCACAACAACCATCACTGGCAAGGTTTCCGGCGACATGCCCACTGTTTGTGCATGCTATCTCATTTTCTATTTGTCTCAGGCTCTGGAGGGGCTAGTGTCCAGCTGATTGAGGTTGCCCAAGGCTTGAAGGAGGGCAAGAGCTGTATTGCCATGACTCTGGCTGAGACGTTAATGGGCTTAGACGCCTTTTATCGTTATGAGACGGCCAGATTAGCAGGGAGTCCACTACTGCTTCAGGTAACATTTCCCACCCAATCTTTCATTATGCATTGCTCACATCACTCGGCCCTCAAGCTCGGTCTTTTCTCACAAGGCCCTATTCTCACTTTTCTCTCCTCGTACATCTCTCTATTCTTTACTCTCTCATTTTTCATCCCTCCCCAGGTATGGTTGATGGACAAACTGCAGGTTGTGGACTCTTGCCCAGCATATTCAGCTCGCGGCTACTTCTTCCGGCACCGTCTAGTCAATGCCTTGGATGAGGGATGGTGGTTCGCTTGGATGTGCCGCTTGTCCGCAGACCGTATTGCTTGGCGGTGCCCTTGGTTGAGCCTTCCGGCAATGAGTTACAATATGCCCCGGCAGACTGGGATTCAATTGGTTGGTCTCACTCACTGTGTATTCTACTTCCCATTTCGGATTCGACGCCAATTTGGCCATGATCGGTCCTGCCCGCCAGAGGGGATAGAGTATCCTGCTGCATTCCCAGCCCGAGGCGCACAGCTTGCTTGGCAGGCCACCGCGTGGAGGATGAGAGAACTCCTAGCCCCCGCTCCTACTTTCAGTTGCACTTTGTCTGACGAGTGCGTGGATTGGCTCAACGAAGAAGCACAGATTGGGCCCAGCTTGGCATCAGAGGCTTCGACCAACTCTGGGAGGGGGCGCAGGAGCACCTGACTTGACTATGCCCCAGATTTATTGCTTTATTAGTACTTTCAATTTTTCTTTATGAGTGTAATAAAAATCAACTTCGATTGTATGCAAGAGCAGGAGGACTCTGTTTTGAAATCAATGAAATTGAAGGTTGTGGTATTGAAAATTTTCCGCTTTGATCCAAAAATGGTCAAAGTTGTAAAAAGATTATTTGAACAAAGTCGGCTTTTATTAAAACTTCTCAAAAATCATTTTCGATGTGGATCAGAACTGGACACGCCTGAGATCTGTCACTGAGATGCACAACCCCAGATCCCTGCAACTGGAAAGTTGCCCCTAGTTTGAAGAGCACCGTAGCACTGCACAGCAACGGAAAGTTGCCCCTAGTCTGAAGAGCACTGCGCTGGAGGTTTCAATGGATGTTGATAGAAAAAGATGACTGAGATGATCAAATGGACAAAGTTGATCGAGGAAGTGTTATGGCTGAACTTCAGGATGAAGTTGGCTACGTATCCCAAAGATGGGAATCAAGCCTTACGTAGTTCAGGCTTAGGTTCACTCGAGTATTTTCACTCTCTTTTTGCGCTCTAACTTTTACCAAAGCTGCCCTTTGCGGGTTTTCAGCCTTGCGAGCTCAGATTTTATATTTTTTAATTTTTGTGCTCTAACTTTTGCCTAGGTCGCCCTTTCGGGTTTTCGGCCTAGCGAGCCTCTCAAAGGTAATATTTCTTTAACTTGTCCATGTTGATTGGTTGGGAGAACTCCAGGCCATCTAAGTCCATCAAAACCACAGCTCCACCTGACCAGATAGCTTTGATGATGTAGGGACCGGTCCAATTGGGTCTGAACTTGCCCCTTGGGTCATGGATGGGAGCTCGGTTGTCTTTGAGCACCAAGTCCCCTTCCTTTAGATTCCTGGACTTAACCTTCTTGCTGAAAGCTTGGGCAATTCTGCGCTGGTAGCTTTGAACGTGGTACAGTACTTTCAGTCTTCTCTCGTCAAAGAGCATGAGTTCCTCAAACCTGCTCTGCTGTCAATCTGCTTCGGCTATTTGACACTCAGCCAATACCCGTAAGGACGGAACCTCAATTTTGATAGGTAGAACGGCCTCCATCCCATAAACCAATGAATACGGAGTCGCTCCGGTAGAAGTTCTAATTGAAGTCCTGTAGTCCCATAGAGCAAACGGCAACTTATCTGGCCAATCCCGGTAGGTTTCCACCATCTTCCGCTGTGTATGCTTGATGTTCTTGTTGGCAGCCTCAACTGCTCCGTTGGTTTGCGGCCGGTATGTGGATGACTTATGAAAAGCCACGTTATATTTCTCCAACAAGTCAATCACTTCCTTCTTAAAGTGGGATCCATTATCCGAAATAATCTCGTTTGGCACCCCGTAGCGACAGATGATGTTGTTTCTGATGAACTTTGTGACGTGCGACGCCTTCAACACCGCGTATGATTGGGCCTCGACCCACTTCGTGAAATAATCTATCGCTACCAGGATGAACTCATGCTCGTTTGATCCCTTCGGGGTAACAGCTCCGATCACATCGATTCCCCAAACGGAAAATGGCCATGGGGACGTCATGTTGTACAACTTTGACAGTGGGATGTTTATGCGGTTTGCATGGATCTAGCATTTGTGGCATCGCCGAACAAAGCCGATACAATCCTCTTCCATGGTAGACCAGTAGTAGCCCTGTCTGAGGATCTTTCTGGCCAGCATTACCCCATTCATGTGTGTACCGCACTCTCCTCCATGGATGGCCTCCATCAGGCGCTTCGATTCTTCAGCTTCTACACAGAGCTTATGCATTCCCAGATGACCTCTCTTGTACAGCTTACCCCCGCAGATGATGAACTGAGCAGCCATTCTTCGGATTGCCCTTTTATCCTTGGCATTTGCCCCTGGTGGATACGCCTCCTTTTCCAAGAAGTTCCAAACGTCGTAATACCAGGGGTTGTCGTCCTGAGCCTCATCTATGGCGGAAATTGACTCGTACGCTGGCGCAAACTTCTGGTCAATAATGACTGGACGCATCCGGACTCCGGACGGGATGTCTATCATGGAAGATAGAGTTGCTAGTGAATCTGTGAACCTGTTGTTCTCTCTTACTAGGTGGGTGAAATTTAGCTTCTCAAACCGAGGAATTAACAAATCCAAGGTTTGGTGGTAAATTATCATTCTTTCCTCTTTGACTTTCCAGTCTCCTTTTGCTTGAGATACAACAAGATTCGAGTCCCCAATGACGTCCAACCATCTTGCCCCTAGTTCTAGGGCCGCTTCTAGGCCAGCAATACATGCCTCATATTCTGCTTCATTGTTCGAGACTTTGAACCGGAGCTTGAATGCTAAAGGGATACAGGAATCGTCTGGCGCTATCAGCAACACTCCTATCCCATACCCGTATTGGTTCGACGCTCCGTCAAAGTACATCGTCCAAGTTTCATCTTCGATGTGGAGAATGGCTTCATCTGGGAACATGTACTCAACCGCTTCATCCCCCTCAACCGGGTGGTCGGCAAGGAACTCCGCTACTGCTCTTCTTTTTACTGACTTGCGTGTTGCATACTTCAGATCAAATTCAGAAAGCAACAGCAGCCAACGAGCTAGCCTACCCGTAAGTGCCGGTTTCTCGAAGAGATATTTGATGGGATCCAAGCGTGAAACCAACATTACAGAGTGAGCTAACAAGTAGTGCTGCAGCTTCCTGGTAGCCCATACCAAGGCCAAGCAAGCCTTCTCCAGCGGAGTGTAGCGGGTCTCGTAATCCAGCATCTTCTTGCTCAGATAGTAGATGGCCCTTTCCACTTTGTCCTCTGACTCTTGTGCAAGCATGTAGCCCATGGTGGTCTCAGTTACTGAAAGGTACAATATCAACGGTCTTCCTGGTTCTGGCTGTGACAACACGGGCGGGTTCTGCAAATATTCTTTGATCTGTTCAAAAGCTGCTTGACATCGGCCGTCCCATTGGAATTTCTTTCCTTTCTTCAGGAGACCAAAAAGTAGTTCACAAGTCAAGGTTAATTTTGAGAGAAACCGTCTTATGAATTGCACTTTACCTAGAAAGCCTTGCACCTCCTTTTCAGTCATTGGTGGTGGCATTTCCAAGATGACCTTGATTTTGGAAGGGTCGACCTCGATGCCCCTTTGTGTAATCAGAAACCCTAGCATTTTCCCCGCTGTAACACCGAATGTACATTTTTGGGGATTCAACCACAGCCGAAACTCTCTGATCCTTTGAAAGAACTTTTGTAAGGCGGTGTAGTGGCCTTCTCTTTCTTTGGACTTGACAATCATGTCGTCCACGTACACCTCGATGTCTTTATGGATCATATCATGCAATATTGTGGTTGCTGCTCGTTGATAAGTATCTCCCGCGTTCTTCAACCCAAATGGCATCACTCTGTAGCAATATGTACCCCACGGGGTGGTGAATGCAGTCTTCTCCCGGTCTTCGGGTGCCATTACTATCTGATTATAGCCTGAGAAGCCATCCACAAACGAAAGCAAGGCGTGTCTTGCCGTGAAATCTACCAATTCATCAATGTGCGGCAAGGGAAAGTCGTCATTCGGACTAGCCCTATTCAAATCTCTGAAGTCTACGCATACCCGAATTCTGCCATCCTTCTTCGGCACCGGAACAATGTTGGCCAACCAAGTCGGGTATTCGGATACCAGCAAGAAGCCTGCATCGATTTGCTTGGTGACCTCTTCCTTGATCTTAATGGCCCAATCAGGGCGGATCCTTCTGAGTTTCTGCTTGACTGGTCGGGCCTCGGGATCAAGAGGAATCCAGTGCTGTACAATCTCAGGATCGATTCCAGGCATGTCTTCATAGGACCACGCGAAAACATCTTTGAAATCTTTTAATAAAGCGACCAAGCGCTCGCATTCCTCCGAAGACAACGTGGACCCGATCTGGACCAGCCGCGGGTCCTCCTCAGTACCAACATTCACGGTAGTGATTTCATCCATTAAGGGTTTAACAAATCTTTCCTGCTCTTGATCAATTAACCGTTGCAAAACCGGAGGAATTTCTTCCTCGTCGTTTTCATCAAAATTTTGAAAATCCTGATTTAAGCAATAAATCAAAGGCACAGAAAAATACTTAGAAACCACATCCACATCGTTCTCATTAAATACTTCCAAGCCGTCTGATTCTTCTATTACAACAGACTCAAAAGAGAAAGAAAATGACGACCTAGACAGGACTGTGCATCCGGGTTATCACCCTCAGGAATACCGGACTCAGACTCAGTCGAGCTGGAACCTGATTCCGACTCACAAGACTCGGTGGAATCAGATTCCGACTCACTACCTGACCCGGTGCTGCTGGACAAAAATCCTTCTTCATATTGCCAGACGAGAGAGGGTGCGATGGGTGCATCCAAAATAGTTGCTGACAGGCTCGCAGCCGTTTCGTTCCCGATCACACATACCGAGGAGCTATCCCCCAAGCACTTCTGTTCGATCGGAGGATCTGAAAGCAGACATGCCAGTGCTACCCCCATTTCATTTTCAATGTCCTCAGACTGCGCTTCCTTACTTTGTTCAGCCTCAGCCGATAGATCTGTTTGCCCTTCGGTGATGTCATTCTTAGGTAACTGCAGGTCAAAGAAAATCTCAAAACCTAGCACGCGCTTCTTCTCCGCGTTCAGCCATGGTTCTGGGAAGCCACAAAACGGAAAGTCCTCCCCCTCCCGGACAAAGCGTCCGTTTACGGTACCCTGAATGGGCCTATGCATCAACTCGAAAGGCTTCCCAGCCTTCTTTGCTCTGGCTCTTCCGGCCATTTCCTTTCCTTTCCATATCCAGTCCTCTTTGGTGGGTAGATAACCCAATCCAAAGGTATGAGGGTTGTGTGGCACTTCGGCCAATGCTGCGACGCCCTTCCGGCCGCTCTTGACCAATCCCATCCCGGGGATGTATTGGAGTTTGTTCATGAGATAGACTGCCTGAGCACTGACGTATACCCCTTCACTAGCAGCCATGATGTCCTGTATAACCCGAGCCTCGGCCAAGGTAAAAACCGATATGAACACATCTTCCACACCGTGCTCAATTTCTAGAACAGGCGTAGATACTTCTGGCGGCGGATGAATCGATGAATTTCCGAAAACGATGGCTACTCCCTTCCCATAGGGGTATTTCACCACTTGATGTAAGGTGGAGGAGACTGCCTTTACCTGATGCAGCCACGGCCGCCCTAAAAGCAGGTTGAAAGTTGCTGGAACCTCCAAGACATGGAAATCTATCTCATGCTGTCCCGGCCCAACCTTTGTTTGAATCTTAACTGTTCCCATTACTTCCCAGCTTGTGTTGTCATACGCCCGGATCACCTGGGCCGTTGGCACAAAATTCATGATTTTCAAACCGATCGCATAGGCTGTCCTTGCTGGGCAGACGTTGATGGCGGACCCCGTGTCGACAAGCACCGCGGGTATCCATTTATCTCTGCACTCCACAGAGATGTAGAGTGGCTTGTTAGGGTTTGCACCCTCAGGTTGCAGTTCCTTGTCAGAAAAGGTCAACATCGGGGTAGTCCCTCCCGAAAAAACTAGGCCCACCAGCTGTTCGGGCATGGTGTCTATAGAAAGCTTGGCTTTCTCCATGGCTGAAAGGACAGCCTGTCTATGTACTCGAGAAGCCATAAGCAGCCCCCAGATGGAGATGTCTGCTTGTATCTTCTTCAATTGTCTCAATACGGCCTCATCTTTGAGTTGTTTTTCCTTTTGCTTCTCTGCCTCCTTATCTTTTCCAGACGCCTCCGGTTGATCTAGGTGTGGAGGCTTGAAGTACCGTCCACTCCTAGTCATGTGATCGACTTCGCCAATATACCAGGTATCATCTGGTTGGTTACCTCCCCAATCCTCGTCCATGTGGGCAAGACATAGATCATCGTCTTCCCACCACATGCCATCTGCAGCTAACAGGCACCTGTCCGGTTCTGGCATGACTGTTCTGATACTTGCAGTACCTTCTATTCCTATGCTCGCAGCATTCTCCATTTCTGTACTTGTGGCAGTCTCAACCCCCACGTGGGCTTTTGCCTTCCTGATCCTCTCAGAATCTTCGAATCTTTCCTGTTCTGACTTTGTCAAAGCAGGGGCAAGAATGTCCCTGCCGGGCCTTGTTCTGACTGAAACTCTCCTACCACATTTGGCTGATCGTCCAACCATCCCGTGGCCTCTGCCGATTCCTCATAATCGAACCAGTTAACGGCTGAGTCTTCTAGATCTTGGTTACTGTAAAACTGGAACCGCGCAAGATCCTCTTCCACAGGTGTCAAATCACCCGTTCCCTGTCCTGGACTATCCCCTTGGATTGCACACAGCTCTCCTCCCGCTGGAAATTCCACATCTGGTCTATTCTGACCCATCGGTGAAATGTAGTCACTCGGACTATAAGCATTCCCAACATCACTCCCAGACTCCGCAGACTCTGGCTCGACAACCCCCTTTTCCTTTGGAGTCGTCTCTCTCCTGCTCTCGATGGTTACCACCACTGGCTTGGGTTGGGTTATGGAGACGTCCATCATGCACAATTCGGTGCAATCAGGAAGGAAAACCTCCAGCTTAGGCAGGTAGGAGGGTGTGATATAGATACTAGGATCGTAGGACACGACCCCAGTGTGGATGAAATTGATTCTTTTGGGTGGTGGAGCTTGGTTATGTGTGGGGAGGGGATTTGTAGTAACATTGGGTTTCTCAGGAGGTAAAATTATGTGTGGGGAGGGGATTTGTAGTAACATTGGGTTTCTCAGGAGGTAAAATCACCCCGTTATCAATGAGATCTCGAATCTCATGACGCAATCGAAAGCACAGGTCGGTGTCGTGACCGTGCTGTTGGTGAAATGCACAATACTTGGCTGGATTGTGGGCAGCGGGGAGTCTTTCCAGTAAGGGCCGCGGCTCTAGGGGCTTCAGATGCCCTTTTCTGATCAACACCCCCAAAGCTTTGGATAAGGGCATATAAAGCGGAGCGAAGGTTCTGGTGTTTTTGGGAGGGTATTTGGCTGTTTGTGGGTTGCTTCCGGACGCACCGGAGAATGGTGTGGCTGCCATAGTTCTCGGGGAAGGGTTGGTGGTGACCATATTCACCTCGGAGGTCCTGGTAGTTGTAGCGCCACTCGGGCCTGCATTAGTATAACGATTGAAAGTTCTGCGGGGTTGCTCCCGGTCATTATCAATCAAGCCTTGTTTTAAGGCATCCTCGATCTGCACCCCCATTTCATGCAGATCAAAAAAGGTAGGGAAGGGGAGTACAATCATCCTTTGCATTAGCTTCGGCTGAAGATTGCGCACAATCATCCGAATCTGGTCTTTGTCCGTGGGTCTTAAGGTCATCATCGAAGCCTTAGCCCGCCATCTGGTTACGAATTCTGAGAAGCTCTCCTTGGGTTCTTGCCTCGTTGTCTCGAGATCTCGGGTCGTGATCTCGTTTTGTGTATTATATGAGTACTGCAGGATGAAGGCCTCAGCCATCTCGTCCCAACTTCTCTTGACGTCATCCTCCAATTTGGCATACCATGTGGCCGCTACACCCGACAGGGTCCGGCCAAATAAAGACATCTTCTGCAGTCTAGTAAGGCCCATTGGCCTTAGGACATCTGAAAATAGTCGCAGGTGCACCATGGGATCCTCGGATCCGTCAAAACGATCAATTTGTGGCATCTTAAACCGATCTGGCAGCGTCGCGGCTGCGTCAGTGTATCCGTCTTCAATGTCCGGAATAGACTTCACACATTGAGATTTCTTGAACAGCTTTTCAAGATTGCGCATTTTTAATGCCACGGGGTCCACCTCGGACTCGAAGGGAGAATCCGAATGATTGATAGGAGTGGGTGCCTTGGATAGTTGAGGCAGAATCGGGGGTGGAGCCGGCCCCGCTGGGATGTCTGTATCTTCTTGGACATTCCTGGCATTTGGCGTCTCTTCGGGTATCGGAACCCTTAGTGGGGGAGGGACTTGCTGTGAAGCAGATGCTCCAGTTTGCTGCTGCAATCTTACAATTAACTCCGCTTGCTCACTCATAACTGTGGCTTGTTGTTTGGCGAATTCTGCCTGTCGGGCAGCATCCTGCTGCATCACTTTCATGCTTTCTTGGAGTTGGCGCACCATCTCTTCTAAACTAGCCATGCTGTTCTGTTTTGACTGAATTGTCGGTATATGTTCCCTTTCTGTGGGTGAAATAAGATTCTGATCCCTACTGTACACAGGTGGGGTAGATAAAGCCCTCTGTACTAACTGTTGAGCTGATGCCCTCTGCCTAGTTGTCCTCCGTCTGGTAACTGGGGGTAGAGAGTGGTACACTGGTTGTCCGTCTACCAGATCCTCAGATCGATGGAGCCGACGACCTCTAATCCAGAGTGCTTGGGGAATATCTACCGGGTTGGAAGCAATGATGCTAAACTACCTAGCAAAAAGATAAATAAAGCAGTAAATAAACTAACAATCGGACAGCACAACAATGTAAAATAAACACATACAACACACAGTTGGGTATCCATAATACACAGTTGGTAAGCCGAACACACTGTTCCTCGATACTGATCACTGTTTCCTCAAAATCACTGTTCCCAAAACTGAACCTGATACCCGCAGATAACTGATTCTTATAAACTGATACCGATGCTCTTAGGTCTAATACTCAATCTTGCAAACTAATATGCACGTTCCTGTAGAGCAACACTCTAAAAGCACATAGCAAGTAAAGAGAGCCAAAACACCCCTATGTTGGGGTAGGGTTTCCCTGTCCTATTTTGTCAGGAGCTAGGGTTTCACTATGCACGCAGCAGTTTTCAAACAACCTAACATCGGGTAAGCAACCTGTCCTAGCTTGGAATGGTCACTATGGATCCGAGTATGCACTAGGTCGAATGGTCGAAAAGGGTGCCCCGGTAAAATCGGGGTTTGTGTTCCCATACTGTCAGAGCCCATAACCGGTCAGCCTTATGGTCATGCCTTGACAAGACAAGCCTCCGGCAAACCGTTCAGGAATGGCAGATGGCAAACACGGTATCCTAGGCGCACCAATACAAATGCAATGCAAAGAGACACATAAATGAAATCAAAATAGGATATCACGAGTTCGAGTCCAGCTCTCTAAAGTCCCCAGTAAAGTCGCCAGAAACTGTAGACGCGCCCGCGAGGGACCTCCGCTACAGTTCGGACTCGATTTGTGCCACGGTTCTTAATCTTGAACCAAAGAGTCCAAATCCGGCAAATCGTTTTGAGAAAACAGATTTTTAGAAAAAAGAAGTGCCAAACATGGACTGCTTTGCCAGATACAGAGTCGCCACCTAAATATTTTTTATGGGGGAATTTAGGAAACCCTGACTCGGTGCCGAAGGCCACATGTCCGTCATCACCAGAGTTGTCTCGGCTCGGGAACTAGGGTACGATTGGGGAAGGTCAGCTATGAGCACCCCCTCTCGCCCGATCCGAAGATCGGCCTCTACTAACCGTGATATCCGTTTTTGAAAACATTATGTGTTTTTATTCTATTTATTAGCCTAGAATTACTATGTTATGCGCACAGCAAACAAATATAGACTAGATTGCCTAATTTGGAAATAAGCATTGCATATCCGTTTGTTTTGGAAAATGTTTTCGAATTTGCTACTCGCAAGTAGGCTAAAATACAGATTTCAACGAGTTTTTCCAACTCAAACAATCCAACCTTCACCCACAGGCATTCGAACAGTTTATCACATAAGCATCTGGCCACATGGTAAGTATGCTATCATGTTAACATTCACATGCATGCGAGATGCTAAAGCATAAATACTTACGTCGTACTCCAAGCCAAAACAATAAACTGGTTAGCAAACATGCGTGATCCTAGTTCATGTTAAATTGACTAATGCAGCACATGCAAGATGCAATTAGAGTAGGCTCGGCTAATCTAAACATGGCATGTGAAATGCAACCAATTAATGCACGTATTCAATTTTGGAATTGAAATACAAATGCAGTTAGAATGATGTACCGAGCCCGGTGCATGCAAGACAAATGTATGGATGCACGCATGCATAGCATAAGGTATGCTAATTTTAAAGATGCCCTAATCTACCATCAAAAGCGGGTAAATAAAAGGGAAGAAAGACATGGGGTTGGAAGACATACACCCACTCACGCACACTTATTACACAATTGCCCTCACTCAGAGGGTACAAATAAATATTACAGTCCGGATAACAAATACATTAATTATTACAGAATTTCTAATTAATTAATAGAAAGAATGCAAAAAAAGGAGAAAGGTGGTCACAGCCTCTGCCTCGGGATGCGCGAATGATGCATGCTCGAAATCTGGCTCGCCCGGAAAGCCCGTACCATACCACTGCCGCCTCTGTTTATACTGCCCTGTCTCTCTGAAAATTTCCAAAGTCCTAAGATAGGTTCCTTGCATGCTGAAGAGTACCACCGGCTGGAGGAAATTCCCACCGGCCCTGTATAATTTCCATCGGCTGCTGTTGGGGTTATCGGCCATTCAGACAATGTCGGTCGGCATTGAATTCTGCCGGTCGGCAGAAGGTTCCTGTAGAGGCCAGTTTTGACAGCAACAGAAGACAGACAGTATGTGGCATGGGATTTCAGGCACATGTGAGCACGGTCATGTTTCTCTTCACGCTTTGAACTCAGGGAAGCATGGCCCTCGATCCTCGAGCCATCAATGGTGCATGATAGCCCAAGAGATCAAGTTTGCCACTTGATGTAAAAATGCATGCAATCACACAAATGAGGACCAAGACCCTATCATACCGAAGTCAAGGGCCCCGGTGACCGAGACTCAAGGCGCATTACATCACTTATAGTATGAATGCTCCTTGGCCCTTACACTTGATTTGACACCACAAACCAAGTAATGCAATGCATGTTATGCTCACATGGCTCAAAATGCAACATGATACTAATTATGCAAGGCATGCCAAATACCATGCAACTAATATGGCAAGTATGCAATGCTAGGCATGCAAGATGCAAATGCAATGCAAACATGGACAATTTGAGCAATGGGATCAACATATTACATCACTTAATGAAGCAAATATGCAATGGACATGAGACAAGCATGCAAAGAGGCCTTAAACCATAAAGGGGCAGACCTTAATCCACCCCAAAACAGTGGCCAAAAGTGCCTAAAAGGGTGGACAAATACTTATGCCAACAAGCAAGCCTATGGTCCTAAGGTTAAGGCACAAAAGGGGCACTTCACTCATACCAACATGACCACTCATGGTATGAATTGGACAAGCCAAAACAGAAATTTAACATGCAAAATGGACTCCAAACCTATTGATATGGCAGCTTAAATGGCTCCAAGGGGATGCATGCACCAAGGCTCGTTTCTAGGCATAAGAGGGCACATCCTCAAGGCATGAAAGAGGTCACACATGCACACATACAAATATGATTTATGGGCTGAAAAACGATCCTAAATGATGCCAAATCATGAGGATGGTCATAGCTATGCATGCTATAAGTCAAAATGCTCAAAGCTTACAAGCCAAAACACAAAGAGAGGACACCAAATAAGGCAAGCATGACTGAAATAGATGGCCAACAGACCTTAAACATGGTAAAATAATGCCAACACCTTCATGGGACTAAGCCAACACATGCAAGAATCATGGCTTAAACATGAGATGCATTTCTAGGCCAAATAGAGGAATGTAAAGCAAGTATATTAAGCATGCAAAAGGCCACAAATCCAACCAAAAAAAGAGATTACATATGACCTAAAAACACCCAAAAACCTCTGAAAAAGGAGGAAAACCAATCAAGCATGCATGTTACCCTTTAAGCCAAAATGCAAGGAAATAAGACAATGAAGGGAGAGGGGTGTCCCTCCCCTATGCAAGACTTCAAACCACCTTCCTCACCACTGAAAATCCATTGGTTTTCAGTGGTGAAAAGACCAAAACACTTAACCAAACAAGGCCTTAACAAAGAAGCAACAAAGAGGCCAAATAAGGCCTAAGAGGGTGAGTTTGAACTTAAACCACAAAGGACCCTTAATGAAAGTTCTTAAGAATGAAAATATAAGCCTTTTTTATGTTATGCACAAAAACTAAATCAGCAAGAAAGATAGGTAAAAGACTAGTGCAAGTTTGGGGAAACTAAAGTAAAATGCTCACCCTTGAAGCACACCTCAAGAACAGCCAATACAGCCCTCCTCTTTTGATCAAAAACAGCCCAAAAACTCAAGAATCAACCCTCCAAGTCCCTCAATCTCGAAGCAAGGTGTAATAGTGTGTGTATTAGTGCAAAAGTAAGGTAAAATCACACTTTTAGGCCAAGAAACACACACAAGGGAGGAGAGAGAGGGAAATATAGAGAGAGGGTGTATCTATATGTGTAAGCTTTGGTTTTTGCCTTCAAACTCTCTACCCTAGAGCAAGGAGAAGGCCTCTCCTCTTATAGAAGTCCCTCTTGCAAAGCTTACACAACAAGCTTGCTTAGAGGGAAATCCCTTCATACACGTGTATGGAGGGAGGCAGAGCTGGTGCCAGCTATCACAGCTTAGCTGGCACAAAATATCTACATAAAGTAGATGAACAGTGGTCGGCTGCCCAAAAATGTCACCTTGAGAAAAAAAAGTGCCAACCGGCAACAAATAGTGCCGACCGGCAAAATAGATTGCCGACAGAAACAAAACACAGCCGGTGGCTTGTGGCTATGGCCGGTGGTGTGTGGGATGTCTCACAAGGCATTCTCTGCCCCTCCAAGGAAAAACACAAGTGTTTGGTGCAAAACCAGACACTAAATGGTCGAGTTCGGAGATCCTGAGGCAAGGCGCGTAGCCGAGACCTCCGGGAACTCCAAACGAACACAAACAGGGGTAATCACCAAGTGTTCCAATGGTGACGTCCAAGTCTTGAGGACGGTCAAAAATGGGGTGTCTACAATGTGATGTTTTGTCTTATTAGGCTAAAAAACCTATTTTATTTTTTATGACTATCTTAGCCAAAAAAACTACAAAACATTCTTCGTAAACATAGGCAAAGCAAGTAAATTAGAGTATGAGTCCAGCCATTAACAAAAACCATAATTCAAAATACCCATAAAAGTGACATTATTTATAACCAGCAGCAGCACAAAGAGACTCAAAAACCGAAACCAAAATCAACATAATTCAAAATGCCCATAAAAGTGATATTATTTATAGGGGGTGTTTGGGAAGATGGGTTTGAGGCTAAAATAGCCTCAAACTAAAAAAAAAAACCAAAAAACTCCTAAACCAACCCTTTTTATTAAAAATATATATATATAAAAAATAGAGCTGTCGTGGTGCCTACACTGTCACTTTGTCAAGTTGTTCCATCACTTGCTAAATTACGATTTTGCCCCTTTACATCAATTTTGGAAAATGTGATCTTAGGGACAAATTTGTCATTTTAATTTCAAATATCATTTCAACACATTTTTCAATACAACAACTCAAATAAAAATCCATTCCATCTTTCTAAACACAAAAACTAAAATAGCCTACTAAAACAGCCAAAAAGGCAAAAAGCCTCTAATATAACAAAGTATTTTTCTTAGGTAATTATCATTCAATGGTATTTTTTAAAAGTTATTACACATTAATAAAAAAATATTTCTTCCGTTTCAAAATATTAATCCATTATTTTATTTGTTATTGTCCCAAAATATTAGTCACTTTTTAAAAATTAAATATTAAAATAATTTGAATTTTCTATTTTACTCTTCTCTTAAATTCATTAGCAATATAAAAACTACAATTATGATAATTGATATTTTAAAAAAAAAATTTATTATCAAAGGATAATTTTGAAAAATTAATTGTTTTTAAGTGCAATAATTATACTAAAAAGAAATAAATTTCCTAAAAGGGATTATTATTTTGGAATGAAGAGAGTATGATTTTAATTATTAATATTTGTAATATTTATTTTTTTTGTAATTATTTTCTCTGACAACCATTGTCGGATTATTTAGGAAAATATTATAGGCTCTAAAATTTTCACCCAATAAATGAATAAATATCTCACAGAGGTGCCACACCCATATGAGATTGTTTTTATTCATTTAGTAAAAAATTTGGTATTTCTAACATCATCGAGTATTTATTCTATTATAATTTTTATTTCTTAAAGATAATATGATAATTTTACAATCGCGAGACTCGAGGGATACATACGTTAACAATGTGTGCCTTGTGAACAGCTAAAAAAGAATCGTCTTCTTTCTGCCATTCGATGGTTTGTCTGATTTGTTTTAATCGTTCAATGGTACGATTGTTTCTTTTGTTTTTTGTGGATTTTCTTTGTTTTTTCACACTGTGTAGTGTAATTATTAGGTTTAAATCTTGCATCCCATTCGTCATAAATTACGATTAATTTTTCTCTGGTCGCTTTGAGTAGCAAGTTAAAAATTAATTTTTTAATTTTTTTGATTTTATTTAAAAAAATATGTAAAAAATAAAACGATAATATAACACAAAAAGGTCAAAAAATTTAAAAATTGACTTTTAAATCAGTTGACAAAGTAGATCTTTCTCCATAGTGGTGTTTTCATAAATTAGAAAGGGCTAATGTGTCCTTTTGGTTAGTCTTGGAATACCATGTGATAGTCACGTCCGAGGGCAAACATAAATCTCTATACGTCTCATTTTATTTTTCAATCACTTAATATAAAATTATAAATTTTATCTCTTTTATCAATCACACGTGACACTATTCTAGACCAACCAATAACTCCTCCTTTTAGGTGACAAATTGTCATGGCCCGAACCCGCCCCCGTGGGTTAAGGACATAACCGGCCAGTAATCATGAGATTACCTATGACCTCAAATGAAAACAATGTGTATTTTAACGGAGTTAATGGGGGCCAAACGGAAGCAGTTCAAAACTTTGTCCATAGAGCTGTGTTTACATGGCACATCCAAACAACCAAACATATATATATATTAATAACTCACAACAGAAATATAGTAGCACAAGTTCTGTACAAACAGGATCATCCAAAAGTAAACTAAGTCAACCCATGTAACTATATACAGACATATGCAAAGTCCTCGCCAACATGACAAAAATAATAAAAAGGCGAAGATGAGTCTCGTGCATGTGAGTACTTAGAAGTGAAAAAAATAATAAAAGGGCTGACTCTCCAAAACTCGGTTGTTCCACACAGACTTCACTGGGGCTGGGTCTGGACCTCTCTTGGCTCACCTACAAACACATGAATGAGCGTGAGGGATAGCCCAGTGAATAATATCAAATAAGAAGAAACAAACGATATGTAGAACAACATACTCCGAACGACCTGGGGCCCAATTCACATTTTTATTTAACATTTATATACACAATTTAAGTCGAGTGACTACAGTTCCAAACAAAATGGCCTTTGGCCCATTCATTCTTTGATTTGTGTCAGAACGGCCTTTGGCCCATTCAGATAACAAACTGGCCTTTGGCCCATTCGTTCTTTCGCGTCAAAACGGCCTCCGGCCCATCCATTCATGTCAAAACGGCCTCCGGCCCATTCATTCTTGCCAAAATGGCCTTCGGCCCATTCATTCATGTCGAAACGGCCTTCGGCCCATTCAGTCATGTCAAAACGGCCTTCGGCCCATTCATTCATGTCAAACAGCCTTTGGTCGATTCATTCATGTCAAAATGGCCTCTGGCCCATTCGTTCATGTCAAAACGGCTTCTGGCCCATTCTTTTATTCATATCAAACATTTATCCATAATTCGAACTGGTAAATACGTAAGGCTTATAAGGAAATAAGCAATTGGACAAATGACAAGTTTCAAATATCAATATTACTCACAGTGATCGGTTGGTTGATTTGCCCTAGAGCTCGACCCTACACAGTCCATGAACATAAAAGGGTCACCAACAATTCAATCCGTTCTTGAATTCACATTTTCCTCTTTAGGCTTTATTCTTATCTCTTTAGCTCAATTACAATGTTCAATGCATGCCTTAGAGTACTTAGAAGTGAAAGAGAACGGAAAATGAAACACAGAACGAGCATACAAAATTTCAGAAAACAGGGTCCCCACTCGAGCGTGGACTTCCCCGCTCGAGCGGACCCACGAGGTCTGCAAAAGTACTGGTTGCATCAAATTCACGCTCGAGCGTGAACTCGGGCGCTCAAGCGGAAGGTCTGTCTACATAACTCCCCACTTGAACATGGATTTCCCCACTCAAGCAGACATTTAACTCTGCAAAAATACTGGGAGCATGAAATTCATGCTCGAGCGGCGGTTTCCCCGCTCGAGTGGACATCAAATTTCTGGAAATTCCAGAACACATTCTTGAGCTCCAATTTGACATTCAATGGCTCTAGAGGCATGCTTTTGGCTCAAACTTTACATAATCATATACTAACATGATACCAACACCCATTTACAATATAATGGAGCTCAATTTCACAATTTAATCACACGCATGACTCAAATTAACTCAACTCAACACCAACATGCTCAAATTCAAATATTCAGGCCTTACACCCCCATGATTTGTACATGCATGTGGGAGATGCTCATCATTCACAACTTAATTGGTGAAGAGGTGATCAAAACATGAGCTTCAATTAAAATTGCACATGGATTATACATTTTTATGCTCAAACATGCAATTTCAAAGTACTTTCTCACATGCATGTGCATAAGGACCACCAAATCAACAAAACCAACTTGATTTCATCATGCTCAAACTAACTCATGTTCTTGACCATTAATCAAACTTGAATACAAAAAATTACAAAATAGAATCCAAGAAACACTCACCTAGGAGCTTTAATTCTCACAATCTAAAGCAATTTTTTGAATAATCTCCAAGGTTTCCAAGCTTTAAGCTCAAATTGCACAATTCTCTCCCCTTCTCTCTCTATAGTCGACTCCCTCTCTTGGAGTTAAAACCAGCCAAAATGAACTAAAGGAGAGAGGTTGGGTGCTTAGTGCTTCACTATAAGCAATTTCCCTCAATTATAAATATCACACTACATATTTGAGCACTAAGTCAATATTTTAATCAATTTATTCTGATCCGAATCAATTTCCAATTAATTTTCACCGTAGGCTCTAAAAATTACATTGATCACAATGGCATAATCAATTTTGGTTTCGGTGGCCGATAGGGCCTTCAATTTAAATTCCAAAGCAGATTATCAAACAGATATTCTTACGGTGAAAAGATAGAAATTCAAAACCACATATTTTCACATAATGGCACACAAATCCATATTAAACACCTAATCATACCCATATTAAGGACCAATTAACATATTACGTAACAGGGGTATCACAGAAATGTGGAACCCAAGAAGCTGTATTGTTTTTTTTGGATGAATATAAGAAGTTGTATTGTTCTATTGAGGAGAACATACAAAAGAACAAGTGGTCCTATCTAGACTCTGCAAAATATCATTTAATCTACACTGATTCACTCAATTCGCACTGATTTGTCTATTAATTGTGAGTCAATTTGATCCGTAGTTTAAAATTTGTAATTCACTTTTGAAATTGTTTCGCTTTATTATAATTAATACATATTTTTTTTTTTACTTCTAATGAAATATTAAAATAAGTATAAAAGAAATTTAATATGTAAAATTTATTATAATTTAGTGTTATATATGAAAAAATATTATGTAAAATTAATTAGTATTATATATTATGTACTGTTTGATAATTGTTTAAATTATTCTTTAATCAATTAACAAAGTAAAACTGCTCAAATTGCGATTTAATTATTTATTATTCACAATTTAAAATTTTGTCTTCAAATCTCCACACACCACAAAAATTATATTTTATTGATAAATGATGCATAGAAAATGAGATACAAATAGATCAGGCTGAGGTACGGATATCTCGTTTTCTTTAAGGAGATCAAGCCCACTACGGTAGGAAGAACCCCAATACCGATGCAGCAGTCACAAAACTATGACTTGTCCCCTCAAGGATACAACAGCCCGACCACTTGTCGTATGGTTCAGGCCAACTCTGCACAAGATGGTGAACCCAAAGCTCCACCAAAAAAAAGAAACACCCTTCTTTGCTAGTAATCTCTCTTGTATAGAAAATAGTTGGTGTGTGTTTTTGTAGAAAAGAGTAGATGAGAGGGACTATTTATAGGCCACTAGGACCTTACAGTTACACCAAAAATAAAGATGATCATTAAACTAGAGAAAATGGAGAAACTCCAAAAATTAATTCACCACCAAGGTCATGAATTCTAATTAATCTCCATTCATGACCAAGATAAAAGGTTACCAAAGTAATGAAACTCCATTTATGTCCATTTATGACCAAGATGAAAGGTTACCAAAGTAATGAAACCCCATTCATGACCAAGATATATAAATAAATAAATAAAAGATATTAAAATGGTCCAACAATCCCCACCCATTTTAATATCAACAAGGATAAGAGAGATTACCAAACAAAGGTAGACTAGTATGCAACATGAAGGTGTACTCTGCATTGAACCTTCATTAGTGAAACAGCAACCTCTACTCCAGAGTCAGTAGTGGTCTCAGACTTGAACTATGACTGCTTAGGGAAAATAAAGAATTACTGCTCACACATAATAATCCAGATGTTGACATGAGCTTTAAATAGTCCTCTGCACAATTCAGCAAGGGTAGACATCTTATGAAACTCGAGATCACAAACAACATCAAGCTTATAATGCGTTAATTGACATCTCAAAGCATGGATGTCCTGAGAAGTGAAATCTTGGGAATAAAATTTCTCAGCAAGATTACAAATATTATCCACATTAAAAGATCTAAAATTGCCACTAGGATCCAAAATCGAGCTACGAGAAAGAAGTTCCACTACCCCATCATTAAATCTATTTTCTAACTCCATCAATTGAAAATCAATTGTAGAGTTGAATATGTCAAAGTGATAATGATGCTCAATTGTAATGTGATCTTGTTGACGACGACGACGACGACTTGTACCCCCTTTATAAGGAGAACGCATATCATGTACCGCAATGTTATGTCAATTGCAAAATGACACCACATTTGCAAGAAAAATATCCCAATCATCTTGTCTAAGTTTTTGAAAGAGAGCTACCATTGATAGATGAGACTATTACCTCTTTTTGTTGAGATTATCTTATACAACAAACTTGTTTAGGTCAAAGAAGTTAGGAATCGCTTGTATTATTAAAAATAAAGTAAATTGCAAATACACTTATTTAGATTTGCTTAAATATGAATTGCCTTTGTAGTTCTATAAATTACATCTCACCCCCAAAAGTTTTTAATTTCATAACAAATAATCCATTTTATTAATAAATCGTCAAGTCAATTAGCAATTTTTAATGATGTCCAATATTTATTTTAATTAACAATTCAGGTAATTTTATTATTATATAAGAGAGAACTTAAGAATTTATTTTTTTAATTAATTTTGTTAAATAAAAAACCTTGATAAGAGAATATTTGTAATTTTTCAAATCACATGAGATACTATGTATTTTAAACAAATCTTAGGAAGTGTATTTATAATTTATCCTTTAAAATAAAAGCACTAGGAGAGACATTATATGAATTTGAAAGATTGAATATGCAACATCCCCTATTTACCTATTTAAATTCTTTCTTGGGCACTCGGTCCATAAATTTAATTTTAGATTTTCTCTGTCTAAAGATCCACACTCGAAAATACTTTGTCCATAAAGACAAGCTATTGGAAAATGACCACATTACCTACGTATATATATGGTTTACACAGTGAAAACTGAACAAACCAAACCATCCCATCTTTCTCTTCATCTCCTCCTCTCTCTTTTCTCTCTCACTCCTCACTCACAGAACAAACCAAACCCTTCTCTCTATCTCTCTTCATCTCTTCCTCTCTCTCTCTCTCTCTCTCTCTCCACTCACTCATAGATCCGTCGCCTTTGCAATGCCGCCAAAGATCTTCCTTCGTCACCGATCTCCTCGTCGAAACCTGCTTCGTTGCCTCGTCTACTTCTTTCTGTCACCACCGTCCTCCGTCACCACCATCCAAACAACAACCATCGATTGAATCAGCATATCGTTGAAGGCTTGTTTGCACCACCGTCCCAGCAGATCTCCTCCGCCAATCTCGCAAACGTCGTCGTCGCCATACCTTCTTCCCCAGTCACAAATAGTGTGAGCGAACACAGAGTTCCTCAATTTCTAGGGACTGAGTCACAGCACCATAAAGGTCTTGTAGCATAAGAAATACAAGTTCGCCTTACGAGAGCCATTCAATCCACTAACACTTCATCGATCCCTATTAATTTGTGATTCGACGGCTGAAATCGAAGTATTACAAGGTGCTACCTCCAGATCTAGATTGCTCCACTGCAGCACCTCTTCCTCCTTCGTCGATCTCGCGAACGCGCCATCGTCTCCATCAAGATCTACGTCGTCTGCTACATCAAGGTCTGGTTTGCCATCCATTTCTTGTTTGCAATCTGTTAATGTATATATGATCTATATTCCTACATATATTAGGTATTGGTTTCCTAGATATATTTGTATTGCCATAGTTAGATTTCTTATAGGATACTCTTTCTTATAATTAAGTTTCTTATAGGATACTATTTCACAGTCTATATATACAGGCCTTTTATTGTACAGAATTCATTGAATACAATATATATTATTTCCTCTCTCTCTACTATTCAAGCATGGTATCAGAGTTAGGTTAAGTACCTAATAATTTCGCTTCACCAACCAGCGGGCAAGCCTTACTTTGGCCGCCCCTCGAACCTCAACCTATTCCGCTGTCATATTTTATTGTCAGTATCGCTTCATGATAATCTCTTCCTTTGTCCATTGGTTTATTCATACCCCAAATAGCTCTATCATATATATATATATATATGTATATATATTACTCGCAATCCATTTTTTTTTAGTGCTTTTGCTCTACTCTGTCTTTCCCTTTGCTTCAATCTCAAATAAATTTCTATCTTCAAACCTATTTGAGTTTGAGGAGGAGTATTATACCTATATCATGGTGAACGTGGTTATACACCAAACCACCTAAGTCATCTCCTTTTGGCGCACTCTCTAAGCCGTCTCATTTTGGCGCACTTTCTAAGTCGTCTCATTGGCGCACTCCCTAAGTTGCTTCCTTAGTGCACTCCCTAAGCCGCCTCCTTTGGCGCACTCTCTAAGCCGTCTCCTAGGCGCCCTACTAAAGTCGCCCCTTGGTGCACCATCCAATTCGCTCCTTGGCGCACTCAGTCATCTGTTGCCATCATCGTTCAGCACTACGTCATAAGTTATGTGTGTGCCACGCTTGTTGGTTCAATATCTAGTCTCTACAATGGTCCGACATGACTCCGTAAATTGTTCCGACGTTGATTCCGGCCACAGTCCGGCATTATCTTAAATTGTCTTGACATTAGTTTCGGCCAGTTCCTACAACAGTTCGATACGACCATAAACTGTCTCTCGACATTAGTTTCGGTCTCTGATCTATCTTAAGCATGGTCCAATACGACTATAAATTGTCTCTTGATATTAGTTCTGGCCTCTGATCTATTTCAAGCACCCTTGCGCTCCCTTTCAGACTTTGTAATCTATTTGCCTTTTATTTCATATTTTAGTTCCTCTCTCCAAACTCAAGATGTTTATCCTCCTTGAGTTTGAGGGGAGATGTTAACGTATATATGGTATATATTCCTAGATATATTAGGTATTGGTTTCCTAGATATATTTGTATTATCATAGTTAGATTTCTTATAGGATACTCTTTCTTATAATTAGGCTTCTTATAGAATACTATTTCTCAGTCTATATATATAGGCCTTCTATTGTATAGAATTCATTGAATAGAATACATATTAATCTAAGCACATAATCACAAACCTAATCTCTTTTTCTACATGAATTGTTTCTAATCATTAGGGTTTCAAAGAGTTTAACAGAGTCGATACCATCATTTCTTGTTTGAAATCTAAGCACACTTCACACTTCACAACTTCTCTATTCTCTTCTTGAAGAGAGAATGAGTCTCCATGCTTTGATTCTGATTCGAAGAACAAATCTTTATTTTTTTTAGTTGTTGTTGATTATTATTATTGTTATTGTGTTTGGTAGATTTGGATTTGTGGAGAAACATATCTCTGTTTTTTCTTACTTGATTATTTTTGTTTTTGTTTTTGTTGTTGTTGATAATGAAATAAATTGCAATAGATCGGGGAAGAGAGAGTATGATGATAGATCATCTGATGATGGATGGAAATGCAAGTTTGTGAAGAATTTTAACAAGAAAATAGAAGAAAAATAATTTTATCTATTAAATAGAAGAAAAATTAAACATAAGTTTCAACAGATAAAAATTAAATAGAATATGCATTGTCATTGTTTCTAGATCTTGGAGAAGAAAAGAAAAGAATATAGCAAAGATTGAAAGAAAAAAACGAATTAAAATTTTAGCTTCTTTTATTTGAGATATGCACAGATGTGGAAGAGAGATTGTTGAAAATTGAAGAAGCTAAAATTTTTGTCAATTACATATGCAAATAGAGGAAATCCTCTTCCATTTTAAAGTCAACTTCACTTTCTTTGTTAATACTTTAATGGGGCCACGTTAACCAGTGGCGGACGCAGAGGGCCACACTATTTGCATATGTAATTGACAAAAATTTCAGGTGGTGTTTGGCAAGTGATTTTAAGGTTAAAATAATTATAAAAGATAAAATAAGTTATTTTAGTTATAACAAACAAAACACCATATTCAACTCATAATCATTACACTCTTCTCTCACAAAAAAATTTAAAAAAGTCAAAAAGCCAAAAAACCTTTTCAAACCAGGCTTTTTAACCCAGGCTAAAATAGCCAAAAAATTTAAAAAGCCAAAAAGCCAACCCACTTCCCAAACGGTGGCTCAATAATTCTTATTTTCCAGTTGGTGTCACAGTCGGATTAGTTTTAATAGTTATTTGTGTATGTCAATTTTCGATCACACTGTCAAATTAGTGTTCAACTGGAGAGCACTGACAGAATAGATGACGCCTGAATGACCTGTCACAGAAAAAAAGAGATTCCGACGGTGGTTCATCCACCCGGGGCACTCCGACGATCAAGTCAGTAAAATATCTCTCGAAGATAAACAATAGTGCTTAACTCACTGTTCAGAATATCAAAAGCGTACCTTAGACCCATGGGGGTGCCTCCCTTTTATAGCCAACATAACCCTAGTCCCAATAAAAGCCTAGCTCTAATGGACTTAGAATTACTGCTAATCTTGGACTTCCAATAGGATTAGGATAAACTCTCTAAGAGTCTTATTTTTACCCAAACTGAAGTCTTCTCTCATTTTAGGACTCTTGTCCCTTACCCGCTTATCCCGGACTCCGGTTTCTTCGCAGATAACCTCGGCCTAGTCAAAATGATCTCGGCATCATGCCCAGGACACGTGGCACCCCGGTGACACCTCGGCCACGTGTCGTCATTCAAAATTTATGTCCCCACAACTGCCCCCTAGGTTCTATTACCTCGGCATCCTGAAGTGATGGAACCTATATCTTTTGAACCCATAGCACATTGGCTATCTTGCCTTATCTATTACTTCCAAGGTTGACAGACATCGGCTTCCATATGATAAACACTTCTGTGTGTTTGCATCAACGCCTTTAAAACCACTAACCAAGTCTATTCAAGTTCATTGAGCTGAGACTGCCCTCGTAGTCGAGGTATTTGCTTCATTAAATCAATAACTCTAAGTGCTCCTTCACGCGTATGAGCTTTCACGCACAATATTTCAACCGTTTCTGCCACGCGTCTTTCTCTTTCTTGGCTGTACCTGATACATGCCACTAAGTAGCGTCATTTTTTACGTGCGCCATCTGACATGTACACCGTCTTAGGCACATTAATTACCTTTATGCTGCCGTTTCGAATTTTGAAAAAACTTTTCCCTCTCTCTTCATCGCTTCATTTTTGCATCTTCATTCTCGTGCAAACTCTTTCCTTTTCCTCTCCCAAACCCGCCATTGCTTCAAAGTCTTCAAGCTCTGTAACCACCGCCGTTCACCTTCTCCGGCAAGGCTCTTGCTGACCTTCTCCGTTCGCTATCATCATCTGACTCCGGCGTACTCAACACCGGCTTCATTTTTCTTCGGTGAGTCACTGTTTCTCTCCGATTTATCTTCTTACTTTAGCTTCTTGTTCCTCTTTAATGATCTCCATGGCTTCACTCACTGCTTATGCAATCCTGCTCATGTATTTGTATCTTGAATTCCACCATATATTGAACATGTTTGTTTTATGATTCTGTTTTTGCCCAATCCATCTTTGAATATACTGCTTGTATATTTAGCCGATTCTTGCCACTATTCTTGGCCTTACACACCTGTACTGACTTTATCACTGTGTTCTTGATGATTCATCACTGTTCTTGATTCTGAATCACATTCATGTTTCTGTTTGCTGTGTTTTTTTTCCAGATCCTTGCCTTCAACCTTCATTTGCCTAGACTTAGGTTTGAGTTTTGTTGTAGAATTCACAAATCTTTAGGGAAAACTGAAACGAATCCCTCTTAGATCCTCACAAACTCTGACCACAGTGCCCATTTAGGTTTTAGCCAAGATCTCTTAAACCTTTGCAAAAGTACTTCCTTTTGAACTCCAACACCTTTCCCCAAGCCGATATCATGGGTATGTGGAGGCATAGAGTAGACACCCCTACTAAGTTAGAATACTTCAGGCAAGAGTTTGACATCCCGGTCGACATTCATTTGAGGTTGGCCGGGGAAAACGACTCCATCATGCCTGATGAAAACCTCATGCCATTCCTTGTCGTTGCCTTTACAGAATGTGGACTTAGGTTTCCACTAGACGTCCTTTTCCGTGAAGTTCTCCATTGCTACCAATTGAACCTGATGCAGTTTGCCATTAACTCCTACCGAGTTATTAATGGTATAATTGCTTTAGCCAAAGAAGAGAAAGCTAGGTTTACCCTTGCCGACATCCAATATTGCTACACTATGTGTGGCTTTAAATTAGAAGAAGGCTACATCTATTATCTTAAACCGAGGTCCACAGAATATAAACTTGTTGCCGACCTCCCATACTCCAACAAGGGAGCCGGGGACGATTACTTCATTGTCTCGGGCAACTGGGAGTTCGCTCCAGATGAAGACCTCCATCTCTACCCTCTTAGCCGAACAGTATTCGTAAAGGGTAATGGTAAGAACCAAGTATTACACAGACTTATTTTTCAAGTCATTAAAACTCATTCTTTCTGTATGTTCTAACGTCTGTGTTTTTTCGTGCAGCTCTTCCACAGCTACCAAAGGACTTTTGCAAGTCTTTCTTTCCCAGGAAGGACCTCAAGAAGTTGTTGGATCTGCCAGTTCAGAGGCGGAGAGCTCCCTTACTGTTCAACTTCATCCCGACTTACAAGTCGGTTCTTCCTGACATTCCAAAGAAGAAGAAGAGCAAGTCTCCTCCGTCCGCCACTACACCTCTAACAACTTCATCATCTCGGCCAGATCAGGGGTCAACCTCTGATCCAGCAGAGCAGCCATCTACGTCGACTCCACAACTGATCCCACCATCTCAACGCCAACGCCGACGTCGAACTGCAATCGCTGCTGAGATGGGCTGCAAAAAAGCAATCGCAGAAGATCTCTTAGCTGACATCCCCGATACCGTCAATGCCCAACCAGCACAGTCCTAGCCTCTACTAAAGACAAAGCCCAAGAGATTAAAGAAGGCCCAACCCAAGGCAACGGTGACTTAGATTGATACTGAGGACACCTTGCCAATTTCAAAATTGGTCGAGAGTGAAAAGACCCCCCTGCCACCGAGAAGAGGCCCGTCGAGGCCGAACCATCCCAAACAACTCGGTCCAAGAGGCCGAGATCATCGTCGGCCACAACCTCGGGGTCCATGAAATCAGATGCCCCCTGGGCCCCCTCGATCACCATCGAGGACAAGCCAGTTAGAGCTGGCAACAGTGCGACTGACCTTGAGGTCGGCGTCGCCCTCTTTACGGCTTTGCTCCTTTCAAACAATCTCAACCGAAATGCCGAGATGAGCGAGTATAAAAACTTTGCTCTGATGCTCCAGCATTCCGTTCAAGTAAGTCCCTTACACTTGGTTTTTTTCTTTCTCTATTTTTCCATACTTAGAGAATTTTTACTAACTTTTGTTCTATCCATTTTCTTTCAGGCGATTCAGCACACCTACTTCTTTTCTATGCAAGCTTTTGAAATAAGGAAGGAGTTGGTCGACAAGACCAGAGAGGTCACTGCTTTACAGAAGTCCCTCAACAAGGCCATGGACAAGATGAAGACCTTGGAAGATCAGGCCGAGGTAGCTACAAAAGTTCAGGATGCGGCCGAGGAAAAAATAGAAGCTGCAGAGGCCATCAAGAAGGTTTTTGAGGCCGAAGAAAAGATGGCCGAGGCCCAAAAAGAACTTCAAGACGCCTTGGTCACCAAAGAGGCCAAAATCAAGGCCGCCGATGAAAGGACATACGCTGAAGGGGGTGGCCGATGTCACGGCGGACTACAAAAGTCAGGTAATGCAGGCATGCAACAAGGGTTTCACCCTTGGTTGGATGGCTGCCCTAAAAAAGCTTGATGTCCTCGAGGACTCCCCATTCAGGAATACGGGTGACCTTCCTTTTCCATTTCCCCCTACTCCAAGCCAATCCAAAAACGATTCCGAGTCCGAGGAGGAAGCTTTGGTGAGGAAGAAGAAGGAGGCTGTTGGGGCCCAGACCCCTACTTAGAATGAGCAAGTCGTGGACTTGTCTTAGGATGAGGAGGGTGAAGTTTCAAAAGATGCCACTCCTGAGAAAACAACATCGGATATGCCTGCCTCCGAGAAGAGTATCGATCAGACTCTTCGGGAGATTGATGCTGAGCTTGCAGTTGAAAAGGCCGCCGAGATGTCTTCCCAATTGTCTTCTGAACCTCAGACACAACCAGCCATAGACGCTAAATAGTCTTAGTTTGATATTTTCTTCTTTTTTCCGTGCCTTGTACTTTTCTCCTTTCTTTTTGAAACAATGTAAGTTTTAATTTGGCCAACGTGCCACTCTTGTATTTCACTAAGTAACTCCTTTGTAGGCCGAAGTGCCCTTTCTTTGAATGTAAATACTTCTTCTTTCAATGCGATTTGTATGTTTGTCTTCCTTTACTCTTGTATGACTCTTTATACTTAGAATAATTTTATGTCTTCAACATACACCTTGATTGTGTGATCTACTCAGTGTGGAATACTTCGACTATTCCCACTAACAATTTTCCTCGGCTTTGTCCAAACACTTCATAATATTTTCTAGAGTGTTACCTACAACTTGCCACCTCACTCAAGACCTCTGTCTTCTGTTGTTGCAACATATCCTTGGTTTAACTTGAACTTGTAAATTTTTCTCAAAATTTCAACAAGTGTTAAACATGACCTCGGTTTAACTTCAACTTGTAAATTTTCTCAAAATTTCAACAAGTGTTAAACCAATTTCCTTTCACATAACCCAGGTTTAATTTCAACTTGTAAATTTTCTAAAAATTTCAACAAGTGTTAAACAACAAGTGTTAAACCAATTTCCAAGCATCACTTTCCAGCACTCTGCCCCCTAATGTGAACCCAAGTTCCACTTGGGTTCTCATTAAGCCTGGGGTGTTGACCGAGGTCATATTTAAACCAAGACTGGCCGAGGTCAACAACCTCGGTCTCTTTGTTAATCTGACTGACATGTATTTAGTTTCAATCTGAGTCTGACTCTGCCAATATGACAAGTCCAGGTTATCCCAACTTAGTTCAACTCTATTATATGCAAGTAAAAGTTCTACTCTGCCATATAATAAGTCTAAGTTATTCGTTATGTTTCGCTTAGAAATATCGCCAACTTAGTTCAACACTATTATATGCAAGTAAAAGTTCTACTCTGCCATATAATAAGTCTAAGTTATTCGTCATGTTTCGCTTAGAAACATCGCCAACTTAGTTCAACTCTATTATATGCAAGTAAAAATTCTACTCTGCCATGTTATGCTTAGAAACATCGTCAACTTAGTTCAACTCTATTATATGCAAGTAAAAGTTCTACTCTGTCATATAATAAGTCTAAGTTATTCGTCATGTTTCGCTTAGAAACATCGCCAACTTAGTTCAACTCTATTTTATGCAAGTAAAATTTCTACTCTGCCATATAATAAGTCTAAGTTATTCATCATGTTTTGCTTAGAAACATCGTCAACTTAGTTCAACTCTATTATATGCAAGTAAAAGTTCTACTCTGTCATATAATAAGTCTAAGTTATTCGTCATGTTTCGCTTAGAAACATCGCCAACTTAGTTCAACTCTATTATATGCAAGTAAAAGTTCTACTCTGCCATATAATAAGTCTAAGTTATTTTTCATATTTCGCTTCGAAACATCGCCAACTTAGTTCAACTCTATTATATGCAAGTAAAAGTTCTACTCTGCCATATAATAAGTCTAAGTTATTCGTCATGTTTTGCTTAGAAACATCGTTAACTTAGTTCAACTCTATTATATGCAAGTAAAAGTTCTACTCTGCTATATAATAAGTCTAAGTTATTCGTCATGTTTCGCCTAGAAACATCACCAACTTAGTTCAACTCTATTATATGCAAGTAAAAGTTCTACTCTGTCATATAATAAGTCTAAGTTATTCATCATGTTTCGCTTTAGAAACATCGTCAAGTATCTGGTTAATTGGCCAAGTTTGGAAATCAAACTAAAACTTTATTATTACTTCGGCTAATAACACAAAATCTTTAGAGAAAAGAAACTCTTAATGATAAAAAAACTTCAAATTGCAAGTATTCCAGGGTCTTGGCAACTCTTTGCCTTCACCGTCCTGAAGCCGATATGCCCCATTGCCCAAGACTGAGGTGATTCTATTGGGCCAAGCTTGCCCTCTCTAGGATCCTTCTTGTTGCCGACAACCTTTTTTAGGACGAGGTCACCAACCAGGAACTCTCGCGGGTTCAACTTCTTGTTATAAGCCCTGGCAAGCTACTATTCGTATGCCCCCAGCTAAATTGCCGCTTTCTCCCTTCTTTCTTCTAGTAGATCCAGATCTCGGGCTAAAAATACATCATTAGTTCCATTTTCCACTCCCTGGGTTCTGATCCCTGGGACGCCGACCTCTAGAGGAATGACTGCTTCTGTGCCATAAGCCATGGCAAATGGGGATTTCCCAGTTGATCTTCTCGGCGTAGTTCGATATGCCCAGAGCACACTGGGCAATTCATCTACCCACTTTCCCTTTGCTACTTCTGGCCTCTTCTTAATTCCATCCAAGATAACTTTGTTGGATGCTTTTGCTTGTCCATTGCTTTGGAAAAAACTTGGGGTGGAAAAATAACTCTTGATTTTGAACTTTGCACAGAAGCTGTGTTCCATTGTTAGCTATTATTGCTCTTGGGATCCCAAATTTGGTGATGATGTTCTTCCATATGAAGTTCTTCACATCAACGTCCTGAATCTTAGCAAGGTGTTCAGCTTCTACCCACTTGGTGAAGTAATCTGTTGTTACCAGTAGGTACATCCTTTGTCCAGTTGCTTGAGGCAGTTTTTCAATAAGATCCATGCCCCATTGGGCAAATGGCCAAGGGCTGGATACCGAGTTCAAGTCTGCTGCTGGTTGATGTATCAAAGGTGCAAACCTTTGGCACTTATCACACTTCTTGACATAGGCTTCAGCATCCATCTGCATGTAGGGCCACCAGTACCCCTGAGTAATGGCCCTATGAGCAAGTGACCTGCCCCCAACGTGGCTTCCACATACTCCTTTATGTATCTCATACAGAAAATCTTCAACTTGTGCAGGATGCACACACCTTAGAATGGGTCCAATAAAAGATCTTCTGTGGAGATGTCCTTTCGCTGTTAGACTGAATCTTGCCGACTTCACTCTGATCTTGTGTGCTTCTTTTCCGTCATCTGGCAGTTTCCCGTATCGGAGGAATACTATTATTGTATCCATCTAACTTAGTCCCATCTCCACACACATTGCTTCACGCTTTGTGTTTGGTGGTTCTATGCTTGGACCTGACAAGTAGTCAACCATTATCGTTCTTGTCTCTCCAGGCTTCATTGCACTAGCCAGGTTGACCAGAGCATCGGCGTGGCTATTGTCATCTTAGCTTACCTGCTGTAGTCAGCAGTTTTGGAATAAGGCTACCAGTCTGCCCACTTCCTTTGCATAGGCCGACATCCTTTCATCTCGGGCTGGAAATTTGCCTGTTTATTGGTTGACTATAAGCTGGGAGTCATAGAAGACTATTACCTTGTCGGCTTCCATGGAGCTGCCAGCTTTAATCCTGCGATTAATGCTTCGTATTCTACTTCATTGTTTGAGGCCTTAAACCCCAAACGAATGGATTGTTCCAGTATCTGCCCATCTGGCGATACTAGTACAACTCCTGTCCATGCTCCTTGTCGGTTTGAACTCCCATCAACAAACAACCGGAAGGAGTCACCAATGTAAATGCTGCAAGGTCTGAGTTTCTCTTTGTTCCTTTGTTCTGTTGTCCCCCGCTGGGTTTTTCCTTGCTTATTTGGACGTTGAATATCTCGGCTTAAAGGAGCCCAATGTATGACGGCTTCTGGTGTGAATTTGGCCACGTAGTTGACTAAGACTTGGCCTTTGATTACTGTCATGGGTCTGAATTCCAGGTCATATTGGCCTAAGGCCACTGCCCATCTAGCTATTCTGCCTGTCAGATCCCTTTGCTACAACAAGGACCTCAAAGGATGTTCAGTTAATACTACAATTCTGTGGGCCTGAAAGTAATGATTCAGCTTCTTGGAGGCCATTACTATAGCCAGTGTTAACTTCTCCAAGGGCAAGTACTTGGTCTCTATATCTGCCAGGGTTTTACTTACGTAGTAAACTACCATTTTCTCTCCCTTTTCTTCTCTGACTACTACTGCACTCACTGCGTGCTCTGAAACTGCCAAGTATAAGAACAGCTCCTCTCCATGTATTGGATTTGAGAGAACTGGAGCTGTGGTCAAATACTTCTTCAAGTCAGCCAAGATGGTTTCACACTCCTCGGTCCATAAGAAGTCTGTGGCTTTCTTTACTAGGCTGAAGAAACTTACAATTGTCAGAGCTCCTACTTATGAGCCTATTCAGGGCTGCAGCCCTTTCAGTCAACATCTGCACTTGTTTTGCTGATGTTGGGCTCTTTAGTTCTAAGATGGCCTGGAGCTGATCTAGACTGGCCTCAATGCCCCTTATGGTCACCAAGTATCCCAAGAACTTACCAGACCCAACTCTAAATGCACACTTCGATGCATTGAGTCGGAGCCGATATGTTTTAAGACTGTCAAAGACTGCCCTTAAGTCTTCCAGATGATTTTTTGGCTCCTTGGTCTTCACGACCATGTCATCTATGTATACCTCTACTGTTCTGCCAATTAAATGTTTAAACATCTTGGTCACCAATCTCTGGTAAGTTGCTCCTGCATTTTTCAACCCGAAAGGCATTACTCTGTAGCAATATAGTCATTTTGGGGTGATAAATGAAGTCTTTTCCTCATCTAGGGGGTACATAGCTATCTGATGGTACCCCCTGTAGGCATCCAGGAAGCTCATCCTTCCATGCTCTGAAGTGGCATCCACTAATTGGTCAATCTTGGGTAATGGGAAACTGTCTTTGGGACAAGCTTTGTTCAGGTTGGTGAAGTCCACGTAGACCCTCTACTTACCATTCTTCTTCTTCACCACCACTGTGTTTGATAGCCATGTTGGGTAACTTAGCTATCAAATGGCTCTGGCTTCCAGAAGTCTGTCTACTTCATCTTCTACTACCTCAACATGTATTAGTGTCGGCCTTCTTGCTCACTGGATGACAGGTTTGGCCGACCTGTCTACATTCAGTCTATGGCAAGTGACCTCGGGGTCAATGCCTGGCATCTCGTATGGTGTCCATGCAAACACTTCAAGGTTTTCTCTTAGGAATGCCTCTAACTCTTTTTCCTCTTCCTCGGCTAAGCGCGAGCCAAGAAGGAAGAAGCGTTCTTCATCTCCTTGCTGGACAAGGATTTTCTTCAGGGCTTCTTCACTCTTCTCGGCTGGCTCTTTGCCGACGTCATCCAAGACTTCCGCATTTTCATCCTCGATCTCTGCTGTTTCTGCTTCTCGTACGTTGCAGGTAGACTTCATTGTTGCCATGGAGTAATTTTTCACCTGCAGCTGATCCTCTCTTACCTCCTCTATCCCACGCTCTATTGGGAACCGCAATAGCTGATGTAATGTTGAGGGAACGGCCCCCATTACATGTAATCATGGCCTTCCCAAGATATCATTGTAAGGGAAAGGTGTGTTGATTATGGTGAACTTTGTTTTTATTTTCTTGGTGCCAGCCTGCACCTCCAAAGTTGCTGCTTGCAGGGGCCATGTCGGCGTTCCATTGAACCCTACCATTGGGCCATTGGACTACTCCAAGTCATCTTGGTGAAGGCCAAGCTCCTTGTAACATCTAACTGTAACAGCGCCCGCGTGAGGGGCCTCGCGCTACAGTTCGGACTCTCGATTTGTGTCACGGTTCTTAATCTGAACCAAAGAGTCCAAATCTGGCAAATCGTTTTGAGAAACAGATTTTTGAAAAAGTAGTGCCAAACATGGACTGCTTTGCCAGATACAGAGTCGCCACCTAAATATTTTTTAAATGGGGAAATTTAGGAAACCCTGACTCGGTGCCGAAGGCCACATGTCCGTCATCACCGGAGTTGTCTCGGCTCGGGAGCTTGGGTACGATCGGGGAAGGTCAGCTATGAGCACCCCCTTTCGCCCGGTCTGAAGACCGGCCTCTACTAACCGTGATATCCGTTTTTGAAAACTTTATGTGTTCTTAAACCAATTGTTAGCCTAGAATTACTATGTTATGCGCACAGCAAACAAGTATAGACTAGATTGCCTAATTTGGAAATAAACATTGCATATCCGTTTGGTTTGAAAATGCTTTGGAATTTGCTACTCGCAAGTAGGCTAAAATACGGATTTCAACGAGTTTTTCCAACTCAAACAATCCGGCCTTCACCCACAGGCATTCAAAACAGTTTAACACATAAGCATCTAGCCACATGTTAAGCATGCTGTTATGGCAACATTCACACTCATGCGATATGCTAAAGCAAAAATACTTACATCGTACTCCGTGCCAAAACAGTAAACTAGTTAGCAAACATGTATGTCCCTAGTTCATGTTAAGTGGCTAATGCAACACAGGCAAGGATGCAATTTAGAGTAGGCTCGGCTAACCTAAAGATGGCATGTGAAATGCTGCAACTAACAAGTTCTCATCTTGGAATTGAAATACAAGTGCAGTTAGCATGATGTGCCGAGCCCGGTGCATGTCAACAAATGCATGAATGCACGCATGCATGGCATAAGGTATGCTGAATTTAAACATGCCCTAATCTACCATCATAAGCAGGTAAATAAAAGGGAGAAAGAAGTGGGGGTTGGAAGACATGCACACACACACCCACACTTATTACAAGTTTGCCCTCGCTCGGAGGGACCAAATAAATATTACAAATTAATTAACTACGCAAGCTAATTAAATATTACAAATTAATTAATTAATTAACAAATTAACTAATCTAGGAAAACAGGTAAACCGCCTCGGGAAATGCGCCGCCATGCATAGGCTGCCTCTGTTTTCCTCCCTTTCCTCCTCTGGAGGTTGTCAAAACCTCAGGACTACATCCTTGGACAGAGGGGATCACCACCGGCTAGATGAAACTTCCACCGGCAGTGTGGTATGGCCATCGGCACAAAATAGGGCCTGTCGGCAGAGAAAAATGTGCCGGTCGGCACATTACACTGCCGGTCGGCAGAGTATTCCTGCAGAACCTGCAACTCACAGCGACAAAGGGCAAAACAAGGCATGGCAGCATATTTCAAGGCATGTATGCACCAACCATGTCTCTTATCATTGTAATGACTCAAAGGGACATGTGCCTCGATTCTCGGACCACCAATCACGCATTTCCATGCATGATGGCCCAAAGAACCGAGCATGCAACTTTGGTTTCAAATGCATGCAAACCAATCAAACGAATTAGGCCCAATTCCTATCACCAATTCAAGGAACAAGGCATGCATGCGAAATGCAATGCAACCTAGGCATACAAGCTAGGAATGCAACATGGCATGGCAATCAACTCATGCAAGCATACAAGCATGCATAGAGCAATGCAAATGGATGGCAAAGATGGACTTAAACATGAATTAGGCGACTCTAAAATAGGCCTAAAACAGTAGCCAAAAGTGCTAAAGAGTGAGAGCTAAATGGCATGCACACACACATGCTCATAAAGACCAACACTTAAGCATGAATCAAACAACATTCAAGCACACTTGAAAGAAGGAAACATGGACAAATTAGCATGCAACATGAGCCTTAAAATCATGTTATAAAATGATACCAAATCAAATTATAAATCAAGTCAAGCATGCAACAAAAAGTCCAAGTGTTCAAGGCAAGTTGATAAGGCATTGAACTACACTTATCATGACCAAACATGGCATGCATTAAACAACTAAAAATAGATTTTTAGCTCATAACAAGGCCAAAGGACTCCTTAGATAGCATCTAAGTGGCCCAAATTCAAAGGCATGCAAAGGCACCAAAACATGGAACATTGCAAAACATGCTTTCAAAGCATTAAAGAGACATGCGAGGCAATCAAACAAGCATGGAAATGGGACTGAAATGACATATAGAATGATCCCAAATCACCAAAACAATGCAAAGATGGCATGCTACACATGCACATACTCAAGGCCAACAAGCCCAAATGCAAAGGAGCCTTATAATGCATGCTAAAATCGACCCAAACGACTATGGACAGATCTAAAACATGGCAAAATAAGCATATAACCTTCACAAATACAAGCCTAAAACATGCTCCAACAAAGGCTAACAACCTAGAACATGTTAAGGCACAAATAAGGCATTACATGGCAACTATGCTAAACATGCATAAGGTTCCAAAACCAACTTGAAATCATGTTATATCATGGATATATAAGCATGAAAAACAAACCAAACATGCTCAACACACACTCAAGCATAGGCTTCTTTAAGAGGCCAAAATGTGCCCTTTTCAAGGACAACAAGGAGAGGGGGTGGCCCTCTCCTTCTTGGGACTTCAAAGCATCATCTTTACCACTGAAATCCCTCAAGATTTCAGTGGTGAAGAGACCTCAACACCAAAATCCCGGAGCTAGCACAAAATGGCTCAAAATGAGGCCTTTTGGGGCTTAAGGGTGGTCAACACCCCTCAAACAACAAAACACTCTTAATAAACAATAAAGAGGGCTTAAAAATAGAACTTTTTTTATGTTATACAATAATCACAAAAACAGCTCTAAGATAGGTATAAAATTGATGCAAGAATGGGGAATAAAGGTGTAAGTTTCTTACCCTTGTAGTCCTCTTCAACAAGGATGCTCCAATGGCCTCCTTTGGCTCCAAATCAGTCAAGAAGCTCAAGAACAACCCCTTAGAACTCTAATCTTAAGAGGAAGGTGAAACACTAGGTGTTTGTGTGCAATAGTAAGGCACAAAACACCTAGTGTGCAAAATGGGAGGGAAAGAGAGATAGATTGAGTGTATCTAACCCTAACCCTAGAAAACCAGAGCTCTCCTCTGTCTTTTTTTTCTCAAAAATGTCTAAGCCTCTCTTTTCTAAGCCTTAGAGAGAGCCCTCTCTATAAGCCTCTTGTAAAGCTTATTCAACAAGCTTTGCAAGAGGGAGATCCCTCCATACACGTGTATGGAGGGGAGAAAAAGTTATACAGCTGTCCTAAAATATCTGCAAAAGCAGATGAACAGCAATCGGCCGGCAAAAAATGCCATCTTGGCCAAACAAAGTGCCGACCGGCACAAAAAAGTGCTGACCGGCAACAAATAGTGCCGACCGGCAAACTATTTTGCCGGTGGCAGCAAAAACCAGCCGGTGGCCTCTAGCCACTGCCGGTGATGGGTGGGGATGGTCTACAAGCCCTACCCTGCCCTTCCAAGGCAAAACACAAGTGTTCGGTGCAAAACCGGACACTGAACGGTCAAGTTCGGAGATTCTGAGGTAGGGCGCGAGAGCCAAAACCTCCGGGAACTCCAAACAAACACAAACAAGGATAATCACCGAGTGTTCAAGCGGTGACGTCCGAGTCTTGAGGACGGTCAAAAATGGGGTGTCTACAGTTGCCCCTCTTTGACAGAACTCGAAAGTCATAACAATGACGGGAGTGAATGTCAAAGCCTAGAGACGACCCATTTTTGACAAGGCCGAAGACTTAGACAAACATGCAATAAAAATAAGATATGCGCCCGAAGGCAGGGGCAAAATGCACGACAATGCACAGAGCCGAGCATAACTTATGATCATGCAAAGAAAGCTGTAATGAAGCAAACATGCAACAATTTTAAGCTAGCATACCAAACTACACTACAATGCAGAAAGGATGTAAGAGAATTATGGAATTCTCAATACGTCTCACTCGGGAGATACAATACCTGCGCGGCTCGTCTGGTTGCACCAGCTTCAAATGAACCGTACATACAATATCGTGCCTGAAAAAGAAAACAAACTTAACAGGTACAATATTGTTAGCAACATGCATGACAATGCAAATGTGGATGCAAAACGATATGCGATATATACAAAACAATGTATAAACAATGCAAATGCAGATGCAATGTAATTGAAACAATGCAAGCTACATGCAAAGCAATTGGATCGTGATCCAATCACGAGCGGTTCGAAACCACACCTATGTCAAATAGATTGATGGAGGTAACAAGTCTGTCTACCATAGAACGGTCAACTGAACTATGAGTATTGTAGACAGACGCAAGAACAAGTATTGGGTGGAATGACACAAGTGGGGAAACAACCCGCTGGAGAAAGGACTACGATCCTAATGCCGGATGCAAAAATTACACTACAATGTAATGGGTGGATATGGCACGCAGGCCAAACCAAATCTTGCCTAGGAAAGGCATGCATACATACAAGCCATGTGTAACACAGAAAAGGTGCCGCAACCCTCAACCAACATATCAACGTGGAATCGGCGCGATACACATACAGAACTGTGTTCTAACATGAAAAGTAAGGGCACATACCAGACCAAGCTCAACCTGGAAAGGCGCAAGCCATTAGGCGGAAGGTGATGCAATGAATGCATGCAATATTACAATGCAATATTTACAAATATGCAATGGAATGGATACAATGGATATGGCATACAAGCCAAACCAAATCTTGCCTAGGAAAGGCATGCACACATACGAGCCATGTGTAACACAGAAAAGGTGCCGCAACCCTCAACCAACATATCAACGCGGAATCGGCGCGATACACAAGAACTGTGTTCTAACATGAAAAGTAAGGACACATACCAGACCAAGCTCAACCTGGAAAGGCGCAAGCCAAAGGCGGAAGGTGATGCAATGAATGCAAGCAAACTACAATGCAAATGCAAGACAATGCAAATATGCAATGACTATGATTGCAACTTTCCCTATCTTACCAACAGGGTGATATACTAGGTTGGTTCAGTATCCAGAACTGAGGCGTAGACATGCCGCCTCAACCTATGGGGCTTCCATACAGATTTCAAGCCGAGGGTAAACCTCTGGGTATTTAAACCAGACTTTAGTCTCGGAACTCCCGAACCTTTGCGTTCTAGGCATAAGCCGTTCGAACTCTAGTTTCCACCGTCCCCGTTGGTCTTCTAGGAACTCATCGCAAGCACAGACAGGTGGCTTTACTAGACCACCGAAAGTCGTTCGGGCACGACAAACACCGAAGGAATTGCACCTTCAGAGGATTTAAGGTCTCCTAGACCGGGATGCAAAATGTATGCATGACAATGCATGTTTTTTTGTTTTTTTTTGAAATGCAAATGATGTATGAAATGCATGTTGCATGAGATGCGCGACAACACGCGGCTTAAGATATGTACAAAGCAATAGTGTGCACACCAATGCAATAAAGGTCTTGCACCTTCCAAGGATTTAAGGTCTCCTAGACCGTACGTGTTTAAGGTCTCGCCAGACCATGCGTGTTTAAGGTCTCGCCAGACCATGCGTGTTTAAGGTCTCGCCAGACCACGGGGGTATTTACAAGACGCGTGACAATGCGCTGAAGGTTTCGCACCTCCAAAGGATTTAAGGTCTCCTAGACCGTGCGTGTTTAAGGTCTCGCCAGACCGTGCGTGTTTAAGGTCTCGCCAGACCATGCGTGTTTAAGGTCTCGCCAGACCGGGCGGTATTGCACGACGGTATGATGCGCAAAATAGCGCAATGCGTTAGGCAACGCGAGTGCACAAGACAGTGCGATGGAATGCATGCAAAATGCAATGAGATGCGCAAAACAGCGCGAACAATTTTGAAATGCACAGAACAGTGCGATGCGCAGAACAGCGCGAGGTTTGAAATGCACAAGACAGTGCAATGCGCAGAACAGCACGAACAATACAATGCACTAACAAGTGCAATGCGCAGAACAGCGCGAACAAAATACAATGCACTAACAAGTGCAAGTAAGGTGCGCAAGATAGCGCGAACAAAATACAATGCACTAACAAGTGCAAGTAAGGTGCGCAAGATAGCGCGAACAAAATACAATGCACAAAATAGTGCGATGCGCAAAATAGCGCGAACAAAATACAATGCACTAACAAGTGCAAGTAAGGTGCGCAAGATAGCGCGAACAAAATACAATGCACTAACAAGTGCAAGTAAGGTGCGCAAGATAGCGCGAACAAAATACAATGCACTAACAAGTGCAAGTAAGGTGCGCAAGATAGCGCGAACAAATGCAATGCACAAAATAGTGCGATGCGCAAAATAGCGCGAACAAAATACAATGCACTAACAAGTGCAATGCCAAGTGTGACGTGCATGCCACACGGAGTGTAAATGGGCTTAAATGCGCAACAACGCACGTATTCCGGAATGCATGACAATGCATGGAATGGAAATGCAATGATGATGCATGAGAAATGTGCACGACAATGCAAAGGGGTGCGTGTTGCAACGCATGTAACACGTGCATAACAATGCAAATGTGTGGCGCGTGACAGCGCGATGTAATGCACCGAAGTAGTGTGATGAGTTCGTGCAACACACATGGGGCAACTTTTGAATTCAAAAGGATACAAAAAGGATACACCTTGCACGAATTCGAGTGCCACGCACTGGAGACACGGCCCGAAGTCAAAACGGAGGCCGGTTGAACATCGGAGATGCACTTTCTTGCACTTTCTTGAGCTATGAAGACCACAAACTTCTCATATGGCCTAACCAAGGCTGTGGGAACCCCACCGGCAGTAATGGGAGGCCACCGGCTGGACATCGGCACAAAAATAATTCTATCGGCACAAAAAAGTGCCGGCCGGCACAAAACATTGCCGACCGGCAAACAGTTGCTGAATCGGGGCAGTTTTGTCTTTTCACTTCGGGCATTATAAAATAGGGCTTGAAAACCCTATTCTTCACTTTTCCACCGCCGAAAATTCTTGCCCTCTCTCTCTAGAGTGCTTCTGTCTCATTTTTCGCCCGTTTCTTCGCGTTCTACGCCCGTTTCGTCGTCGGATTCGCGTTTCTCTTCGCGTTTCGGACACTTTCCACCGATCACATTCTCGTTTCGGCGCCTCGTTCGGCGTTCTCGCCTTCTCGGGGTTTGTTCCCCTCACTTTCCTCTTCATTTCCGTGTCCTTTCACATTCCGGCCTTCCCGGCCATTTCCGACCCTCTCGGGAGTTGACTTTTCAGTTGGCTCTTCGTATTCCGGCTCGGTTTTCCTTTTCCGGCCATTTTCACACCACTCTCTACATGGCGGACGACATTCCACGTGTCGGGACTCCCCCGGACCACGAGATGGACCCCGGGGTCGAGCTCTTACCACTGAGCGAGTGCCCGTTCGACCCGGCGACCTACCGGCCGGCGATTCACGTTCTGCCCCCAGACGGCCTGCGTCAGTTCCGGAGTTTCGAGAGGTACGCGGCCCCTGAGCTACTGCTGCGTGAGCCTACCTCCCACCTTTCATTCGGCACTCCCGAGGTAACTCTTCATCTTCTGCTTTACTTTCTGCAATGTAGGATACAAAACTGCCATAGTTAGCTGTATTCTTTAATTGCTGAAACCTGATATGCCGTAGACCGTAGTTGACTGTAAACATACATACAACTGATATCTGCTTGAGACTGACACATGCACACACACTGCACTAGTCCTGAATCACCCAAACACACGGCACACACTGTATTCTACTGCACACACACTGGTACCCAGTATTTGTCTGAATCTGTTCGATTTGCACACATGCCACATCTGTTCTGAAACGCCCAAACACGCTGACACAGCACACGTATTTTCTATAAGCACACCGGCACCCGGTATCTGCCTGAATCTGACAAACTTGCATACATGCCATATCTGTCTTTTCAAAATCGCATTTTGAATGTTGTCCTGCAATTGTTGTCTTCTGTTTGCAGGAGGGTTCCCATACCATTCGCGGGTATGGGAATACTGGTGCGCGGGAGTGGTATGACGAGCTCCCTGATGCGGTCCAGTGCATCGTGGACCGAGCGGGCTTCGGCACCTTCTGCCGAGGGCTCTCTAGGTTGTCCACCTGCAGACCTCTTCTTGCTGCTCTGGCGGAGAGGTGGTGGGACACCACCGATTCTTTCCACTTTTCTGCCGCAGGGGATATGACGATGACCCCTTATGACTTCTCGATGCTCACAGGCATCGGGGTAGGGGGTGATCCGATCCCCTTCGACATAGCGATGGATGAGTGGACCGCCGCTCAGGTTCATTTACTGGGGGAGGCCCCTCCGCTAGCTCGCCCAGGCTTCGTCCGCTATTCCTGGTTCGAGGCACAGTTCAGGGTCCTGCCCGCATTGGGGGAGGAGACTCAGATGACCGAGGAGGACGTGGAGAGATATGCTCGGGGCTTCCTCATGTTCCTTTTCGGGACTACTATCTTCGCCGACCGGGCGAACACCGTGCCTCTCTGCCTTCTCAGTGCACTGGTGGACGTCCGAGATATTCTGCACTTCGATTGGGGCGGCGCTGCTCTGGCCACCTTGTACGGATATATGAGCTCGGCTTCTCGCGGCAGCGGCCAGCTGCTCGGAGGTTACTGGCGAGCTTGGGAGGTACATTTCTTCTCCACTTTTCATTTCTGTCTCGTACTTTCTGTACTCTGTATACTGCACACACTGTAGTCTGCGTTACACTCACTGTATACTGTACACACGGCACACACATACATTCTGTTTTACACTGACTGTACACTGCTCACACTGTACACTGCACACAATACATTGCACAACACACGGCTCTGCCATTTCTGCTTTATTCTGTATACCCTGCTTTATCTGAAGGTCATACTGACATCTGTTTTGCAGTTGTGGGTTTATGCCTACTTCCCTAGGCTTGCACCTGTACCAGTTGCGGAGCCTCCTCCGGCTGTTCCTTTCTCGAGTCGCTTTGACGGGGGATGCACCCGGCGACCTCGGGAGACATTCGGCTTCTTCCGCCGATACTTCGACACCATCACCCCCACAGAGGTATGCTTTACTTTCAGTTCGTTTAGCTTCGCTTTCCCACTGCATGTTTCAATAACAGTAGATAACAAACTGTCTGTTACTTTCAGATCACATGGCGGCCATGGGCTTCCTTGCCGTCGGCGATGCGGGGTCGGTTCCCTGGTGCTGAGGAGACCTCGCGTTTCCGGATTCTGCTAGAGGGCCCGGTCTGTCGGGCTTGGTACCTGGGGGAGCGTTTTCTACGCCAGACCCGCGGGTTACCTGAGCAGATAGTCCCGGCTCACCCTCCTGCAGAGATGAGGGAGACCGAGGGGCTGACCCCTGAGCAGCTGGATGATTACTCCATCGGCTGGGAGGAGGCCGGCTTCCGAGGCACCGGCGACTATCAGGAGTACGTGCGGACGTACCTGATGCGACCTTTGAGCGGTCGTCGAGCAGAGGGGGCCAGGCCTGTAGCATCGGCGGCTGGGGCCGGAGCAGGAGCAGGGGCTGGATCTTCGAGGAGGGCCCGAGTCCGTGGCAGGGGCGGAGCGCGGGGAGGACGAGGAGCTGGCTGGCCTGCCCTGCCTGCTGTACTGACTTTCCAGGGGCAGGGTGGGGCGACCTATCAGATCCCCTTCTCCCCTCCACCAGCTGGGCATGAGTTCACTGACATCCCCGACCTTCCGCCGGTATGTATCACTGCACTTCGTACAGTTATCTCACTTCAGTTTACTGATATTCCACAGAATACTAATGCATCTGATACCTTTGCAGGCTTCTCCTGAGTACACCCGTCAGTCGTTGGCGATGAATGCCTCGATGATGGGGATGCTCCGGCGGACATTTGACCTTCTGGCTGTCTACAGCATACCGGTATGTCCTTCTGACACTGGCCTCAAACCATTCATACACTGCTTCGCATAATCTGATTCACGGCACAACACCTGATACACTGATCTCACTGTATCTGAGCACTGCATACACTGCATTCTGCACTAAACTCTGTACTGACAAACTGCTCACGGCATTCATACACTGTATCCATACACTGCATTCTGCACTGATAAACTGTCTACAGTATACTGATGCATTTCACTTTTTGTGTGCTTTTTCGGCCTCCCTTCCAGATTCCCATGGCAGGAGGTGCTCCAGCCAGACCTTCTGTCCCTGCCCGGGGGAGAGATGAGGAGGGCAGGATATTTCCCCGCACTAAGGGTGGGCGTACTCACGTCGGGAGCAGCTCGCGGGCTCCAGTCCCGGACGATGACGACGACGAGGAGTCAGAGGCGGAGGCAGGGTCGTCGGAGGAGGAGACCGCAGACGGTTCTAGCTCGGGCTCTGATGACGACGCTGTTGATGCTCCTGGACCCTCGTCCAGGAAGAGGACCAGGACAGACTGACGGCCCTTGGAGTGATCGACACAGATGCAGATTTTTGTTATCTTTTCTTTCTTTCCTTGTACTTTTCTTTTTGGTTGGTAGATAGATTACCTTGTACTGCCACAGGCAGGTTTTTGTTTCCAAAACTTGTACATTTGAAAAGATAATGAAATGAAACGGACTTTTTATCTGAAAAAGTGTTTACATTTACACATTTCATGCATTGCATCGCATCTCATCATGTTACACCTCAATGTAAATGGAATTGATTGGTTGTCTGAAAATTGAACACTTGCACTGTAATAATCAGATAACTTAAACAGCTAACAACCAAAACAACCCAAGCAACCCACTGCCTGATTCTTAGACACACAGCCCTTACTCTGTTGGGGATTGATCTGCATACAGCCCAAAACACAGCATTCAGTTCATTCTGCACACTGCAATTCTCAAACAAGACAGCCCAATCTAATCAGGACGGACCTCAAAGATGGAACCGGTTGGAGTCGGAACACGTTCCAATGTAGAGAATGGCACAGCATTCTGAGCATAAGCGATTTTTGAAATCGAATGAGGGTTTTTCAAACCGGGATATCGAGCCTACCACTGAACAGAGCGGAAAGGACTCAAATATAGGTGCACGACCTAAACACAACGAGACACGCTCGGGAAAGACTAAAAACAAAAGACGAGACCGTCAAATGAAAGAGACACGACACGCAGACGCGTAACCAAAGATGGGGGACCTCGGACCACGAGGAGCCAGTTCAATCTGGGTATTGTTTCCCACCCCTTCTTATTTGTGATTCTCACATCACTCAATTCTCAAGCTCGGATTTTCTCTCGAAACCCTTTTCCTCGCTTTTCTCTCAACTTACACCTCTCTATTCTTCATTCTCTCATTTTTCATCCCTCCCCGGGGTGATTGATGGATAAATGGAAAGGTGCGGGTTTATGCTCGACACCGTTAGCTCACGGCTATTCTTCGGGCAGGCAGAGTGCTCTTCTGGCAAGTACGTCGATGACGGGGGAGAGACAGAATGCCTGGCTCAACTGTGCCCCTAGTTCATCATTTTAACCATTTTTTCGTTTTTGCTTTCTACTAAAACGGTTTTGATCGAAATGAGAGTCGGATTAACGTACTTGTTCGACTTTTGTTTTGAAAAGCATGCAAGTCAGGCAGCAAGCACTGAAAATTTTCCTTTTAGGTCCAAGACAATGGTCCGGTTTTGGAAAATGAAATAGTTTTCGAGAAAATAGTCAACCTCAGTAAAAATTTTCAAAAACTATTTTTTAAATAGCTGATGCTCAACAAGCATGGAACTTACTCTTCGAGATGCGCGACCTCGGATCGGAGGCAATGGAAAATTGCCCCTGGTTTGAAGGAGGGTGGGAGGCAACGGAAAGTTGCCCCTAGTTTGAAAGGCGGCTCACAGCGGCTCGTGGCAACGGAAAGTTGCCCCTTGTTTGGGATGGTGCCGCAGCAATTCACAGACAGTCTTCATTGGCGGTGGTCGAGCTCTTAGACACAGCGATGACGAAGACGGTCACAACACATATATGGACACGGTCACCTTGAAGGGTGTTGGCCACTGGACTTTGGAACGAAATTGAAACCATTGCATGGACTGAGACGCTTATGAAAGCGTTGGGGGCTGGACTTCATGATGAAGTTGCCTACGTATCCCAAACATGGGAATCAAGCCTTACGTAGTTCCGGTTAAGGTCCACTCGGGTATTTTAACCTTCACTTTGTTTGGCTCTTATTTTTGCCAAGGCGCCCAATGCGGGTTTTCGACCTTGCGAGCTTCTTTTCATTTTCTATTTCTTCTTCATTTCTTTTGCATTTTTCTTTTTCTTTTCTTTTTGGTATCTTTTGTCTTTTCTTTTCTTTTCTTCTTTTTTGTATTTTTCTCTTGCTCTAACTTTTGCCTGGGTCGCCCTTCTGGGTTTTCGGCCCAGCGAGCCTCTCAAAGGGTAAAAGTGTAGCAAGTCCATGCCAAATGGTTCTTGAACTGGAAGCCTCTCCGTGTCTAAGAGAACGGCTGTTGCACTGATTTGCGGAGAACCCATCAGGGTTACTCTACGAGCTTCTTCCGGCGAGATCTACTCCTTCTGATTCGGCCTTGATGCTTCTTGATCGAAGGCTACCTCAAAACTGGCCACACGGGCCTTTCATGGCGTTTGTCCGTTGAACTTTTTGAACAGTCTGAATGGGTTCAAAGTCGGAGCGGGTTGAATCTTGAGGCTGAGAGCGATCCTAAGCTGCGCGATCTCAAGAACGATTCCACACAGGTCTTCACAAGGCCACGTAAAATATTTGTTTTTGAAAGTTTTTAAGAAAGCGACGAATCGCTCGTGCCGAAGATAGTGTGGAACCAATCTGGATCAGGCCAGGGTCCTTCTCAGTACTCACGCCGACAAGCATGATTTCATTCATAAAAAGGCTTAGCACGCCTCTCTTTCTCTCAAAATGATCAAAATTTTACAAAACCCAAGGAATTCCTTCCTCTTCGTTTTCATCACCGCAGTGTTCAAAAAGTTTTTTTTTTGAAAACTTAGGTTAATGCTATGAGTTTGGCGCGCAGGAGAGCAGGCGAGATGTACTGTCAGCCCAATCAAATTCTCTGGTCCTTATGCTGAAAGCAAGCATGAAGTTGAGATAGCAACAGCTATTTCAATCGGCTCTGTTGGTGTAACTGGCCCCTCGGCAGGAACAGACTCAAAACAAAAACAGATAATAATAAAACAAGACGGTGTTCGGGACAACAACCCCTGAATCACCGGGTATTATATACAACGGGGACTGACTCGATACAACAAGACAGACCCTTAAGCAAAAAAAGACTGACTCAAGACAAAGAGACAGACTCAAAACAAAAGACCGACTCGATATCCAAGCCAGAATTTACAAAACTCGGTTTCACCGATGCTCAAAAATGCGTGCCAAACGCTTCATCAAAAAAAATACCAAATGTTGCCCGCAGGCGGTTCACTTTACATACTCGCAGTATCTGAGCCCTCGAAATCCAACAACTGAGTGGTGACGGGCTTGCCTGAGGTAGGTGGTAGGATAACCTTATTATCAATCAAATCCTGCACTTCATGGCGAAGGCGGGAACATCCATCGGTGCTGTGACCGGACTGTTGATGGTACGCGCAGTACAAGGTAGCATCATGGGTGGCGGGGAGATTCTTCGGGAGCGGTCGGGGCTCCAAAGGCTTAAGATGCCCATTCTTCGCCAATATCAACAATGCCCTAGACAAAGGCATGTGGAGGTCGTGAAAGACTCTGCGCCCTCGAGGTAGGTACTTTGCAGTTTGAGGATTCTTGCCAGACGCGCTGGCGAAAGGATCAGCTGGCGCTGCCTTGGCTTTTTGAACCTTTCCCGGTGCAGGGTTGGGAACAACAGGAACTGTTTGGGCATGACGGGGCCCATCCCGGTTTTCTGCCTGGCTTGAACTGCCTTTGGTTGGAGCGGGGAAAGCATCATCTATAGCTTTGGTCACTATTGCGGATGTTTGTTGCTTGTTCATCCCTCTGGCCTTCAGAGCCTCGACTGCCCACAGCAGTTGTTCAATAGGGTCGGCATCTACCTTTGCCTTGTCCTTTCCTTTGGCCTCAGCCTGATCGAGGGTCGGGGTTAGTGCTGACATATCGTGGCTATAGCCAGAAGCCATCTCTGGCTGGCTGAGCTCTATCACAATCCGCCCCAGTAGCGGGGGCTCCTGTGGTACAAAATTCCCGGCATACGGTGCCGCTGGTGGTGAAGCCGACATTCCATAGGCGAGGTCTGCCACAGACCTTTGGAGATCGCCTATCATCCCCATCAATTCGAAGGTGGTGGGCTCACGAGCCTGGTATAACTGGGGAGCCCAAACCGGGTGCACAACGGGCGACCTGGGCGGATATGACATACTGATGCTGGCTTCATTCTGCGGAGTGGTTCCCTGCTCCGGTGCGGCTGTCATAACCACAATTTCTTCTGAACTTTGTGTCGCCATAAATCTTGCCTCAGCAAAGGGGAGACACTGGCTGTTCTGTATCAACTCTGCAACTCTCTGGACTGAAAGAAAAACAGACAGCACTTCAGCCCAAACTGATCAAACACGGGTGTAGCCGAACAACTGTTCCCTACTGCTGATCACTGTTCCCAGATTTCTGTTCCCCAAAATACTGAATCTGATACCCGCGGATAACTGATTCTCAGATTCTGATACCAATGCCCTTAGGCCTGATGCCCCAAACTTGCAAACTGGTATGTACATTCCTGTAGAGATACACTCTAAAAGCACATAGCAAGTAAGAGAGAGCCAAAACACCCCTATGTTGGGGTAGGGTTTCCCTGTCCTATTTTGTCAGGAACTAGGATTTCACTACGCACGCAGCGGTTTCAAACAACCTATAATCGGGTAAGCAACCTGTCCTAGCTTGGAATGGTCACTATGGATTCCGAATATGCACTAGGTCGAATGGTCAAAAAAAAGGGTGCCCCGGTAAACCGGGGTTTGTGTTCCCACACTGTCAGAGCCCATAGCCGGTCAGCCTTATGGACATGCCTTGACAAGACAAGCCTCCGGCAAACCGTTCAGGAATGGCAGATGGCAAACACTGTGTTCCTAGGCGCACCGATGCACATGCAATGCAAAGAAACACATAAATGAGATCAAAACAGGATATCACGAGTTCGAGTCAAACTCTCTAAAACTCCCCAGCAGAGTCGCCAGAAACTGTAACAGCGCCCGCGTGAGGGGCCTCGCGCTACAGTTCGGACTCTCGATTTGTGTCACGGTTCTTAATCTGAACCAAAGAGTCCAAATCTGGCAAATCGTTTTGAGAAACAGATTTTTGAAAAAGTAGTGCCAAACATGGACTGCTTTGCCAGATACAGAGTCGCCACCTAAATATTTTTTAAATGGGGAAATTTAGGAAACCCTGACTCGGTGCCGAAGGCCACATGTCCGTCATCACCGGAGTTGTCTCGGCTCGGGAGCTTGGGTACGATCGGGGAAGGTCAGCTATGAGCACCCCCTTTCGCCCGGTCTGAAGACCGGCCTCTACTAACCGTGATATCCGTTTTTGAAAACTTTATGTGTTCTTAAACCAATTGTTAGCCTAGAATTACTATGTTATGCGCACAGCAAACAAGTATAGACTAGATTGCCTAATTTGGAAATAAACATTGCATATCCGTTTGGTTTGAAAATGCTTTGGAATTTGCTACTCGCAAGTAGGCTAAAATACGGATTTCAACGAGTTTTTCCAACTCAAACAATCCGGCCTTCACCCACAGGCATTCAAAACAGTTTAACACATAAGCATCTAGCCACATGTTAAGCATGCTGTTATGGCAACATTCACACTCATGCGATATGCTAAAGCAAAAATATTTACATCGTACTCCGTGCCAAAACAGTAAACTAGTTAGCAAACATGTATGTCCCTAGTTCATGTTAAGTGGCTAATGCAACACAGGCAAGGATGCAATTTAGAGTAGGCTCGGCTAACCTAAAGATGGCATGTGAAATGCTGCAACTAACAAGTTCTCATCTTGGAATTGAAATACAAGTGCAGTTAGCATGATGTGCCGAGCCCGGTGCATGTCAACAAATGCATGAATGCACGCATGCATGGCATAAGGTATGCTGAATTTAAACATGCCCTAATCTACCATCATAAGCAGGTAAATAAAAGGGAGAAAGAAGTGGGGGTTGGAAGACATGCACACACACACCCACACTTATTACAAGTTTGCCCTCGCTCGGAGGGACCAAATAAATATTACAAATTAATTAACTACGCAAGCTAATTAAATATTACAAATTAATTAATTAATTAACAAATTAACTAATCTAGGAAAACAGGTAAACCGCCTCGGGAAATGCGCCGCCATGCATAGGCTGCCTCTGTTTTCCTCCCTTTCCTCCTCTGGAGGTTGTCAAAACCTCAGGACTACATCCTTGGACAGAGGGGATCACCACCGGCTAGATGAAACTTCCACCGGCAGTGTGGTATGGCCATCGGCACAAAATAGGGCCTGTCGGCAGAGAAAAATGTGCCGGTCGGCACATTACACTGCCGGTCGGCAGAGTATTCCTGCAGAACCTGCAACTCACAGCGACAAAGGGCAAAACAAGGCATGGCAGCATATTTCAAGGCATGTATGCACCAACCATGTCTCTTATCATTGTAATGACTCAAAGGGACATGTGCCTCGATTCTCGGACCACCAATCACGCATTTCCATGCATGATGGCCCAAAGAACCGAGCATGCAACTTTGGTTTCAAATGCATGCAAACCAATCAAACGAATTAGGCCCAATTCCTATCACCAATTCAAGGAACAAGGCATGCATGCGAAATGCAATGCAACCTAGGCATACAAGCTAGGAATGCAACATGGCATGGCAATCAACTCATGCAAGCATACAAGCATGCATAGAGCAATGCAAATGGATGGCAAAGATGGACTTAAACATGAATTAGGCGACTCTAAAATAGGCCTAAAACAGTAGCCAAAAGTGCTAAAGAGTGAGAGCTAAATGGCATGCACACACACATGCTCATAAGGACCAACACTTAAGCATGAATCAAACAACATTCAAGCACACTTGAAAGAAGGAAACATGGACAAATTAGCATGCAACATGAGCCTTAAAATCATGTTATAAAATGATGCCAAATCAAATTATAAATCAAGTCAAGCATGCAACAAAAAGTCCAAGTGTTCAAGGCAAGTTGATAAGGCATTGAACTACACTTATCATGACCAAACATGGCATGCATTAAACAACTAAAAATAGATTTTTAGCTCATAACAAGGCCAAAGGACTCCTTAGATAGCATCTAAGTGGCCCAAATTCAAAGGCATGCAAAGGCACCAAAACATGGAACATTGCAAAACATGCTTTCAAAGCATTAAAGAGACATGCGAGGCAATCAAACAAGCATGGAAATGGGACTGAAATGACATATAGAATGATCCCAAATCACCAAAACAATGCAAAGATGGCATGCTACACATGCACATACTCAAGGCCAACAAGCCCAAATGCAAAGGAGCCTTATAATGCATGCTAAAATCGACCCAAACGACTATGGACAGATCTAAAACATGGCAAAATAAGCATATAACCTTCACAAATACAAGCCTAAAACATGCTCCAACAAAGGCTAACAACCTAGAACATGTTAAGGCACAAATAAGGCATTACATGGCAACTATGCTAAACATGCATAAGGTTCCAAAACCAACTTGAAATCATGTTATATCATGGATATATAAGCATGAAAAACAAACCAAACATGCTCAACACACACTCAAGCATAGGCTTCTTTAAGAGGCCAAAATGTGCCCTTTTCAAGGACAACAAGGAGAGGGGGTGGCCCTCTCCTTCTTGGGACTTCAAAGCATCATCTTTACCACTGAAATCCCTCAAGATTTCAGTGGTGAAGAGACCTCAACACCAAAATCCCGGAGCTAGCACAAAATGGCTCAAAATGAGGCCTTTTGGGGCTTAAGGGTGGTCAACACCCCTCAAACAACAAAACACTCTTAATAAACAATAAAGAGGGCTTAAAAATAGAACTTTTTTATGTTATACAATAATCACAAAAACAGCTCTAAGATAGGTATAAAATTGATGCAAGAATGGGGAATCAAGGTGTAAGTTTCTTACCCTTGTAGTCCTCTTCAACAAGGATGCTCCAATGGCCTCCTTTGGCTCCAAATCAGTCAAGAAGCTCAAGAACAACCCCTTAGAACTCTAATCTTAAGAGGAAGGTGAAACACTAGGTGTTTGTGTGCAATAGTAAGGCACAAAACACCTAGTGTGCAAAATGGGAGGGAAAGAGAGATAGATTGAGTGTATCTAACCCTAACCCTAGAAAACCAGAGCTCTCCTCTGTCTTTTTTTTCTCAAAAATGTCTAAGCCTCTCTTTTCTAAGCCTTAGAGAGAGCCCTCTCTATAAGCCTCTTGTAAAGCTTATTCAACAAGCTTTGCAAGAGGGAGATCCCTCCACACACGTGTATGGAGGGGAGAAAAAGTTATACAGCTGTCCTAAAATATCTGCAAAAGCAGATGAACAGCAATCGGCCGGCAAAAAATGCCATCTTGGCCAAACAAAGTGCCGACCGGCACAAAAAAGTGCTGACCGGCAACAAATAGTGCCGACCGGCAAACTATTTTGCCGGTGGCAGCAAAAACCAGCCGGTGGCCTCTAGCCACTGCCGGTGATGGGTGGGGATGGTCTACAAGCCCTACCCTGCCCTTCCAAGGCAAAACACAAGTGTTCGGTGCAAAACCGGACACTGAACGGTCAAGTTCGGAGATTCTGAGGTAGGGCGCGAGAGCCAAAACCTCCGGGAACTCCAAACAAACACAAACAAGGATAATCACCGAGTGTTCAAGCGGTGACGTCCGAGTCTTGAGGACGGTCAAAAATGGGGTGTCTACACTAACATACATGATGTCACAAGAGCTGCCTTGGTCAACTAAGATGCGTTTCACTTGGCACTCTCTAATCTGGATGGATATTACCAAGGCATTGTTATGTGGATGCTGTACCATCTCCAGGTCTTCCTCAGTAAAGGACACCACTAGTCCCTGGCTCTTGTCTGCCCTAGGTCGCTTCTTTTTCACCTGATGCACATGTTGTAGGTGCTTTACTTTCTGGGTTTCCCGTCTCATCTCATTCTCATTTACCTTTGAGTGAATCACATTGATCGCTCGAGGTCCGCCAGCCTGCGGTTGTGGTGCTGGTAGGGGTGGTGCTGTTGGTGGCTGGGGCAGTCTTGCCTACTCTTCCCTTGTCTTGGCCTCGTCCACCAGGTCTCTTAAATGGCCTTGTCTTACCAGGTCTTCCAGGTGTGCCTTCAGGGCTCTACATCCCTGGGTCAGATGTCTAGCCTCATTGTGGTAAGCACAGTGCTTTCCCGGGCTTCTTCCCATGAATTCGCCTGGTACCCCTGCTGGTGCTCTGTAATAGAGCTGATTTCGGATTTTCTCCAAGACTTTGTAGACAGGGATTCGGAACACGGTTGTGACTGCCTGAGCAGCCCTTAATCCTATCTCTGGTTTATTGTAACCACTATCACCTCGGTCTCGCTTCGGAGAGCCATTTTTCTTCTCCGGTTTCGGCGCCTTTGTCCCCGGCGTATCCTTCTAGGCCCGGCATACTTTTCTATCCTGGCCATAAGCTCCTCCATGCTTTTTGGCAATGTCTTTGCCAACGATTTTTGAAGCAGATAGTCATTTTTCAGGCCATTCTTAAACGACACGACCGCTACCTCTTGGTTGCATCCTGGTATTCGGTTGAATACCTCATAGTACCTTTTGGCGTAGGCCCTAAGGCTTTCATCCTCGCTAATTCTCAGGGCCATCAGGGCGTCCACCCTCAATGGCTGCAGCTTGTTTGTCACGAACCTAGCCACAAACATCTCGGCCAGGCCTTCCAAAATTTTCACAGTTCCTTTCGGTAACTTGTGAAACCAGTCTGACGCAATTTCCTCGAAGGATGAGGAGAACACCTTACAAAGCAATGGCTCATTCCCGGTATATAATGCCATCGAGTTCAGGTACAGACCGACGTGAAAGTTGGGGTCCGACTTACCGTCGTAGATCTAGAATCTCGGCATGTTGAACCTCTCCGGGACTTCAAATTTGTCCAATTCGATCGAGAACGACATTTTTGGTTTGACCGGGGAGTTTACCCCGGCGTCTTGTTGCTTTCTCTGGAAGTAATCCCTCAGATTCTCCTTGGTCCATCTAGGAGCTCGGCTATCGACGGATTTTAGGTTTTTTGGTGCGCTACTCACAGTGTCATTATGAGTCCTCTTGAACCTTCCTCTATTAGTTGCATCGAAGCACAGCTCTTGTCCTTGAACGTGTCGATGTTCTTTGGGGACAGCCTCCTTGGTGTGATGCGTCCTTCGTGAATCTCCCCTTCTTGACTCACCTCGCCCGACCTCCCTCGAGGACCGATGAGAGTACTTCTCGGCCATGGCATGCTGGGGGACTGTAGGGACTGTTTTCTGCCCATCTTTCCGGGCATCTTTCTTGGCCACTAGAATCGGTGTGTCCTGCAATGGGAATGGTGGCTGCATGACATTGTTTTGCATCATGAAGTTGACGACCATTTGCAGGTCCGCTAATTTGGTCGCCATTCCTTTCATCTCATTGCCCCTTCGTAGGCATCTTTCTTTCCATACCTGGAGGTCGTCCTCGTTATAATATCTGCTTTGGTCTAACTTCCTTGACGTGTCGCTCTCCTGGCCGACATCATTTTCTTCGTGATTCTTATCACGAGTCTCCTTGTTGCAGTTGTCTTCTTCAACGTCAAGGTCAATAGGTTTCCTACTCCCAGTAGGAGTGTCGTCCCCAACCTTTTCTTTATGTCTGTTATTGGCCATCTATTCTCGTTTCTTTCCTATAGACGGCGCCAAATTGTGTGTGTCAATTTCCGACCACACTGCCAAATTAGTGTTCAACTGGAGAGCACTGGCAGAATAGATGACGGCTGAATGACCTGTCACAAAAAAGAAGAGATTCCGGCAGTGGTTCGTCCACCCGGGAGCACTTCGATGATCAAGTCAGTAAAATATCTCTCGAAGATAAACACTAGTGCTTAACTCACTATTCAGAATATCAAAAGCGTACCTTAGACCTATGGGGGTGCCTTCCTTTTATAGCCAACATAATCCTAGTCCCAATAGAAGCCTAGCTCTAATGGACTTATGATTATTGCTAATCTTGGACTCCCAGTAGGATTAGCATAAACTCTCTAAGAGTCTTATCTTTACCCAAACTGAAGTCTTCTCTCATTCTAGGACTCTTGTCCCTTACCCGCTTATCCCAGACTCCGGTTTCTTCGCAGATAACCTCGGCCTAGTCGAAATGATCTCGACATCATGCCCAGGACACGTGGCACCCCGGCTGGCACGTTGGTGACACCTCGGTCACGTGTCGTCATTAAAAATTTATGTCCCCACACTATTAAATCTAATTACAAAAATCTGAAAACAAATTGGAAATTAGAAAAAATAGATTCTTATTTTGTTACAGAATCTAAAAAAATAAATAAATAATGAAACTAGAAAGCCAAACCAAACTATTTATAGTATTATTTTCTTGAAAAATTTGATCAAGTTCAGTGTTCAAAATTGTTTCTGTAATACAAATTCGTCTTCTCCACAGTATTTTTAGAATATGGATGTCTATCTCTCAGAACAAAATGATATACGGCAACTAGTAGCAGTACTACAAACTAATTGCCAGCGAACACACTCTTTCAACCTTTCAAGCATGCATATGCCAATTTATAGTTGTCAAAGACTCATTTTAATTTCCTGTCTAATAATTCTTTACTAATAAATATTTTTTATTAATTTATGTAATAACAGATGTAATATTATTACGGTCAATCTAATTTCAAGTTCTAAAATTTTATTATTACATAGCACTTTAATTAATGAAAAAAAATTGTAACTGCGTCTGACATTTTCTTTCTGTCAAAATTTTTAAATTTGTTCCTCATTTAACATATATATAAAATATATATCCCGTATTATATTAAAATCAATAAAATAATTTAATAAAGTTTGGCAGGAAAATTTGAAAATTCTAGTGAATTAGGTTAAGCTAGGGATATTATTCTATTTTTTTTTTATCAGCAAAGAAAAAGGAACTTTATTGATGAATTAGAAGACAATTACATCAATAAAAGAAAAGAGAAGGATGAGTGAAAAAAGCATCATAGCGAACCAAATCAATCCCAACTAGGTTGGCACTGATAAGACTGTCCAATCATACGCTAGAAGACAATCAAGAGTAGGTGAGTAACCAACCACAAACACCGAAGCCAACCTCACCCAAGCAGAAGATAACCAAAACTAAACCAAAAAATGCAACCCTTAACTAACAAACAGATAGAAAAACACGACAATCAATAAAGAAAAATAGCTGCAGCAGGCCAAAGCAAAACAAACAACAATCCATAGCAGCAAAATTGGAGTAGAACACCATTAATCCATAGCATCAGCAGCCATCACAGAACACAGCATCAGGTTGATCACAATCTAACAGACCAACAACAATGCAACCAGCATCCAACATCAGTAGGCCACACAGCTTCATACATTAGCATCATAAAACATCAGAGCTGCACACATATGAGTTGCACCACCAACAAATCTTCTTACATCCCTACCCCTGCACCACACAACAACATTCATCATTCTCCCCTGCTAGTCCACCAGCAGACCAACAGCAATTCAATCAGCAGCCAACATCAGCAGGCAGCATAGAAGGCCACACAACATCATACATTAGCAGAATACAACATCAGACCTGTACTTATATGAGCTATGCATGATAGATTTACAACAACCAATAAAATCCCCCAAATATAACCCACCAGAAAACTTTATTTAAAAGTAAAAATGGAGAACTGGTCTAGGCAAGAGTGGAACAAGGACAATATTGAGAACACACCAAATACTGCCACCAAAATACTGTTGTTGGTCACCAGACCTTTTCACCTCTGTTTCCAGATGAACCATACCACAACCACAGTAATGGCTTTCCAATGTGATACCCATTGCAAACCCCACTGATGAGTGATTTTTGATGAGCAAAAGGAAACCAGAATCATAACAGGGCACAACAGCAGGCCCATTAGTGCATAAGGAAGAGCTTCATCTGTTGGACTGAGCCCTCAACTAGATGGCCTACTCTCCAAGCACATCCTGATCTATCGAAGATGGAATATAAAATCTTTTAAAAGCTCCACCATCTCAAAATTATCCCAAAACAACAGTCTCACAACACCAAAACATCATTCCAACAATAGCAGTCTCACAACACCAAAACATCATTCTAGAATAGGTTGGAGAAGCCACTATTCAGCCACCATTCGAAATCTAATATTGTGCAACACAGATCCACAGATTTGTTCAACTATCACACCCTTCAACAATTACCAAGACTATACAGCCACAAACTCAACCATCATTCTAGAAGCAGAAGATTAGCAATGCCTCATTCCCTAAAGTAAACCTGATTACACTCCATATCTGTAGCAGCTGCTAAGATGATTCCCAACTATACACAATAACATACCCATAGATTTGTTAAGACAGATAACAGTTACCTACTTCATCTACAGCATAGCAGCACAACAGCATATCAGCCGTAAGACTATATTTGAACATAGTAACAAAGCACCAAGGCTATGCAGCCACAAAACTATGCAGCCAAGACTATTTATACAAGTCTTGAATTGATTTGAACATAGCAAAAAAGCAGCATAGCAGCCAGTTGGGCATAGCAGACCCACAAATCTATTCAACCATCACACCCTTCAATAATCACCAAGACTATGCAACCACAAACTCAACCATCATTCCAGAAGCAGAAACAATCAAAGAGACAGAGCAGGAAGCACAAAACAGAATAGTAAATTTTGGTTAGAAGCAGCAAGCTTTACACTCCATATTTGCAACAGCTGCTAGGATAACTCCAAACTGTACACAATAACATACCTGCTTCAAATTCGATACTATGTCATGCACTGAGTACTGCCACTCTTTCAAATTTGATTTTGTCCATAAAGCAACTCTAACCTTCACCAACTCAGTTAATTCTGCAAAATCTGGATTTGCCTCTGTAAACAAACACTTATTCCTTAGTTTACACACAGACCACAACATTGCTAAAGGGACTACCTTCTAAATTTCCTTCACCTGAATCTTATGTCTTATACCAGACTACCATTGTAGGAGTTCCTCCACTAAACCAGGGATGATCCAGCTCAAATTCCACCAGTTAACAATATCAGACCAGACTACCCATATCGAATGACAATGTATAAGTACATGATTCATGGTCTCCACTTCAAATTTGCAAAACACACACAGTGGGTTGGCGTTGGGATTCAACACTCCGATTCTAAGAAAAAAAGCTGAGGATTCAATCGTACCTCTCCAAGCTAGCCAACTCAGGAATTGCACTTTGGGCGGAGCTATATTCCTTCAAATGTTAGGGATATTATTCTAATTGGACTCGCATGTTATTGAGTCATACTTTTGGTACATGCATTAATTTCGTGCATGTCTTTGTCATATTAATTTCATAGATACCGAAATTAATACCTTAAAAAGTCCTATGCTTTGCTAAATTTATTCAATCATGATGACCATAAAACATGAGAGAGTAACAAGAAAATCTTAATACAAGAAAGGAAGTCAAAATTAACTTACCATTGTCTAAGTAATGCATGTGTGTCGTTAACAGTCTTTGCCATGTGTAACGCCCTCAAAATAATAACATTAAACCCATCAGATAAGACATGCATTTACATATAAACTAACCACATTCCTTTATTTCATTGAGTTCCATTACATAAGTATTACATGTTAACATCAAAACAAAATGCCCTACGGGCTTACAGCTTTCCAAGTTAACACTTGGTTACAACAAAAGAGTACTAACTCGTTACACATTAAGCCCTTGGCTTGAAGTTACATGTAATACATCAAAAGTAAAACAACTACACTATGTCCGCCTCTAGCCTCCCAAGCTATGTCCTTGGAGGTGGCATGCTTCCTGTACCTGAAAATGATATTCCCATATAGGGTGAGCCACAGTCCAGTAGAAATGCACTAAACCAACCATGGATAATGACTAAAACATTAGCAATTGATAGTTGGTCAACACTGATACAATCACATAAATAACATATTTATGTCAACGACTTACAAGTCCCAATTACTTTTCATTTTCCCTTTAACAACAGCTAAGCATACTAGCTCTATCATCATTTCCACAGATATGTATAAAAACTATATCTCACATTCAGATAAGCATAAAAACTATATCCACATTCTCAACAGATATGTATAACAACAATATCCTCAGATAAGCATATAAGCTGTATCCACATTCTACAACAGATATGTATATCAACAATATCCACAGATAAGCATACAAGCTGTATCCACACTTCACGAAGATAAGCATATGAGCTCTATCTTCACTTCTCTAGACAAGCATATGAGCTGTGTCTACGGAGTTCATCCCCTATCTCCTCCCAATACCTATCCGGTTTAGAGGTACATCCCCTATCTTCCCCTAAACCGCGGAGTACATCCCCTATCTCCTCCTCTACACATAACGTATACAAACACAATGGTTCTATATACAATCACCCAATACATACAAATAATGTATTCTATCAACCGTCAAGTTCCATGACACATTTCATTGATTAGTTTCAGTTTACCTAATCATCATACATTGTCTACAACAAACTCGACTATCCTCCACCGATAGCCCAAAGCAGTTATTTCTAAAACAGAAAATAAATGCACAAATGGATATTCAATCAACATTTCATTTCCTCATTTCTCACCAATTAATTATCCCAATTAATTAAACAATGTAATTAGGCCATTTTCCATAATTACCATTTCAACCCTTAGGTCCCATTTTCATCAATGATTCAACAATCATTCTATTTTTTTCTATGCCAAACATGCATCTAGGTTTATTATGAATTAAACCCCAACTTTTGTAAAATTACACAAAAGCCCCAAACTTTCACAAAATTACCAAACCAAGCCCAACATCTCAAAATACCAAAATTTAAAGACAAAACCCATAGAGAGGAGTAGGTTATCCCTACCTCAAATTCGGAGTCCCAAAGGAGAAGACGACAAAACCCAACGTGCTCCAAAACCCGAGATTTTCAGATTAAAATGAAGCCCTCGACGATCAACAACTTTTTTGTAAAGGCCAAAGGTGAGTAAATCACTCCTACTAGATCAAAACCTAGAGAGAAGGTAGAGTCTAGAGTGAGAGGCTCAACAATGGTGATTTTGGAAAAGTAAGAGAGAGAAGAGAAAGTGAAAAAGTGATTTGAAAAGTCACAATTTCGGGACTTTAACCCAGGTCTCCGCTCGAGCGTAAAACACCCCGCTCGAGCGTCCACTCACAGACTTCCGCTCGAGCGGCCAACCGCCCGCTCGAGCGCAGAATGCACTCGCCCAGCACTTTTGCAGAACCAGGACTCCGCTCGAGCTCCCAACCCTACGCTCGAGCGGCCACTCACACAGATCCGCTCGAGCGGCCAACTCCACGCTCGAGCGTACAACACTGCACAACAAATACTGGATGGGTGTATTACCCGCTCGAGCGCCAACACCTCCGCTCGAGCGTACAGGCCAAAAATCTGGGCAACTAGGTTTGGTTTCTAAACTCAACCAACCTGAAACAAATCCGCCCAACACATCCTATAACTCAAATACAAAGTAAAAGGATGTAAACAAAATAATAAACAACTACCAACATCCACGGACACATGTCCGGATCACGGTATAACAAGGGTAAACCCGGGATCGCTATACCATGTCTGAATGATGTGAAGATAACAATGCATGAAATAGTACGGTTTGATTAATAAGTTTCAATGGAGGTGTTTTATTGGTTTGAGAGTGGAATATAACTCTCACCTTTGATATGAATTATTAATGCATGAAATAGTACGGTTTCATTAATAAGTTTCAATGGAGGTGTTTTATTGGGTTGAGAGTTGAATACACCTCTCACCTTTGATATGAATTATAGGCCAATAGTTGGGTTGGGTATATTAATCATTAGAACCTTCTCTTTACAGCTTACTTTTATTTTTTATTTTTTTATCAGTAAAAAAAAAATTATTGATGAAAATCGCATATAAAACATATGAAATTACATCAATAAAAAGAAAAAGGCTAGAGAAAAAGACATCAAAGTAGAGCTACCCAATTCCAACTAAATTAGCACCAAGAAGACCACATAATCATATGTCTTCTCTTTCCAACTTAACTTCACCTTCATCATTTCTACATCTTCATCATTTCTCTCATAACTATTATGATAAAGGGTTATCATTTTACCTAAAGGCCTACAGTTTGCCCTAAGCTTGTGTTGGAAAATTGGTTTTATATAGACTTATTTTAGACCATCTTTGAGCCCAGTTTTGAGTGGGCTCCAAACGTCTTTTGGAGTGGGTCCGAAAAGGTGACGTGTTCCTTGCCGTATGGCAAGTTATACGGTAAAGACAGTTTGTCAAAACCATTTACGAGTGAATGAGAACTTGATGTCATTTTCGGATTCGTAGAATGGACAATTTAAAGAATTAAATATGGGTTTCCTTGTAAGGCTTGTCCCACATTGAAACTTTAAGAGAACTTATGTGTGTATATAAGTTCTAGGTGACAACACTTGGGTTGGACCCTAAGGGGCACCCCAAGTTTGTAGAAAGGAAGAGCAATGGACAAAGTGAACCTTAGCCCAAACCACCACACGCACGCCACCGCCGTTCGATTAGCCGGGCGCGGGTGTGGGTGTGGGTGTGGGTTGTAGGTTGGGTCAGTTTTAATAGTAATTTTTTTGGGACAAAATTTATTTGAATTTTTTAATGAAATCAAATTCAAATTTTGTGCCAAAAAATTAAATTAATTTTCTGTCCATTTTTATCTCCTTCAGTCTGAAATTTCCAACAGGTTAATTACTGGAAATTGCTCATAACTGTTGTAGTTACACAGATAGTAACTGCACAATTCAAACAGATCAATCTGTCCAGTAGATTTGTTGAATTTTGGACTGCATCTGTTCATTCAAAATTTGCACTTGTTCGGGCATATTATTTTGCCTACAAATACCAGCATTGTTCCAGCAGTTGGATCATCCAAAAAATAATCTGAAAGTTTCACTTTGCTGTCCAATTTTGCTCTTTGCATAAATACTCTTCATATTAGTTTTTTTTAGAAAAAATAAAGAGAGTATAGAACACAAGGTTTTGTTCGCTGAACAAATTGTTTCGAGTGCTACTACAATTTCTGAAGATCATTGTATCTTGGGAGATAGACGCTACTTAACCGTAAGCACTGTAGCAGGATAAATCTGTCTTAAGGACAAAGTGTCACACACTCAACTTGATCTTTTTATTATTCATTTGGTTCGGTAAAATAAATTCAGTAAGTTATTTATTTTATTTGTTTGATTTGGTTTCAATTTATTTATTGTACACAGAAGATTGTTCTAACAATTTTAAGACAGATTTGAATTATTCTGCTTATAGAATTTTTCGTTTCTTTCCTTTCTTCTTTCTTCTTCTTACATAAATTATTTTCTGCAATTTTACAAAATAATATTCTGGTTGGAAAAAAAATAGTTGTAATATACTGCTTGACAGATAGTAGTAATATAATATCTTTTTGCTTTGGCAACTAGTAGTAATATACTGGTGTCATTAACAATTGAATATTTATTTGTGAAATTTTGTCAGAAATTAATTTTGGTTGTCAGAAATTATTTCTGAGTGCTCATTAATTAAAATTCTATTTCAGTATTTTAATTATTGAAATATTACAGAAATTTAATTTTTCGTGTGGAATTAATTTGGTTCAATAAAATTTTATTTTATTTTGAAATTAATTGGAAATAAAATTTACAATTCTTGTTTCTTTTATTTTTATAGAATTTAAAATTATGTGTTTATGGTTTAATTTTCTGTGTAGTATAAAATTCTAATTATAATTTTGTTTTATAATTTAGAATTCATGGCTATAGAAACTGGTCAAACTAATGTTCAAACCGATACTGATATGGTGATTGCCATTGTGCCAACTCCTTCTTATGTTGGGACTATGCAGTGAATCATGGTAAAAAGCCAGAGAAGTTCTTAAGAATTGATTTTTGCAAAGGCAAAGGAAGATCAAGTAAGAAGGTTGCTAAACCCAAAATGACCGAAATGGATAAAATTTCCAATGGTGTAGATGTCATAAATCTTTTTGCAATTATTTCTGAGACAAACTTTGTCGGAAATCCTAAAGAATGGTGGGTGGACACTGGTGCTACTCGCCATATCTGTGCTGACAAAAAGATGTTCACATCTTATTCTTCAGTGGACAATGGTGAACAACTTTTTGTAGGCAACTCCTCAACTTCCAAAGTTGAAGGATAAGGAAAGATTGTACTTAAGATGACATCTGGAAAGGAAGTCACTCTCAATAATGTGCTGCATGTACTGGACATTCGTAAGAATCTTGTTTCCGGATCATTGTTGAGTAAAAATGGGTTTAGGCTAGTTTTTGAAAGTGACAAGTTTATACTTACCAAAACGGGGATGTATGTAGAAAAAGGTTACATGTCTGATGGCCATTTCAAAATGAATGTAATGATTGTTGTACCTTCTGTTATTAATAAAAATACATCTTCTTCTTACTTGCTTGAGTCTTCAAATTTATGGCATGGTAGATTTGGACATGTTAATTATGGATCTTTGTGTAGATTAATTAATATGGAATGTTTACCTAAATTTGACATTAATTCAAATTATAAATGTGAAATTTGCGTTGAGGCAAAATTATCAAAAACTTCTTTTCATTCAATTGAAAGAAGTAAGGAACCACTTGAATTAATTCATAATGACATTTGTGATTTTAAATCAAATCAAACTAGACGTGAGAAAAAATGTTTTATCCCTTTCATAGATGACTATACTAGATATAGTTATGTTTATTTAATTCGAACCAATGATGAAACTTTGAAAACTTTTATTCAATATAAGAATGAAGTTGAAAATCAACTTAGTTAGAAAATTAAGAAACTTAGAAGTGTTAGAGGTGGTGAATATGAATCACCTTTTGGTTAGTTTTGTAAAGAACATGGAATAATTTATCAAACCATCGCTCCTTACTCACCTTAGTAAAATGGAATTGCTGAAAGGAAAAATAAGACTTTAAAAGAAATGATGAATGTCATGTTAATAAGTTCTGGATTACTTCAGAACTTGTGGGGGGAAGCAATACTTTCTGCTAATTATATACTTAATAAAGTACCCCAAAAGAAAGTGAATCAAACACCTTATGAATTGTGGCATGGGAGAGTACCATCCTACAAATACTTAAAAGTGTGGGGGTGTTTGGCTAAAGTAGCTATTCCTAGTCCTAAAAAGACTAAGATTGGTCCTAAAACCGTTGATTGCATTTTCATTGGTTATGCCAAGAATAGTAGTGCATATCGGTTTTTGATTCATAAATCAAAACATTCTGAAATGCATGTAAATACTATTATTGAGTCTCAGAATGCATCTTTCTTTGAACATGTGTTTCCAAATAAAACTGGGCAAGAGACTAGTAATAATAAATGATCTGATGATGCTATTACTAGTCAAGATCAAAAACATGATCAAGAACAAGAGCAAGAGACAGATCAAAATGAGGAAGAGGAACTTAGGCGTAGTAAACGTGCTAGAACCTCAAAATCATTTGGTCCAGATTTTTTTAACATTTTTGTTTGAAAACAAACCCTTAACTTTTAAAGAGGCTATGTCCAGTCTTGAAGTTCTTTATGGAAAGAAGCTGTCAATAGTAAAGTTGAATCCATCTTGCAAAATCACACTTGGGAATTGGTGGATTTGCCACCAGGTTGTAAACCTCTTGTGTACAAGTGGATTTATAAAAGGAAAATGAAAGTGGATGGATCAATTGACAAATACAAGACAAGACTTGTGGTCAAAGGTTTTAGACAAAAAGAAGGTCTTAATTACTTTGACACATACTCACCAGTTACTAGAATAACATTCATTAGAATGCTAATTGCTATTGCGTCTTTGTACAATCTAGAAATTCATCAAATGGATGTGAAAATCGCTTTATTAAATGGTGAGTTAGATGTGGAAATTTACATGGAACAACCAAAATGTTTTTCTGTTCCAGGAAAAGAAAAAAAAGTATGTAAATTGGTTAAATCATTATATGGTTTAAAACAAGAGCCAAAGCAATGGCATGAGAAATTTGACAAGGCAATGATGTCAAATTGATTTAAAATTGATGAGTGTGACAAATGTGTTTATATTAAAAACACAGGCAAATGTTATATTATAGTATGTCATTATGTGGATGATATGCTCATCATTGGTAGTAATAATGACATGATTAAAACTACCAAGAAAATGTTGAATAAACATTTTGACATGAAAGGCATGGGCATTGCTGATGTAATTTTTGGTATGAAAATTACCAAAACATCAGAAGGTTATGCTTTTTCACAATCTCATTACATTGAGAAAATACTTGACAAATTCAGTAAAGAGGATAATCATCTTGCTAGAACACCTGTGGATGTTAATTTGTTTCTTTCTAAGAATGTACAAGAAAGTATTTCTCAATTAGAGTATGTCCAAATTATTGGAAGCTTAATGTACTTGATGAACTGCACTCGCCCAGATATAACTTATGGAGTAAGTAAATTAAGTAGATATACGAGTAATCCATAAGTAGAACACTAGAAAACAATTATAAGGGTTCTAAGATATCTCTAATTTACTCGTAACATTGGGTTGAATTATACTAGATATCCAGCAGTACTTGAAGGATACTGTGATGCAAACTGGATATCGGATACTAGAGACTCAAAATCCACTAGTGGGTATGTCTTTACTCTTGGTGGTGCAGCTATATCTTGGAAATCTTCCAAATAGACTTGCATTGCTAGGTCTACTATGGAATTAGAATTCAAAGCTTTAGATAAAGCTAAGGAAGAAGCAGAATGGCTTCACCACTTCCTTGAAGATATTCCAATGTGGCCAAAACATGTGCTTGCTATATGCATACATTGTGATAGTCAATCAGCAATAGGTAGAGCATAGTGTCATATGTATAACAGTAAGTCGTGACACATTTGTCGTCGACATAACACTGTAAGATAACTACTCTCTAATGGAATTATTTCCATTGAATATGTGAAGTCTAAAGACAACATAGCAGATCCACTAACCAAAGGGTTAGCAAGAGAGTTAGTCAAAAATTCATTGAAGGGAATGGTACGTAAACCTATTAAATAAGAGTTACCACAATGGCAACCCAACCTAGTTGATTGGAGATCCCAAGATCTAGGTTCAAAGGGACAACCGAGTTGTGTATGACTCAGAAGGATCACTGGGGAGTCAAACTCTTACCTATTTCTATGATGAAATAGTGATGTATGTAGCGCTTTAGGTTAAGTAATACTTTTAATGATTCTTATATCTAGGTAAACCTAGTGGAGTATGACAGGATACTCTTCATAAGAATCACTTATGTGAGAGTGAACTGGGCCGGTTCTACGAGATTTGTGAAGGGCTACTGTAGACGTCCCCGAACACCCTGGGAGGAACGAGCTCCCATTATGTTCGTATGGGGTCACTACAGCTCAGGACTCTAAAATTGTCAGGGTTCGTAATCTGAACCAAAGAGTCCAAATCCGGCAAATCGTTTTGAGAAAATAGATTTTGAAAGAAGTGCCAAACATGGACTGCTTTGCCAGATACAGAGTCGCCACCTAAATATTTTATTTTGGAAAATTTAGGAAACCCTGACTCGTTGCCTAAGGCCACGTGTCCGTCATCACCAAAGTTGCCTCGGCTCAGGAACTTGGGTACGATTGGGGAAGGTCACTTCGTGAGCACCCTCGCTCGCCCGATCAAAAATCGGCCTCTACTAACCATGATATCAAGTTTTGAAAACATTGTATGTTCTTATTCCGGTTATTAGCCTAGATTTACTATGTGATGTGCACAGCATACAAGTATAGACTGGATCGCCTGAATTGGAACAAAACATTTCCTGTTTGTTTTTGAAAGATGGTTTGCTACTCGCAAGTAGGCTTAAAATGCAGATTTTGCCACCCTCAGGTAGGCTTAAGAAAAGATGGTTTTGCCACTATCTAGTGGGCTTAAAACTCACAGTTGATGATTTGTTCCAATCCAAATAACCCAACCTTCACCCACAGGCATTTAGGTAGTTTATATCACATAAGCACATAGCCTCATGGTAAGCATGCTATTCATGGTAGTCACTCACACGCATGCAAGGATGCTAAAGCATAAAGCTCACCGAGTACTCCAAGTCAAAACAGAAGCTAATTAGAAATCCATGCATGATCCTAATTATACAGAAATGCCTAATGCAACACATGCAAAAATGCAACTATAGCAGGCTCGGCTATTCTAAACATGGCATATGAAATGCTACAGCTAACATGTATTCAATTTGGAATTGAAAATACAATGCAGTTAGTATGATGAGCCGAGCCCGGTGCATGCAATACAGATGAATGAATGCAAACATGCTATCATACTGTATGCTAATTGAAATATGACCTAATCTAACCATCATAAACAGGTAAATAAAAGGGAAGAAAGACGTGGGGTTGGAAGACATACATCACACTCACGCACACTTATTACAATTGTGCCCTCGCGCAGAGGGTCCGAATAAATAGTACAGTCCAAATAATACAGTCCAAATATAAACAAATTCCTAATTAATTTACAAATTAACTAAGAAAAATAATAAACTGGCATGCAAGCCAGGGACTGCCTTGACTCTGATGAATGATGTACGTTTGGGCTGCCTTGCGCGGAAATCCATTGGGATGCCCCAATTAGCCTCTGTTTTACAATTATTCTTGGAACGCGCGCCAAGCTCCGAAAGGTTGCTAATTCTTTATTTGCTACAACAGAGAGCAGGAAAGGGGCATAGCAATGTATTTTCACAAATGTATGCATGCCTCGATCCTCGTGTCATCAATCACGCATCTCGATGCATGATGGCCGAGGAGTCGAATTGTGCAACTCAATATAGAATGAATGCATATGAAAACAAAACAGGGCCTAAACTCCATCATGGATAATTCGGAGTGTCGGCGACTGGAAATTGAGACACGTTCCGTCACTCAGAGTACGAAACGTACCTCGTTTCTCGTGCCTGGGCTAATTCCTATCCCAAACATAATGCAATATGCATGACATGCATGAAATGCAACTAAGATACAACCTAACATACACAATGCTATGAAATGGCATACACGATGCACGAGGTAACATGGCATACACAATGCATAAATGTAGAACCTAGCATACGCAATGCTATGAAATAAAATGGTATACACAACGCATAAATGGACTTACACTAACACAAGTGGACCTCAGCCACACTCGCATAAGAGGCCATGAGATGAAAATGAGACGCTCGAGATGCATGCACGCATGCACGCAAACCGATGACCGACCCTAAGGCACCAAATGCCACTCTAACAAGACATGGCAAAGCATGAAACATGGTATGCAAACATGCAAATTTCAGCGCTAAAATATGACCCAAAACAGCCCCGAATCATGGAAACATGGCACCCGATGCATGAAATGAAACCGAAACACAAAACTAGGCCTATGCATTGGCCTATAGCTATACAAAACATGCATTATTTGAACATTAAATGTGGAGACAGATTCAAGGCAGACCCAAAACAAGCATGTTTATAGTTTTAATCAAGACCAAACAATGAACACAAATGGGGCTAAGCTAGCATGCGAAAATGGCCCTAAATGTGAGATAAAGAAGCAAGTCACAGCTTCTGACCCTAAACAGATGAGGGCCCTTGAACAATGTTGAAGAGGGGCCCAAAATATGACCTTTTACAGTTTATGATCAAACCCAAAACAGTGCGCAAGTATGCTCAAAATGCTGTGCAAAGCAAGGCCAAAAAGAGAGTTATAACACAAAGTATAAAAAGGATGCCTCAAACAGTGAAATATCCTTAATGAAACATGAAGAGGGGGTAAAAATAAGGTCATTTTTAGTTCGGAACAGAGCCCAAAAACAGAAGCATAAGAGGCTAACAAATCATGCAAAAATGGAGCCAAAAGAGATATAAAGGAAAGTGGTAAATTGAAGCCTCAAACAGTGATGAGCCCTTCAACAATATTGAAGAAGGGATCAAAATAAACAATTTTACAGTTTATGACAGAGCTCAAAACAGTCTACACGTAGGCCAAAAATACTACACAAGGAATAGGCATACAAGAGGGCTAATGAAGCAAGTGCAACAAGGAGGCCTCAAACAGTGAGAGACCATTAAACAAACATGAAAAATATCTCAAAATGAGCCTAGTTCCAGTTAGGGTCAGAGTCCAAAACAGAAGGAAAGTGTGGCTAATGTATTGAACAAAACAAAGCACAAAAAAGGATAATAGGGACTCACCCTTGAAGACTAGTCTTTGGCACCCTTTTGGACCAAGATGCAGCACTCCTAGGCTCTGAAGAACAACCTCCAGCTGCTGGAATGGAGGATGGAAGGGTGGGGCTATGGGTTGGTGAAGAAATGAGTGTAGGACTTGAGGGTTTGGAGCTTGGAGATATAGAGAGAGAGAGAGAGATACAAGGCAAGAGCTTGGGGGGAATTTTTGTAACCCTAATAACAGAGCTGGAGCTGCTGTTATATAGACAAAAGAGAGGGGAAAAAGGGGGGAAAATAGAGGGAAAACAATCCAAGTTTCCCTCCAAAAATGCACCCCCCCGGATACACAATCTGGGGGGAAAAGAGATGCATATTTGGAATGTGCCTGCAGCAAGGAGCATGGCCGGCCGGTTATCTAGGGTTTAGGTGGCCGACCGGCTACCTCCCATGGCCGGTCGGCTAGGGGTCAAAAGGGTCAAGAAGCATTAGTGGCCGGCCACCCCAAAAAGAGAGCCTCTGATGTGTGCACAACACAACCAAGTGGTTAAAAACTGGAGAAAATGAACCAGAAGGGAGAACAACCCACTTTTCAAAGGGGTTCAAAAGGTTCAAAAGCAATTACTGGGTAGCCACCAAATATTGGTGGCCTCCCAGATGTGTACATCACAAATATGGGATTTAGGGTTCAAGAAAATGGCCCAAGGGTGGTCAACATTGGCTTGGAAGTGAGAAAAAACGGACGACGGAGGGCGATGAAGGGATAAAGTTGGCTGACAGAACAATTACTGGCCTCCCACCCTTCTATGGCCTTCTTACCAATGAAACAGAGGTCCCTGCCAAAAATAAACTCAAACCGATGCAAAATGAAGGTTCAGTGGCCGAAACGCGCAGCCCGAGGCCCCGAAAACTGGCTGTTAGGCACCAGGAGTGGTGTTCGACCACGAAGTTGGTCTCTCGGACCTCAGTGTCCCACAAAAGGGAGTAAATAAGATGTATGCCAAAAACCGGAGCAAACGGGGGTGGTTAAGCGGTCTCGAACCGAGGCACACGGCCAACGGCTCCGAAAAATCGGAAACCGGACTCCAAACGGGCAAAAATGGCCTACGACCACGAAACGTAGCCTACGGCCACTGAGAGATGATCTACGAGACCTCTCCCTCCCTTCGGGAAAAGAAAATAGAAAAAATAGAGCCTGGTTCGCAAACCGAGGCAAAGCATGAAAGAGTCCGGAAGTCCGGAGGTAAGGCTCGCAGCCCAGACTCTGAAACCTCTGGATGAGCACGATATGCAATATCACCAAGCGCTCAATCGGTGACGTCTGAGTCTTAAGATAGGTCAAAAATTGGGTGTCTACAGTTGCCCCTCTTTGACAGAACTCGAAAGTCATAAGTAACAGGAGTGAATGTCAAAGCCTAGAGACGACCCATTTTTGACAAGGCCGAAGACTTAGACAAACAGGCGTGATAAACAGAGATGTGCCCGTAGGCATGCCTGTAGGCAGGGGGCAAGATGCAAAGTGATATGCAGGAAGATTTTGATAATTGGACTTATACGCTACGCGAAGCCGGTTTGAAAATTGGACTTATACGCTACTCGAAGCCGGTTTGATAATTGGACTTATACGCTACGCGAAGCCGGTTTGAAAATTGGACTTATACGCTACGCGAAGCCGGTTTGATAATTGGACTTATACGCTACGCGAAGCCGGTTTGAAAATTGGACTTACACGCTACGCGAAGCCGGTTTGATAATTGGACTTATACGCTACGCGAAGCCGGTTTGAAAATTGGACTGATACGCTACGCGAAGCCCGTTTGAAAATTGAGGATTCATGCAATGCACTGTAATGTAATAACTGAAATGCAATGTAATAGCTAGGAAATGAAGGTACCTCACAGGGGCAATTGGCAATGACTTACCTCATGCTGCTGGGGATCTCCCACTTCTTCTCAGTTGAACTGTAGGTACTACTTTTCTCCTTGACTATGGTTGCAGCTTTCCCTATTCTCCAACAGGGTGACAGACTAGGTTGGATTAGTATCTAGAATTGAGGTGCATACAGATGCTATCTCAATCTATGGGGTTGTGTAGACACCCCATTTTTGACCGTCCTCAAGACTTGGACATCACCATTGGAACACTTGGTGATTACCCTTGTTTGTGTTTGTTTGGAGTTCCCGGAGGTCTCGGCTACGTGCCATGCCTCAAGATCTCCGGACTCGACTGTTTAGTGTCTGGTTTTGCACCAAACACTTGTGTTTTGCCTTGGAGGGGCAGGGAATGCCTTGTGAGGCATCCCCACACACCACCGGCCATGGCCAGAGGCCACCGGCTGGTTTTTGCTGCCATCGGCAATGTATATTGCCGGTTGGCACTCCCTTTTGCCAAAATGGCATTTTTGAGCAGCCGATTACTGTTCATCTGCTTTGGCAGATATTTTATTACAGCTGTCTTGCATTTGGCTCCCCTCCATACACGTGTATGGAGGGATCTCCCTCTTTAGAAGCTTGACTTGTAAGCTTTACAAGACAAGAAGCTCTATAAGAGGAACCCTTCTCTCCCTTGCTTAAGGTTGGAGACATTTTAGAGAGTTTAGACAGCCATATTAGGGTTTTGAGTTCTAGGGTTAGGATCCATACACATTATATCTCTATACCTCTCTCTTTTTACCTTTGTGTGTGTTTAATTGTGTTTGTGTCTTACTATTGCACACAAACACATAGTGTTTCACCTTCCCTTAGCTACTGAGGTTCTAAGAGGCTGGTTTTGGTGTTTTGGAGCTGGATTCAAGCCAAGGAGGGCTGTTGGAGCATCATTTGTGAAGGTGATCTACAAGGGTGAGAAACTTCCCTTTTATTCCCCATTTTTGCATTGCTTTTCTACCCATCTTAGAGCTGTTTTCGTGTTTATTGTATAATACAAAAAAGTTATGTTTTTTAGTCCTTTTGATTGTTTATTAAGAGTGTTTTGTGGTTTGGGTTTGTTTGACCCTTCCTAAGCCTTGTAAGGCTCCTTTTTGTGCTATTTTTGTGCAAGTTTCGAGACTTTGGTGTTTGGGCCTCTTCACCACTGAAATTTTGAGGGATTTCAGTGGCAGAGATGGTTCCTTGAAGTCTCCAAAAGGGGAGGCCCACCCCCTCTCCTTGTTGTCCTTGAAAGGGACCCTTTTTGGCCTCTTGAGGGAGCATCATGTTAGAGTGTGTATTGATCATGTCTTGGCTATTTTCCATGCTTATTATGCCATGATATAACCCTGTTATGTGTTGGTTTTGGTACACCATGCATACTTAGCATACCTACCTTGTAATGCCACTTTATTGCCTTAACATGTCTTAGGTTGTAAACCTTTGTTCAAGCTTGTTTTAGGTCTAGTTTTGTGAAGCTTCTATGCTTATTTTACCATGCTAGAGGTCTGTCCATAGTTGTTTGGGTCGGCTTTGGCATGCATTGTATAGCTCCTTTGCATTTTTGGCTTGTTGACTTTAAGTATGTGAATGTATAGCATGCATTACTTGCCTTGATTTAATGGTTTGGCATCATTTATAGCATCATTGCAGTCCACTTAGCATGCTTATATGCTTGCATTTCATGGCCCTTTTGATGCTTCAAGAGTTGGTGTTTCATGCTTCATGTTTATGCCATTGTGTATGCCTCTAGGATTAGGTCATTTAGATGCCATCTAAGTGGTTCTTGAGGCTTACTTTTGCATGATTTGGGACTATTTTGATTCAATTTGGCCATTTGCTTCATGAGTCATATGGCCATGTTTTAGGTCCTTGGGTTTGGTTGCATGCATAGCTTGCATTAGTAGGCTAATTTGGTATTATTTCCTACATGTTTTCAATGCTTACCTTGCATGCCATATGTCCATGATTACCCTCTTGCAAATGTGCTTGAGAGTTGTCCCATTTGTGCCTAAGTGTTGGCCCTTTAACATGTGCATGTGTGTATGTGTATTTAGTCCTTTGTTTTGGTCACTTTGGCCATTGTTTTGGGCCTTATTACGACTGCCTAAACCATGCTTAGGTCCACCCTTTGCTTGCTTGCATGCTTACCTTGCATGTTTGTTTGCATGCTTGCATGTACATCTTGCATTTCCATGTTGCATCCTTAGCTTGTATGCCTAGGTTGCATTGCACTTAGCATGCATGTCTTGCTCCTTGATTTAGTGATAGGAATTGGACTTTGGTTTATTGGTTTGCATTGCATTTGACATCAAAATGTGCACACTTGGTCCCTTGGGCCATCACGCATGGAAATGCACGATTGATGGTCCGAGAACCAAGGAGCATGTCCCTTTGAGTCACTAACATGATAAGGGACATGATTGGTGCATACATTGCTTGAATTGTATTGCCATGCTCTGCCTTGCCCTCTGTTGCTGTCAATTGCAGATTCTGCAGGAGCTTTCTGCCGACCGGCAGTTTCCAGTGCCGACCGGCAATTATCCTCCTGCCGATAGCTTCATAGATGGCCGGTGACCACATACCACTGCCGGTGGTAATCCTACTCAGCCGATGGCATTCCCCAGTATCCAGAGAAGCAATCCTGAGGTTTTGGTAGCCTCCAGAGGAGCACAGCAAGGAAAACAGAGGCAGCCTATGCATGGCGGTGCACTTCTGAGTAGGACCGAGCATGCATTGCATCGAGCTCTCCTCCCGAGGCGATTTATCTGTTTTTCCTAGCTTAGTTAGTTTGTTAATTAATTAGGCAATTTGTAATAATTAATTAGCCCGCGAATTAGTTAATTTATAATATTTATTCGGTCCCTCCGAGCGAGGGCAAACTTGTAATAAGTGTGGGTGCGTGTGTGCATGTCTTCTAACCCCCACTTTTTTCTTCCCTTTTATTTACCTGCTTATGATGGTAGGTTAGGTCATGTTTAAATTAGCATACCTTATGCTATGCATGCGTGCATTCATGCATTTGTATAGCATGCACCGGGCTCGGCGCATCATTCTAACTACATCTGTATTTCAATTTCCAAATTGAATACGTGCATCAATTGACTGCATTTCACATGCCATGCTTAGGTTAGCCGAGCCTACTCTAATTGCATTTTGCATGCGTTGCATTAGCCACTCTAACATGAACTAGGATCACGCAAGTTTGCTGACTAGTTTATTGTTTTGGCACGGAGTACTATGTAAGTATTTTCCTGCTTTAGCATACCGCATGCGTGCGAGTGTTGCCATGACAGTATGCCTGCCATGCGGCTAAATGCTTATATGAGATAAACTGTTTGAATGCCTGTGGGTGGAGGTTGGATTGTTTGAGTTGGAAAAACTCGTTGAAATCCGTGTTTTAGCCTACTTGCGAGTAGCAAATTCCAAAGCGCTTTCCAAAACAAACGGATATACAATGCTTGTTTCCAAATTTGGCAATCTAGTCTATACTTGTTTGTTGTGCGCATAACATAGTAATTCTAGGCTAATAACCGGAATAAGAACACATAACGTTTTCAAAATCAAATATCATGGTTAGTAGAGGCCGGTCTTCAGACCGGGCGAAAGGGGGTGCTCATAGCTGACCTTCCCCGATCGTACCCATGCTCCCGAGCCAAGACAACTTTGGTGATGACGGACATGTGGCCTTCGGCACCGAGTCAGGGTTTCCTAAATTCCCTCATAAAAAATATTTAGGTGGCGACTCTGTATCTGGCGAAGCAGTCCATGTTTGGCACTTCTTTTCAAAAAATCTGTTTCTCAAAACGATTTGCCGGATTTGGACTCTTTGGTTCAAGATTAAGAACTGTGACACAAATTGTGTCCGAGCTGTAGTAACCCCAAACGAACAGAACGGGACTCACCCTCCCGGGGCGTTCGGGGACGTCTACAGTTTCTGGCGACTCTGCTGGGGATTTAGAGAGCTTGATTCGAACTCGTGATATCCTGTTTTGATTTTAGTTATGTGTCTCTTTGCATTGCATTTGCATTGGTGCGCCTAGGACACCGTGTTTGCCATCTGCCATTCCTGAACGGTTTGCCGGAGGCTTGTCTTGTCAAGGCATGACCATAAGGCTGACCGGTTATGGGCTCTGACAGTATGGGAACACAAACCCCGGTTTTTACTGGGGCACCCTTTTGACCATTCGACCTAGTGCATATTCGGAATCCATAGTGACCATTCCAAGCTAGGACAGGTTGCTTACTCGATTATAGGTTGTTTGAAAACTGCTGCGTGCATAGTGGAACCCTAGCTCCTGACAAAATAGGACAGGGAAACCTTACCCCAACATAGGGGTGCTTTGGCTCTCTTTACTTGCTATATGCTTTTTAGAATGTGTCTCTACAGGAACGTACATATCAGTTTGCAAGTTTGAATATCGGGCCCGAGGGCACCAGTATCAGTGTTGTTGAGAAACTAGTTATCTGCGGGCATCAGGTTCAGTTTTTGGGGACAGTGATTTCTGGGGAACAGTGATCAATAGTAGAGTGCAGTCGTTCGGCTACACCCGTGTTTGGTCTGTTTGGGCTGAAATGCTGTTTGTTTCTCCTTTCAGTTTAGAGTGTCCAGAGAATTGATACAGAATAGCTAGTGCTCCCCCTTTGCTGAGGCAGGACTTATGCTGACGCAGAATTCAGAAGAGATCGTGGTTATGACAGCTGCATTAGAGCAAGGGATCACTCTGCAAGGTGAGACCAATATTGATATGCCACATCCACCCAGGTCCCCTGTCACGCACCCGGTTTGGGCCCCCCAACTATACCAGGCTCGCGAGCTTACTACATTTGAACTAATGGGGATGATAGGTGATCTCCAGAGGTCTGTGGCGGATCTCGCCTACGGAATGTCAGCTTCACCTCTAGCCGCACCATATGCCGGGAGTTTTGTACCCCAGGAGCCCTCGCTGTTGGGGCTAATTGTGATCGAACTTAGCCAACCGGAGATGGCCTCCAGCTACGGCAATGACATATCAACATCAACCCAAACCCTCGATCATGCTGAGGCCAGAGGAAAAGACAAAATAAAGGCAGATGCCGATCCCATTGAACAACTGCTGTGGGCAGTCGAGGCTTTGAAAGCCGGGGGGATGAACAAGCAACAGATATCCGCAGTTGCGGCAAAAACTGTGGAGGATGCTTTCCCCACTCCACTTGAGGGTAGTTCAAGCCAGTCAGAAAATCGGGATAGGCCCCGTAATGCCAGAACAGTTCCTCCTATTCCTAGCCCTGCACCCGGGAAAGATCAGAAAGCTAAGGTGGCGCCTGCCGACCCTTTCGCTTGTGCGGCTAGTAAGAGCGCTCAGACTCCAAAGTACCTGCCCCGGGGGTGCAGGACCTTTCATGCTCTCTACATGCCTCTGTCCAAGGCACTTCAGATCCTTGCTGAGAGGGGACACCTTAAACCCTTGGAGCGTCGGCCTCTCCCGAAGAATCTCCCTGCTACGCATGATGCTACTCAGTACTGCGCGTACCACCAGCAGACAGGCCATGCAACCGACAATTGTTTCCACCTCCGTCATGAGGTGCAAGATTTGATTGACAACGAGGTTATCCTCCCGCCCACCTCAGCCAAGTCCGTTACCACCCAGTTATTGGATTTTGAGGACACAGATACTGCAAGTATGTAATTAGAGAGTGAACCACCTACGGGCGGCATCTGGTATATTTTGAATGTGGCATCTGGCACGCATTTTTGAGCATCTGTGAACGCTATCTTTGTAAATTCTGGCTTGGGTATCGAGTCAGTCTTTTGTTTTGAGTTTGTCTCTTTGTCTTAAGTCAGTCTTTTTGCTTAAGGGTCTGTCTTGTTGTAGCGAGTCGGTCTCCTTTGTATAGAATACCAGGTGATTCCGGGGTTGTTACCTCGAACACCGTTTTGTCTTGTAATTACTCGTTTTTGTTTTTGAGTCTGTTTCTGCCAAGGGGCCAGTTATGCCAACAAATCTGAATGAAACAGCTGTTGCTATCTCAATTTCATGCTTGCTTTCAGTATAAGTTAGTTGTGCCAGAGGATTTGATCGGGCTGACAGTACATCTCGCATGCTCTCCTGCGCGCCAAGCTCATTGCATTAACCTAAGTTTTTCAAAAACCCCTTTTGAACACTGCGGTGATAAAAACGAAGAGGAAGGAATTCCTCGGGTTTTGCAAAATTTTGATCATCTTAAAAGAAAGAGAGACGTGCTAAGCCTTTTAATGAATGAAATCACGCTTGTCGGCGTGAGTACTGAGAAGGATCCTGGCTTAATCCAGATTGGTTCCACACTATCTTCAGCGCGAGCGATTTGTCGCTTTCTTAAAAACTTTCAAAAACAAATGTTTTACACGGCCCTGTGAAGACCTGTGTGGAACCGCTCTTGAGATTGTGCAGCCTAGGATCGCTCTCAGCCTCAAGATTCAACCCGTCCGTTTCGAACCTTGAACCCGTTCAGAAAGTTCAAACGGTCAAACATCATGCAAGGTCTGTATGGCCAGATCAGAAGCAGCCCTCGAACAAGAGGCGCCGAAGTCGAATCAAAAGAGTAGATCTCACCAGAAGGAGCTCGTGGAGCAACCATGATGGATTCTTCTGCAAATCATTGCAACAGCCGTTCTCCTGGACACAGAGAGGTTTTAACTTCAAAAACCATTTGGCATGGACTTGTTACACTTTTACTCTTTGAGAGGCTCGCTGGGCCAAAAACCCGAAAGGGCGACCCAGGTAAAAGTTAGAGCAAGAGAAAAATAAAAAAAAGTAAAAATACAAAAGATGCAAGAGAAAAGAAAAAAGAAAGAAAAAAAATGCAAAAGAAAAGAAAAAATGCAGAAAAGAAAAAAAGAAATGAACAAAAAAGAAAATGAATAAAAAGAAGCTCGCGAGGTCGAAAACCCGCATTGGCCGCCTTGGCAAAAGTTCGAGCCTGAAAAGTGAAGGTTAAAATACCCGAGTGTACCTTAACCGGAACTACGTGAGGCTTGATTCCCATGTTTGGGATACGTAGGCAACTTCATCATGAAGTCCAGCCCCCAACGCTTTCATAGCGTCTCGGTCCATGCAATGGTTTCGATTTCACCCCAAAGTCCAGCCGCCGACGCCTCTAAGGCGACTGTGTCCATATATTTGTTGTGACCGTCTTCGTCATCTCTGTGCCCAAGAGCTCGACCACCGCCAATGAAGATTGTTTGCGGACTGCTGCGGCACCATCCAAACAAGGGGCAACTTTCCGTTGCCACGAGTCGCCGTGAGCTGCCACTCAAACCAGGGGCAACTTTCCGTTGCCATCCACCCCCTTTAAGCCAGGGGCAATTTTCCATTGCCTCCGATCCGAGGCTGCGCATCTTAAAGAGTAAGTTCCGTGCTCGTTGAGCGTTGACTGTTTGCAAAATAGTTTTTGAAAATTTTTACTAAGGTTGACTATTTTCTCGAAAACTATTCCATTTTCCAAAACTGGACCATTGTCTTGGACCCAAAAAGGAAAATTTTCAGTGCTTACAGCCTGACTCGCATGGTTTTCAAATCAAAAATCGAACAAGTACGTTAATCCGACTCTCATCTTGATCAAAACTGTTTTAGTAAAAAACCAAAAAATGGTCAAAATGATGAACTAGGGGCACAGTTGAGCCAAGCGTTCTGTCTCCCCCCCCCCCGGTCGTCAACAAACTTGCCAGGAGGGCACTCTACCCACCAGAAGAAATAGCTGTGAGCTAACGGCATCGAGCATGAACCCGCACCTTCCTATTCATTCATTAATCACCCTGGGGAGGGACGAAAAATGAGAGAATAAAGAATAGAGAGGTGTAAGTTGAGAGAAAAGTAAGAAAAAGGGTTTTGAGAGGAAAAACCGAGCTTGAGGGTCGAGTGATGGGAGAATCACAAATCAGAAAGGATGGGAAACAATACCCAGAGAAACTGGCTCCTCGTGATCGGAGGTCCCCCGTTTTCATGGACGCGTCTGTGTGTCGTGTCTTTTTGATTTGTCGGTCTCGTCTTTTGTTTTTCCCGAGCGTGTCTCGTTATGTTTAGGTCGTGTACCCTTTTGTTTGAGTTCTCCCCACTATGTTCAGTTGTAGGCTCGATACCCCGGTTTGAAAAACCCTTATTTAATTTCAAAAATCGTTTATACTCAGAATGCTGTGCCATTCTCTATATTTGAGCGTGCTTCAACTCCAACCGGTTCCGTCTTTGAGCTCCGTCTTATCAGATTGGGCCGTTCGCTCAGGATTTGTTGTGTGCAAAATGAACCGAATGCTGTGTTTTGGGCTATATGCAGATTAATCCCCAGTAGAGTAAGGGCTGTGCGTGTCCAGAATCAGGCAGTGGGTTGCTTGGGTTATTTTGTTGTTGGCTGTTTAGTTATCTGATTATTACAATGCAAGTGTTCAATTTTCAGACCACAGATCAATTCCATTTACATTGAAGTGTAACATGATGGGATGCGATGCAATACATGAGATATGTAAATGTAACACTTTTTAAGCAAAAAGTTTGTTCATTTCATAATCTTTTTTTTTAAGTACCAAGTTTTGGAAAATAAAAATCTGCCTGCGGCAGTACAGAGTATCCTAACTACCAACAAAAAGGAAAAATACAAGAAAGAGGAAAAAATAACATAAATCTGTATCCATGTCAAGCGACTCCGAGGGCTATCGGTCTGTCCTAGTCCTCTTCCTGGACGAAGGTCCAGGAGCATCATCAGCATCGTCGTCAGAGCTCGAGCTAGTGTCGCCTCCGGTCTCCTCCTCCAATGACTCCGCCTCCGACTCTGCCTTCGCCTCCGACTCGTCATCCTCATCGTCGTCATCATCAGGGACGGGAGCCCGCGAACTACTCCCAACATGAGTGTGCCCCGCCTTGGTACGGGGGAATACTCTGCCCTCTACATCTCTCCCTCAGGCGGGAACGGAAGGTCCAGCTGGAGTACCTCCTACCACGGGAATCTAGAAGGGAGGCTGAAAAAGTACATAAAAGGCAAATGCATCAGTATACTGTGGATAGTTTATCAGTGCAGAATGCAGTATATGAGTACAATGTATGAATGCCGTGAGCATTTTATCAGTGCAGAATGCAGTGTATGAGTACAATGTATGAATGTTGTGAGCAGTTTATCAGTGCAGAGTACAGTGCAAAATGCAGTGTATGCAGTGTATCAGACGCTGTGAGATCAGTGTGCCAGGTGTTGTGTCGTGCATCAGATTACGTGAATCAGCTTGTGAGTGATTTGAGGCCGTGATCAGAAGAACATACCGGAATGCTGTAGAGGGCCACGAGGTCAAAGGTTCGCTGCAACATCCCCATCATGGAGGCATTCATCTCCAATGACTGCCGGGTGTACTCAGAAGAAGCCTGCAAAAGTATCAGATGTATCAATATTCTGTGGAATATCAAATAAACTGAAATGAAATGACTGTACAAAAATGCAGTGATACATACCAGAGGCAAGTCGGGGACACCGACAAACTCATGATCAGCCGGCGGAGGGGCGAAGGGGATCTGATAGGTCGCCCCACCCTGCCCTCAGAAAGTCCATGAAGTGGGCAGAACAGGCCAACCGGTCCCACGTCCTCCCTGAACTACGCCCCTGCCACGGACCCGAGTCCTCCTCGTTGCTCCTGCTCCAGCTCCCGCTCCTGTCTTAACTGCTGGCGCCATGGGCCTGGCTCCCTCAGCTCGACGGCCGCCGCTCAGAGACCGCATAATGTACGTCTGCACGTACTCTCTGTAGTCGCCGATGCCTCTGAAGCGGGTCGCCTCCCAGCCGATAGTATAATCGGCCATCTGCTAGGTAGTGAGCCTCTCGGTCTCCCTCATATCCTCAGGAGGGTGAACCGGGACTATCTGCTCCGGTAACCCTAGGGTCTGGCGTAGGAAACGCTCACCCAGGTACCAAGCCCGACAGACCGGGCCCTCCAGTAAGATTCGGAAACGCGAGGTCTCATCGGCACCGGCAAACCGATCCCGCATCATGGCTGGCAAAAGAGCCCAAGGCTGCCAGGTGATCTGAAAATGACATACAGTTTGTTATCTATCGTTATTGAAATATGCAGTGGAAAGGCGAAGCTTAAATGAACTGCAAGTAAAACATACCTCTGCGGGGTGATGGTGTCGAAGAAGCGGCGGAAGAAGCTAAATGTCTCTCGCGATCTCCGGGTGCATCTCCCGTCAAAGCGACGCGAAAAAGGGACGACCAGAGGAGTCTCCGTCTCCGGTACAGGAGCGAGCCTAGGAAAGTAGGCATAAACCCACAATTGCAAGGTAAATACCAGTGCATTTATCAGATAAAGCAGAATATAGAGTAAAAGCACAAATAGTAGAGCCATGTGTTGTGCAGTGTATTGTGCAGAGTGTGCAGTGTGAGCAGTGTACAGTCAGTGTAAAGCAGAGTATGTGTGTGTCGTGTGTACAGTATATAGCAAGTATAAAGCAGACTACAGTGTGCGTAGTGTACAGAGTACAGAAAATATAGGACAGAAATGAAAGACAGAAAAAGAAATGTACCTCCCAAACACGCCAATAGCCCCCGAGCAACTGTCCGCTGCCGCGGGAAGCTGAGCTCATATATCCGTAGAGAGTGGCCAGAGCGGCGCCACCCCAGTCGTAATGCAAGATGTCTCTGACGTCCACCAGTGCGCTGAGCAGGCAGAGAGGCACGGTGTTCGCCCGGTCGGCGAAAATGGTCGTCCCAAACAAGAACATGAGGAAACCGCGTGCGTATCTCTCCGCGGCCTCCGGACTCATCGGGGCTGCATCAACAAGAGTGGGCTGGACCCTGAACTGCACCTCGAACCAGGAATATCGAACGTAGCCAGGACGCGCCAAAGGTGGCAGCTCGCTGAGCAAGTAAATCTGAGCGACAGTCCACTCGTCCATGTCAGTATCAAAGGGGATCGGATCACCCCCTACCCCGATGCCTGTGAGCATCGAGAAATCGTAAGGGGTCATCGTGATATCCCCTGCCGCGGAGAAATGGAATGAATCGGTGGTGTCCCACCACCTCTCCACCAGAGCGGCGAGGAGAGGTCAGCATGTAGTGAGCCTGGAGAGTCCTCTGCAGAATGCGCCAAAGCCCGCCTGGTCCACAATGTGGCGGACCGCATCAGGAAGCTCGGCATACCAGTCCCGGGCGCCGGTGTTCCCATACCTACGAATGGCATGGAAATCTCCCTGTAATCAAAAACAACAATTGCAAGGCAATATTCAAAATGCAGTTCTAAGAAGCTTACAGTGAACTACAACGTGTGATGCGTCAGCGTGTTCGGGTGGTTTAGTACAGTATAGCATGTGTGCATATTAACAGATTTACACAAATACCGGGTGCCGGTGTGCTTACAGTGAACTGCAACGTGTGATGCGTCAGCGTGTTCGGGTGGTTCAGTACAGTATAGCATGTGTGCATATTTTCAGACTCTAGCAAATACTGGGTACCAATGTGTATGCAGTGAAATACAGTGTGCGCCGTGTGATTCAGGGCTAGTGTAGTGTGTGTGCATGTGTCAGTCTCAAGAAGGTATCAGTTACACGTATGTTTACAATCAACTACAGTATACAGGGTATCTGAGCTAAAGCAGTTAAAGAGCACAACTAGCTATGACAGTTTTGTATCCTACATTGCAGAAAGTAAAGCAGAGAAAAGAGAGTTACCTCAGAAGCGTCGAAGGACAGGTGGGAGGTAGGCTCACGCAGTAATAGCTCGGGTGGCACGTGCCTGTCGAAACTCCTGAACTGGCGCAGTCCGTCAGGGTCGAACGGGCGCTCGCTCAAAGGTAGGAGCTCGACCCCGGGATCCATCTCGTGATCCGGGGGAGTCCCACCGCGTGTAATATCGTCCGCCATGTCAAGAATGATGAGAAAATAGCCGGAGGGAGGAAAACCGGGCTAGAATATGGAAAGTCAACCGAAAAGTCAACCCCCGAGAAGGTCGAAAATGGCCGAAAAGGTCGGGATGTGAAAAGGGTACGGAAATCAAGAGGAAAGCGAGGGGAACAAACCTCAAAAAGGTGGGAACGGCAAATGAGGCACCGAAACAAAGAGTTGTTCGGTTGAAAATGTCCGAAACGCGAAGAAAATCGCGAATCCGACGACGAAACGGGCGTAGAACGCGAAGAAACGGAGAAAAGAGGAGAGGAAAATACTCTAGAGAGAAAGGGTGTGGAATTTCGGCGAAGGAGGAAGTGAGAAATAGGGTTTAGAAACCCTATTTTAAAACACCCATGGTGAAATGTCGAATCTGCCCCGACTCAAGAACTTTTTGCCGGTCGGCAACATTTTGTGCCGGCCGACAGAATATTGTGCCGATGAAATTATTTTGCAGCCGGTGGACAGCCGGTGGCTTCCCCTCCCGGCCGGTGGTGTTCCCACAACCTTGTTTAGGCCATATGAGTAGTTTTTGGTCTTCATAGCTCAAGAAAGTGCAAGAAAGTGCATCTCTGACGCTCAACCGGCCTCCGTTTTGACCTCGGACCGCGTCTTCTGTGCGTAGCACTCCAACTCATACAATGTTGTATCCTTTGGTATCCTTTTTTCCTTTTACAAGATCCAAAAGTTACCCCGTGTGCGTTGCACGCGTTCATCGCACTATTTCGCTGCATTACATCGCGGCATTACATCGCGCTATCATGCGCCTCACAGTTGCATTGTTATGCACATATTACATGCGTTGTAACACGCACCCTTTGCATTGTCATGCACATCTCTCATGCATTGTCATTGCATTTTTATTACAAGCATTGTCATGTATTTCAATACATACGTCGCCTCGCGCATCGTTCGCGTTGTCGTGCATTCCCTTACCATGCATTGTCATGCATTCCGAAACACGTGCGTTGTTACGCATTTAAGTCCGTTCGCATAATTTTACATTCCGTGTGGCATGCGTGTCACACTTGGCATCATTTTACATTCCGTGTGGCATGCGTGTCACACTTGCATCATTTTGCATTTCCCTGAGGCATGCGTGTCTCATTTACATTTTACATTCCGTGTGGCATGCGTGTCACACTTGCATCATTTTGCATTTCCTTGAGGCATGCGTGTCTCATTTACATTTTACATTCCGTGTGGCATGCGTGTCACACTTGCATCATTTTGCATTTCCATGAGGCATGCGTGTCTCATTTGTATTATTTTCCATTCCTATGAGGCATGCGTGTCTCATTTGTATTATTTTGCATCTTATGAGGCATGCGTGTCTCATTGGTATCATTTTGCATCTTATGAGGCATGCGTGTCTCATTTGTATTATTTTGCATCTTATGAGGCATGCGCGTCTCATTTGTATTATTTTGCATCTTATGAGGCATGCGTGTCTCATTTGCATTATTTTGCATCTTATGAGGCATGCGTGTCTCATTTGTATTATTTGGCATCTTATGAGGCATTCGGGTCTCATTTGTATTATTTTGCATCTTATGAGGCATGCGTGTCTCATTTGTATTATTTTGCATCTTATGAGGCATGCGACACACACTTGCATCATGCCTCATTTTCATTGGCACGTGTGCCTCATTCTCATTGGCACGTGTGCCTCATCCCCGTTGGCACGTGTGCCTCATTCCCATCAGCACGTGTGCCTCATTCCCATCAGCACGTGTGCCTCATTTTCATTGGCACGTGTGCCTCATTCCCATCGGCACGTGTGCCTCATTTGCATCGGCACGTGTGCCTCATTTTCATCGGCACGTGTGCCTCATTTTCATCGGCATGCGTGTCTCATTTCCATTGGCAGGTGTGCCCCATCTTCTTCATCGGCATGTGTGCCTCATTTCTATTGGTATGCGTGTCACATTTTTGTTGGCATGTGTGTCGTCATTTGCATTAGCATGCGTGCCTCATTTGCATTGTCTTACATTCCTTGCGACCTGCGTTGTCTTGCTTTCATTTGCATTGTCATGCATGTTGCTAACGACATTGTACCTGTTAAGTTTGTTTTCTTTTCAGGCACGATATTGTATGTACGGTTCATTTGAGGCTGGTTCAACCAGACGAGCCGCACAGGTATATGCACGGTCTAGGAGACCCTAAATCCTCTGAAGGTGCAACTCCTTTGGTGTTTGTCGTGCCCGAACGACTGTTGGCAATGTCACATGCATTATCATGCAATCGGCGAGACCTTAAATACGCACGGTCTAGGAGACCTTAAATCCTTGGAAGGTGCAAAACCTTCGGCGCATTGATGTGTGCAGTTCGGTTGCATTGTTATGCATTTCTTATGCAATATATACGGTCTAGGAGACCCTAAATCGTCGGAAGGTGCAAGTCCTTCGGTGTTTGTCGTGCCCGAATGACTTTTGATAGGTTGCATTATACATGTATTTCAAGCGACTCGCGTCGTCACATATTCAAGATCACGTGTATCTTAAAAGCCGCGTGTTGTCGCGCATTCCATGCAACATGCATTTCATACATCATTTTCATTTCAAAAAACAAAAACAAACAAAAAATATAGTTGCATTGTCATGCATCATCGTAAATAGTTGCATTATCATGCATCATTGCATATTTGTAGATATTGCATTGTAATTTGCATGCATTCACTGCACCACTTCCGCCTATGGCTTGCGCCTTTCCAGGTTGAGCTTGGTCTGGTATGTGCCCTTACTTCTCGTGTCAAAGCATAGTTCAGTGGACCGTTCTATGTTAGCCGCGGCTTGTTTGTGTACATGCCTTTCCTAGGCAAGATTTGGTTTGGCCCGCGTGCCATATCCACTGCATTGTAATTTGCATGCATTCACTGCATCACCTTTCATCTATGGCTTGCGCCTTTCCAGGTTGAGCTTGGTCCGGTATGTGCCCTTACTTTTCACGTCAAAACATAGTTCAGTGGACCGTTCTATGTTAGACGCGGCTTGTACGTGTACATGCCTTTCCTAGGCAAGATTTGGTTTGGCCCACAGGCCATATCCATTGTATCCATTTCTACTGCATTGTAATTTGCATGCATTCACTGCATCACCTTCCATCTATGGCTTGCGCCTTTCCAGGTTGAGCTTGGTCCGGTATGTGCCCTTACTTTTCACGTCGAAACATAGTTCAGCGGACCGTTCTATGTTAGACGCGGCTTGTACGTGTACATGCCTTTCCTAGGCAAGATTTGGTTTGGCCCGCGTGCCATATCCATTGTATCCATTTCTATTGCATTGTAGTTTGCATGCATTCACTGCATCACCTTCCATCTATGGCTTGCGCCTTTCCAGGTTGAGCTTGGTCTGGTGTGTGCCCTTACTTTTCACGTCGAAACATAGTTCAGTGGACCGTTCTATGTTAGACGCGGCTTCTACGTGTACATGCCTTTCCTAGGCAAGATTTGGTTTGGCCCGCAGGCCATATCCATTGTATCCATTTCCATTGCATATTTGTAAATATTGCGTTATAGCTTGCATGCATTCACTGCATCACCTTCCATCTATGGCTTGCGCCTTTCCATATTGAGCTTGGTCTGGTATGTGCCCATACTTCTCGTGTCAAAGCATAGTTCAGTGGACCGTTCTATGTTAGCCGCGGCTTGTTTGTGTACATGCCTTTCCTAGGCAAGATTTGGTTTGGCCCGCGTGCCATATCCACTGCATTGTAATTTGCATGCATTCACTGCATCACTTCCGCCTATGGCTTGCGCCTTTCCAGGTTGAGCTTGGTCTGGTATGTGCCCTTACTGTTCACGTCGAAACATAGTTCAGTGGACCGTTCTATGTTAGACGCGGCTTGTACGTGTACATGCCTTTCCTAGGCAAGATTTGGTTTGGCCCGCGTGCCATACCCATTGCATTGTAGTTTGCATGCATTTATTGCATCACCTTCCACCTGTGGCTTGCGCCTTTCCATGTTGAGCTTGGTCTGGTATGTGCCCATACTTCTCGTGTTAAAGCATAGTTCATTAGACCGTTCTATGTTAGACGTGGCTTGTATGTGTACATGCCTTACTTAGGCAAGATTTGGTTTGGCCCGCGTGCCATATCCATTGCCATCTCCCCAGCATATCCATATATATATTGCATTGTAGTGTAATCATCGCATCCGGTATTGGGATCGTAGTTCTTTCCCCAGCAGGTCGTTTCCCCACTTATGTCATTCCCCCCCAATACTTGTTCTTGTGTCCGTCTACATTACTCATAGTTCAGTGGACCGTTCTATGGTAGACGGACTTGTTACCTCCATCAATCTATTTGACATTTGCGTGGTTTCGAACCACTCGTGATTGGATCGTGATTCAATTGCTTTGCATATTGTTTGCATTGTTTCAATTGCATTGCATTTTCATTTTCATTTGCATTATTTATACATTGTTTTGTATATATTGCATGATCATAAGTTATGCTCGGCTTCGTGCATTGTCTTGCATTTTGCCCCAGCCTTCGGGCGCATACCGTGTTTGTCTTGCATGTTTGTCTAAGTCTTCGGCCTTGTCAAAAATGGTCGTCTCTGGGCTTTGACATTCACTCCCGTCATTGTTATGACTTTCGAGTTCTGTCAAAGAGGGGCAACTGTAGACACCCCATTTTTGACCGTCCTCAAGACTAAGACGTCACCATTGGAACACTTGGTGATTACCCTTGTTTGTGTTCGTTTGGAGTTCCCGGAGGTCTCGGCTACGTGTCTTGCCTCAGAATCTCTGAACTCGACTGTTTAGTGTCTGGTTTTGCACCAAACACTTGTGTTTTGCCTTGGAGGGGCAGAGAATGCCTTGTGAGGCATCTCCACACACCACCGGCCATGGTCAGAGGCCACCGGCTGGTTTTTGCTGCCATCGGCAATGTATATTGCCGGTCGGCACTATTTATTGCCGGTCAGCACTCCCTTTTGCCAAAATGGCATTTTTGAGCAGCCGATTACTGTTCATCTGCTTTTGCAGATATTTTATTACAGCTATCTTGCATTTGGCTCCCCTCCATACACGTGTATGGAGGGATCTCCCTCTTTAGAAGCTTGACTTGTAAGCTTTACAAGACAAGAAGCTCTATAAGAGGAACCCTTCTCTCCCTTGCTTAAGGTTGGAGACATTTTAGAGAGTTTAGACAGCCATATTAGGGTTTTGAGTTCTAGGGTTAGGATCCATACACATTATATCTCTATACCTCTCTCTTTTTACCTTTGTGTGTGTTTAATTGTGTTTGTGTCTTACTATTGCACACAAACACATAGTGTTTCACCTTCCCTTAGCTACTGAGGTTCTAAGAGGCTGGTTTTGGTGTTTTGGAGCTGGATTCAAGCCAAGGAGGGCTGTTGGAGCATCATTTGTGAAGGTGATCTACAAGGGTGAGAAACTTCCCTTTTATTCCCCATTTTTGCATTGCTTTTCTACCCATCTTAGAGCTGTTTTCGTGCTTATTGTATAATACAAAAAAGTTCTGTTTTTTAGTCCTTTTGATTGTTTATTAAGAGTGTTTTGTGGTTTCGGTTTGTTTGACCCTTCCTAAGCCTTGTAAGGCTCCTTTTTGTGCTATTTTTGTGCAAGTTTCGAGACTTTGGTGTTTGGGCCTCTTCACCACTGAAATCTTGAGGGATTTCAATGGCGGAGATGGTGCCTTGAAGTCTCCAAAAGGGGAGGGCCACCCCCTCTCCTTGTTGTCCTTGAAAGGGACCCTTTTTGGCCTCTTGAGGGAGCATCATGTTAGAGTGTGTATTGATCATGTCTTGGCTGTTTTCCATGCTTATTATGCCATGATATAACCCTGTTGTGTGTTGGTTTTGGTACACCATGCATACTTAGCATACCTACCTTGTAATGCCACTTTATTGCCTTAACATGCCTTAGGTTGTAAACCTTTGTTCAAGCTTGTTTTAGGTCTAGTTTTGTGAAGCTTCTATGCTTATTTTACCATGCTAGAGGTCTGTCCATAGTTGTTTGGGTCGGCTTTGGCATGCATTGTATAGCTCCTTTGCATTTTTGGCTTGTTGGCTTTAAGTATGTGAATGTATAGCATGCATTACTTGCCTTGATTTAATGGTTTGGCATCATTTATAGCATCATTGCAGTCCACTTAGCATGCTTATATGCTTGCATTTCATGGCCCTTTTGATGCTTCAAGAGTTGGTGTTTCATGCTTCATGTTTATGCCATTGTGTATGCCTCTAGGATTAGGTCATTTAGATGCCATCTAAGTGGTTCTTGAGGCTTACTTTTGCATGATTTGGGACTGTTTTGATTCAATTTGGCCATTTGCTTCATGAGTCATATGGCCATGTTTTAGGTCCTTGGGTTTGGTTGCATACATAGTTTGCATTAGTAGGCTAATTTGGTATTATTTCCTACATGTTTTCAATGCTTACCTTGCATGCCATATGTCCATGATTACCCTCTTTCAAATGTGCTTGAGAGTTGTCCCATTTGTGCCTAAGTGTTGGCCCTTTAACATGTGCATGTGTGTATGTGTATTTAGTCCTTTGTTTTGGTCACTTTGGCCATTGTTTTGGGCCTTATTAGGACTGCCTAAACCATGCTTAGGTTCACCCTTTGCTTGCTTGCATGCTTACCTTGCATGTTTGTTTGCATGCTTGCATGTACATCTTGCATTTCCATGTTGCATCCTTAGCTTGTATGCCTAGGTTGCATTGCACTTAGCATGCATGTCTTGCTCCTTGATTTAGTGATAGGAATTAGACTTTGGTTTATTGGTTTGCATTGCATTTGACATCAAAATGTGCACACTTGGTCCCTTGGGCCATCACGCATGGAAATGCGCGATTGATGGTCCGAGAACCAAGGAGCATGTCCCTTTGAGTCACTAACATGATAAGGGACATGATTGGTGCATACATTGCTTGAATTGTATTGCCATGCTCTGTCTTGCCCTCTGTTGCTGTCAATTGCAGATTTTGCAGGAGCTTTCTGCCGACCGGCAGTTCCCAGTGCCGACCGGCAATTATCCTCCTGCCGATAGCTTCATAGATGGCCGGTGACCACATACCACTGCTAGTGGTAATCCTACTCAGCCGATGGCATTCCCCAGTATCCAGAGAAGCAATCCTGAGGTTTTGGTAGCCTCCAGAGGAGCACAGCAAGGAAAACAGAGGCAGCCTATGCATGGCGGTGCACTTCCGAGCAGGACCAAGCATGCATTGCATCGAGCTCTCCTCCCGAGGCGATTTATCTGTTTTTCCTAGCTTAGTTAGTTTGTTAATTAATTAGGCAATTTGTAATAATTAATTAGCTCGCGAATTAGTTAATTTGTAATATTTATTCGGTCCCTCCGAGCGAGGGCAAACTTGTAATAAGTGTGGGTGCGTGTGTGCATGTCTTCTAACCCCCACTTCTTTCTTCCCTTTTATTTACCTGCTTATGATGGTAGATTAGGTCATGTTTAAATTAGCATACCTTATGCTATGCATGCGTGCATTCATGCATTTGTATTGCATGCACCGGGCTCGGCGCATCATTCTAACTGCATCTGTATTTTAATTTCCAAATTGAATACGTGCATCAATTGACTGCATTTCACATGCCATGCTTAGGTTAGCCGAGCCTACTCTAATTGCATTTTGCATGCATTGCATTAGCCACTCTAACATGAACTAGGATCACGCATGTTTGCTGACTAGTTTATTGTTTTGGCACGGAGTACTATGTAAGTATTTTCCTGCTTTAGCATACCGCATGCGTGCGAGTGTTGCCATGACAGTATGCCTGCCATGCGGCTAAATGCTTATATGAGATAAACTGTTTGAATGCCTGTGGGTGGAGGTTGGATTGTTTGAGTTGGAAAAACTCGTTGAAATCCGTGTTTTAGCCTACTTGCGAGTAGCAAATTCCAAAGCGCTTTCCAAAATAAACGGATATGCAATGCTTGTTTCCAAATTAGGCAATCTAGTCTATACTTGTTTGCTGTGCGCATAACATAGTAATTCTAGGCTAATAACCGGAATAAGAACACATAACGTTTTCAAAATCAGATATCATGGTTAGTAGAGGCCGGTCTTCGAACCGGGCGAAAGGGGGTGCTCATAGCTGACCTTCCCCGATCGTACCCAAGCTCCCGAGCCAAGACAACTTTGGTGATGACGGACATGTGGCCTTCGGCACCGAGTCAGGGTTTCCTAAATTCCCTCATAAAAAATATTTAGGTGGCGACTCTGTATCTGGCGAAGCAGTCCATGTTTGGCACTTCTTTTCAAAAAATCTGTTTCTCAAAACGATTTGCCGGATTTGGACTCTTTGGTTCAAGATTAAGAACCGTGACACAAATTGAGTCCGAGCTGTAGTAACCCCAAACGAACAGAACGAGACTCACCCTCCCAGGGCATTCGGGGACGTCAACAGGCTGCCATACAGATTTCAAGCTGAGGATATACCCCTGGGTATTTAAACCAGACTTTAGTCTCGGAAATTCCAAACCTTTGCGTTCTAGGCATAAGCCATCCGAACTCTAGTTTCCACCGTCTCAGTTGGTCTCCTAGGAACTCACCGCAAACACAGGCAGGTGGCTATACCAGACCACCAGAAGTCGTTCGGGCACGACAAACACCAAAGGAATTGCACCTTTAGAGGATTTAAGGTCTCCTAGACCGGAAAGTGCACAAGACGGTGCGAATAAATGCAAGTGCGATGCGTAGAACATCACGAATGATGATGCAGGATCTAAGGTCTCCTTAGACCGAAGGATTTAAGGTCTCCTGGACCAGGCGAGTGCGCAGGACAGTGCGAGCTAAAGGTGCACAAAACAGCGCGGTAAAACGCATGCACAATGCAAGTAATGGTCACAGCGCAAAATAGTGCGATGAGATGCATGCACAATGCAAGACTTAGCACACAGCTTATGACATAGCATTCCATTCAGTTGGCACGCAGCTCACACCATAACACTTTGTTCGTTTGTTCCACGCTCACAATATAATATTCTGTTCATTTGGCACGCAGCTCGAAACACAACACTCTGTTTAATCTCGGCACACAGCTCTTTTTCTGGGCACACAGCTCGTTTTTCGAGTACACAGTTCATTTTTGGGCACACAGCTATTTCTTCGGGCACACAGCTCCTTCTTTGGGCACATAGCTCATTTTCCAGCCACATAGCTCGTTTTCGGGCACACAGCTCCTTTTCAGGCACACAGCTCATTTTTCGGGCACACAGCTCGTTTTCGGGCACACAGCTCATTTCCCGAGCACACAGCTCATTTTTCGGGCACACAGCTCCTTCTCCGAGCACGCAGCTCATTTCTTCAGTTTGCATTTTTGAACACACAGCTCAAGCACTTGAACTTCTGAACACGCAGCTCATACTTTTTGTTGTGAACACGCAGCCCACACTTTTTGAAATCTGAACACATAGCTCAAACTTTTGAATTTCTGAACACGCAGCCCAATTTGATTGTGAACACGCAGCACACCCTGATTGAAAGTTGAACACGTAGCCCAAGCTTTTGAAATCTGAACGCACAGCCCAAATTTTAAGGTGAACACACAGCAGCACACACTGATTGAAAGTTGAACACGCAGCCCATACTTTTGAATTTCTGAACACGCAGCCCAATTTGATTGTGAATACGCAGCACATACGGATTGAAAGTTGAACACACAACACAAACTTTTGTCGCGAACACGCAGCCCACATTTTCTTGAAATCTGAACACACAACTCAAACTCTTGCGGTGAACATGCTGCCCATATTTTCTTGAAATCCGAACACACAACTCAAACTTGTTGTCGTGAACACACAGCCCACATTTTTTGAAAGTTGAACACGCAGCCCAAACTTTGAGGTGAACACACAGCACACACTGGTTGAGAGTTGAACACGCAGCTCACTGTCTTTGAAGTCTGAACACGCAGCCCAAATGTTGAGGTGAACACACAACACACACTAGTTGAGAGTTGAACACGCAGCCCAAACTGTTGAATTTCTGAACACGCAGCCCAAATTTTGAGGTGAACACACAGCACACACTAGTTGAGAGTTGAACACGCAGCTCACTGTCTTTGAAGTCTGAACACGCAGCTCATTTTTGATTGTGAACACACAGCACACACTAGTTGAGAGTTGAACACGCAGCCCAAACTTTTGAATTTCCGAACACGCAGCCCATTTTTGATTGTGAACACGCGGCGCACACTTGTTGAAAGTCGAACACGCAGCCCAAACTTTTGAATTTCTGAACACGCAGCCCATTTTTTGATTGTGAACACGCAGCACACATTTGTTGAAAGTTGAACACGCGGCTCAAACTTTTGAACTTCTGAACACGCAGCCCATTTTTTGATTGTGAACACGCAGCACACACTTGTTGAAAGTTGAACACGCAGCTCAAACTTTTGAACTTCTGAACACGCAACCCATTTTTTGATTGTGAACACGCGGCGCACACTTCGTTGAAAGTCGAACACGCAGCCCAAACTTTTGAATTTCTGAACACGCAGCCCATTTTTGATTGTGAACACAAGGCGCACACTTGTTGAAAGTCGAACACGCAGCCCAAACTTCTGAATTTCTGAACACGCAGCCCATTTTTTGATTGTGAATATGCAGCACACATTTGTTGAAAGTTGAACACGCAGCTCAAACTTTTGAACTTCTGAACACGCAGCCCATTTTTTGATTGTGAACACGCAGCACACATTCGTTGAAAGTTGAACACGCAGCTCAGACTTTTGAACTTCTGAACACGCAACCCATTTTTGAAAGTTGAACACGCAGTTCGAACTCTTGATGGTGAATACACAGCCCACAGTTTCTAGAAGTCGAACACGCAGCTCATTCATTTCATTTGCACGCAGCTTATACATCACACTTTGAACACACAGCTCACACATTTCACTTGTGAACACGCAGCCCACACATTTCTCTTCTGAACATGCATCTCATTCATTTCATTTGCACGCAGCTTATACTGAACACACAGTTCATACACTTCACTTCTGAACACACAGCTCATTCACTTCAGTTTGAACACGCAGCTCACATATTTCAATTCTGAACGCGCAGCTCATTCATTTTCATTTGCACGCAGCTCATTCTTAATTCTGAACACGCAGCTCATAAATTTTCACTTCTGAACTCACAGCTCATTCACTTCATGTTGAACACGCAGCTCACATACTTCAATTTTGAACACACAGCTCATATACTTTATGTTGAACATGCAGCTCACATACTTTAATTCTAAACACACAGCTCATATACTTCAATTTTTGAACACGCAGCTCATAACATAACACTGCTCAATTTGAACACACGGCCCATAACTCAGTAGTCTTTTAATTTTGAACACATAGCTTATTCTGAACCTACAGGATGCGATGACGGAACTTGCAAAAGTTGAAACAAACTCAGATGTCCGACATCTTCCTCTTTTCCTTTTGCTTTGAAGTTTGGAACCTATATAGCTTCAGATGGGTTCTGGCTTTACTGTTCCCACATGGCTTGGGTTGAACCCTGCGTTTTTTTTTTTTTTTTTTGAAAGAACAAAATCTTGTTTTGCACAAATGTGGAGAACGACACGGCACTCTGAGCACAAGACAATTTTTTGAAATTAAGAAATGTGTTCTTAACTGGGCATTGAGCCTACGATTGAACACAGCGAAAAAGACTAAACAATGGAAAAGAAAAGGTAAACAACCTAAACGCATCGAGACATACTCGGAACGACTTAAAGCAAGAATCGAGACAAACAAAACAAAAGACACGACACACAGACGTGTTACAAAGACAAGAGACCTCTCAGTACGCGAGGAGCCAGTTTCTTCGGGTATTGTTTCCCACCCTTTCTCATTTGTGATTCTCACATCACTCGGCCCTCAGGCTCTGTTTTTGCTGAAAAAGCCCTTTTCCTCACTTTTTCTCTCAGCGCACATCTCTCTATTCTTCAATCTCTCATTTTTTATCCCTCCCCTGGGTGGTTAATGGATGAACAGGAAGTTGCGGGCTCACGCCCCCGGTATTCTACCAGATTCTTCTTCTTGTTCACAACAGTGAGTTTCTTCCACAGAAGGGCTGTGTGTAACAAGCCCGCGGAGGGACCTCGCTACAGTTCGGACTCGCTTTGTGTCACGGTTCTTAATCTGAACCAAAGAGTCCAAATCTGGCAAATCGTTTGAGAAAACAGATTTTTTTGAAAAAAGTAGTGCCAAACATGGACTGCTTTGCCAGATACAGAGTCGCCACCTAAATATTTTTTTTATGGGAGAATTTAGGAAACCCTGACTCGGTGTCGAAGGCCACATGTCCGTCATCACCAGAGTTGTCTCGGCTCGGGAGCTTGGGTACGATCGGGGAAGGTCAGCTATGAGCACCCCCTTTCGCCCGGTCCGAAGACCAGCCTCTACTAACCGTGATATCCGTTTTTGAAAACTTTATGTGTTCTTAAACCAATTGTTAGCCTAGAATTACTATGTTATGCGCGCAGCAAACAAGTATAGACCAAATCGCCCAAATTGGAAATAAAACATTTTATGCTCGTTTTGAAAATGGTTTGCTACTCGTAAGTAGGCTAAAATGCAGATTTTGCCACCCTCAAGTTGGCTTTTGGAAAAGATGGTTTTGCCACTATCCAGTGGGCTTAAAATTCACAATTTTTAACGCATTATCCCAATTTAAGCAATTTGACCTCCACCCACAGGCATTCAAGCAGTTTATCTCATGTAAGCACTTAGCCGCATGGTAAGCATACTATTATGGCAACATTCACACGCATGCTGGATGCTAAAGCAAAAATACTTACATTGTACTCCGTGCCAAAACAGTAAACTAGTTAGCAAACATGCATGTCCTAGTTCATGTTAAAAGTGGCTAATGCATCACATGCAAAATGCGATCTAGGCAGGCTCGGCTAGCCCTAAACATGGTATGTGAAAATGCACAATTATCACATATTCAGTTTAGAATTTGAAATACAAATGCGGTTAGCGTGATGTACCGAGCCTAATATATGCAATACAAATGCATGGATGCACGCATGCATAGCATAAGGTATGCTAATTTCAAAAATGCCCTAATCTACCATCATAAGCAGGTAAATAAAAGGGAAGAAAGAAATGGGGATTGGAAGACATACACACCACCCACACACACTTATTACAGATTTGCCCTCACTTGGAGGGCCCAAATAAATATTACAGTCCCAAAATAATAAACAAATAAAATTATTACAAGATTTCTAATTTAATTTAAAGGAAAAGATGGCAAAGGAAAGAATAGGGTAGCCGCAGCCTCTGCCTCGGGATGCGCGAATGATGCATGCTCGAATCCGTCTCGCCCGAAAAACCCGTACTGTACTCATGCCGCCTCTGTTTGTACTACCTTGTCTTTCTGAAAATTGCCAAAGTACTGGAGCATGTTCCTTGCATCCTGCAGAGCACCACCGGCCGGACAGAATTCCCACCGGCACTTCACAATTCCCATCGGCACTTGTTGGATTCCTCGGCACTCCATATATTGCCGGTCGGCAGAAACTTCCTGCAGAAGACAATTTGACAGCAAACAGAGAACAGACAGTGCATGGCATGGGCTTCTCAGGTACATGTGGGCATGGTTGTGCTTCTTCTCATGTTTTGAACTCAAAGAAGCACGACCCTCGATCTTTGAGCCATCAATGGAGCATGATGACCCAAGGGATCAAATTCGCCACTCAATGTAATGATGCATGCAACAAACAAAATGAGATCCGAAGCCTTATCATGTCGAAGTCAAAGGCCCCGGTGACCGAGAATCAAGGTACATTGCATCACTTGGAGTATGAATGTCCCTTGACCCTCATATTTGGCTTGACACCCCAAGCCAAATGATGCAATGCATGTCATGCTCACAGGCTCAAAACACAACATGATGCTAAACATGCAAGATATGCCAAATGTTATGCAACAAAAACATGGCAAGTATGTAATGTCAACATGCAAGATGCAATTGGGATACAAACATGAACCAATTTGCCATAAAGTTAGCATGGAAAAGCACATTAATGGGACAATCATGCAACCGACATAAGATAAGCATGCAAAGGGGGGCCTCCAAGTGATAAAGGTGCAGACCTTTATTCACCTCAAAACAGCACCAAGAGTGCTCAAAACGACGGACAAACAATTCATGCCAACATGCAAGCTAATGGTCCCAAGGTTAAGGCACAAAAAGGAGGCAACTTACTCCCACCAACATGACCTCTCATGGCATGATTAAAACAAGTAAAAACAGAATTTTTACATGCAAAATGGGACTCCAAAAACTCCTAAAATGGCAGCCAAGATGACCCCCAAGAGGCATATGCACTAAGGCTCATTCCTAGGCACAAGAGGGTACACCCTTAAGGCATAAAAGAGGTCATCCATGCACACATACAAACATGATTCTTGGACTAAAATGTGGTCCTAGATGGTGTTAAATCATGAGGGTAATCACAACCATGCATGCTAGAGGTCAACATGCTTAAAGCTTTCAAGCCAAAATACAAAGCAACCCTAACAAACATGTCAAGCATGAACAAATGGATAACCAACAGATTTTTAGCATGGAAAAACAACATTAAAAACTTCATGGAACTAAGCCAACACACACAAGAATCATGGCCTAATCATGAGATGCACTTCTAAGCAAAATGGAGCAATACAAAGCAAGTACTACAAGCATACAAGGAGGTACAAATCCAGCCAAAAATAGAGATCCCACATGACCTAAAAACACCCAAAAAGTTCTGAAATGACGCAAAAACCAAGCAAGCATGCATGTCACCCTTTTGGGCCACAACTCAAGGAAACAAAACCATAAAGGGAGAGGGGTGTCCCTCCCCTATGCAAGACTTCAAACCAACTTTTTTGACACTAAAAATACACTGATTTTCAATGGTCAAAAGGCCAAAACACTGAAGTGAACAAAACCTTATGAAAGAGGCACCAAAATGGACCAAACAAGGCCTAGAAGGGTGAGTTTACACTCAAACCACAAAATGACCTTAATGAAAGTGCTAAAGCAGGAAAATGCAAGCCCTTTTTATGTTATACACAAGAGCTAAAACAGCAAGCAAGATAGGTAAAAAACTATTGCAAGTTTGGGGAATATAAATCAAGATGCTCACCCTTGAAGAACCTTTGAAGAACAAATGGTCTAGCCTCCTTCTTTTGATCAAAACCAGTCCAAAAACTCAAGAAACAACCCCCCAAGTCCCTCAATCTCGGAGTAAGGTGTGATGGTGTGTGTAATGGTGCAAAAGTAAGGTAAAAATCACCTTTTGAGCTAAGAAACACACACAAAGGAGGAGAGAGAGAGAGGTATAGAGATAATATGTATCTATATCTCCAAGGTCTGGTTTTTGGTTGCAAGAGTCTAACCTAGATCAAAGAGGAAGGCCCTCCTCTTATAAGACTCCCTCTTGTAAAGCTTATTCAACAAGCTTGCTTAGAGGGAGATCCCTCCATACACGTGTATGGAGGAGGGAAGAGTTGGTGCCAGCTATCACAGCTGGCACAAAATATCTCCATAAAGTGGATGAACAATGGTCGGCTGCCCAAAAATGTCATTTCGACAAAAAACAGTGCCGACCGGCAACAAATTATGCCGACCGGCAATAAAGTGTGCCGACCGGCAAACAAAAGTGCCGATGGCAGAAAAAGACCATCCGGTGGCCTCCAGCCACTGCCGGTGGTGTGTGGGGATGCCTCATAAGGCATTCCCTGCCCTTCCAAGGCAAAACATAAGTGTTCGGTGTAAAACCAGACACTAAACGGTCAAGTTCGGAGATCCTGAGGCAGGGCGCGCGAGCCGAGACCTCCGGGAACTCCAAACGAACACGTTCATGGATGATCACCGAGTGTTCGAACGGTGACGTCTAAGTCTTGAGGACGGTCAAAAATGGGGTGTCTACAGTTGCCCCTCTTTGACAGAACTCGAAAGTCATAACAATGATGGGAGTGAATGTCAAAGCCCAGAGACGACCCATTTTTGACAAGGCCGAAGACTTAGACAAACATGCAAGACAATCAAGATATGTGCCCGAAGGCAGGGGCAAAATGCAAGACAATGCAGAGAGCCGGACATAACTTATGATCATGCAAAGAAAGCTGTAACGAAGCATACATGCGACAGTTTTAAGCTAGCATACACCAAACTACACTACAATGCAGAAAGGATGTAAGAGAATTATGCAATTCTCAATACGTCTCACTCGGAGGATACAATACCTGTGCGGCTCGTCTGGTTGCACCAGCCTCAAATGAACCGTTCATACAATATCGTGCCTGAAAAGAAAACAAACTTAACAGGTACAATATCATTAGCAATATGCAAAGTAGTGTACTCGAAACGCGTGACAACGCAAAGCAAGTAGGGAGTATAACAATGCTGTGAAAATACGAATATGTGAGTGAAGCATGCGGTCTACGCTGGTATTGAAATTAAACATGCGGTCTACGCAATCAAATCATGCGGTCTACGCAGGTAATGAAATTAAGCATGCGGTCTACGCAATCAAAACATGCGGTCTACGCAGGTAGTGAAATTAAACATGCGGTCTACGCAATCAAAACATGTGGTCTACGCAGGTATTGAAATTAAATATGTGGTCTACGCAATCAAAACATGCGGTCTACGCAGGTAATGGAATTAAACATGCGGTCTACGCAATCAAAACATGCGGTCTACGCAGGTAATGAAATTAAAGAAGATGCGGTCTACGCAATCAAAGCATGCGGTCTACGCAGGTAATGAAATTAAACATGCGGTCTACACAAGCAAAACATGCGGTCTACGCGGGTAATGAAATTAAGCATGCGGTCTACGCAAGCAAACCATGCGGTCTACGCAGGTAATGAAATTAAAGAAGATGCGGTCTACGCAATCAAAGCATGCGGTCTACGCAGGTAATGGAATTAAACATGCGGTCTACGCAATCAAAACATGCGGTCTACGCAAGTAAAAAAAGGATGTACCATTACATAGCATAATTGAAATAATTTGTGGAGTTCGCAAAGCATGAAAAGGATATGGGGCGGGGCATTCTTCGCACGCATCGAGGGTTGCTCGCAGAAGTTGTGGCCTGAGGTCAACTCAAAGGTTCACGTTTCAAAGGTGTGATTTCCCGTATTGTGAGGGCGTCCAACGACGTGGCTGACCCGAACAAAGATGCGGAAGGTGCGTTAACCGCAAGGGGAGTTTCACTGGTATCAATTCTGATACTTGGCTACCCTGCCATTCTACGCTTTATTTTCCTTTTTTACTAGTAATTTAAGCACATTGCACTGCCTCAGGCAGGTTTATTTTCTTTCTCAAAATTCACACACTTTGCAAAACATGTGATGGGAATGAAGCAAACCATTTTATTCAAAAGATGTTGCATTTGTAGATCTTCTGTGCATCGCATCGCAGGGTATCACACCACAATGTGAACGAAATTGAACTCATTTTGGAAATTTGCAATCGTAATAATCAGGTAGTGAACCGACTTACAACTCGATAAACAAAACAAAGACACGATGCAACCAAACAAGTGTGAATACAACTCGATAAACAAATCAAGAGCTCAAAGAGAGCGGAATACAACTCGATAAGCAAATGTTCAAAAACTCGACAAGCAGACAGGCGTGGCTCCGCAAGAACCGATCGCCGAGGAGGGTTTGGAGGTGGTGAAATTCCCCGATGCCTAGCATAGACAGCTTAGGAAACCAGAAGGAAGCCCATCGGCTTGAGGGAGAGATCATCGGCTACAAAGAATGGCTACCGGCCATAAAATTGCCTTGTCGGCAAACTATTATGGCCGGTCGGCAAACAGTTTGGCCGGCCGGCACTAAATGAGGGGATCAGCAGAATGTTGACACCTGTCCTCCACTCAACCTTATCTCCTACAAAAGATCCCAACTTCGTAGTTTTTCTCATTTTCACACTGATTTGCTCTAATGGAAGAGTTTCTTGCTCAAAATCTCACAGCTTGGATTGCTAGTTTGGATGGCTCGGAAAAAGTGAATTTCCGGGGTTTCGGCATAAATGCACTATTCACTCTAGGTCGCACCCCCTTGCACTTCTCGTTTCTTCATGCCGCGGCAAGGTTTTGGAATCCGGTGACACATGTCTTTAGCTTCGCCGGGCAAGAGATATGTCCTACTTTCGAAGACTTCCGAGCCTTAATGGAGTCCGAGCGCGACGAGGAACTCCTGCCCCAACTCAATTTTGGTCATGTCCAATCCTTAGGGCGCATGTGTGGACTCAGCATGCGTGACGCTCGGTCCCTGATCTGTGACGGGATGCTGGACATTCCGAGTTTGGCTAATCGATTTTCTGATGCTGGTGAACGCAACAACCATCACTCGCAAGGCTTCCGGCGACATGCCCTCTGCTTGTGCATGCTGTCCCATTTCCTGTTCGTCTCAGGCTCTGGAGGGGCTAGTATCCGGTTGATTGAGGTTGCCCAAGGCTTGAAGGAGGGCAAGAGCTGTATTGCCATGGCTCTGGCCGAGACGCTAATGGGCTTAGACGCCTTTTATCGTCATGAGACGTCTAGATTGGCGGGGAGTCCACTACTACTACAGGTAATGTTTCCCACCCAATCTCGCATTTATGTATTGCTCACATCACTCGGCCCTCGAGCTTGATCTTTTTCTCACAAAACCCCATTCTCACTTTTCTCTCCTCGTACATCTCTCTATTCTTTAATCTCTCATTTTTCAATCCCTCCCCAGGTGTGGCTGATGGATAAACTGCAGGTTGTGGACTCCTGCCCAGCATATTCAGCTCGCGGCTACTTCTTCCAGCATCGTCTAGTCAATGCCTTGGATGAGGAATGGTGGTTTGCTTGGATGTGCCACTTGTCTGCAGACCGTATTGCTTGGCGGTGCCCTTGGCTGAACCTTCCGGCGATGAGTTATAACATGCCTCGGCAGACTGGGATTCAACTGGTTGGTCTCACTCACTGTGTATTCTATTTCCCATTTCGGATTCAACGCCAATTTGGCCATGATCAGACCTGCCCGCCAGAGGGGATAGAGTATCCTGCTGCATTTCCAGCCCGGGGTGCACAGCTTGCTTGGCAGGCCACTGCGTGGAGGATGAGAGAACTCCTGGCCCCCGCTCCTACTTTCAGTTGCACTTTGTCTGATGAGTGCATGGATTGGCTCAATGAAGAAGCGCAGATTGGGCCCAGCTTGGCATCAGAGGCTTTGACCAGCTCTGGGAGGGGGCGCAGGAACACCTGACTTGACTATGCCCCAGATTTATTGCTTTATTAGTACTTTCAAGTTTTCTTTTATGAATGTAATAAAAAGCAACTTCAATTGTATGTAAGAGCAGGAGAACTCTATTTTTGAAATCAAAGAAATTGAAAGTTGTGGCACTGAAAATTTTCTGCTTTGGTCCAAAAATGGTCAATGTTGTAAAAAGATTTATTTGAACAGAGTCAGCTTATATTAAAACTTTTCAAAGATATTTTTGATGTGGATCAGAACTGGACACGCCTGAGATCTGTCACTTGAGATGCACAACCCCAGATCCCTACAACTGAAAAGTTGCCCCTAGTCTGAAAAGCGCCGCAGCACTGCATAGCAACGGAAAGTTGCCCCTAGTCTAAGTGGCACTGCACCGGAGATTCCAACGAATGCTGATGAACAAAGATGGCTGAGATGATCAAATGGACAAAGTTGATCGGGGAAGTGTTATGGCTGAACTTCAGGATGAAGCTGCCTACGTATCCCAAACATGGGAATCAAGCCTTACGTAGTTCCGGCTTGGGTTCGCTCGAGTATTTTCACTCTCCTTTTGCGCTCTAACTTTTGCCAAGGCCGCCCTTTGCGGGTTTTCAACCTTGCGAGCTCAGTTTTTATATTTTCTAATTTTTTGTGCTCTAACTTTTGCCTAGGTCGCCCTTTCGGGTTTTTGGCCTAGCGAGCCTCTCAATGATAGTATTTCTTCAACTTGTCCATATTGATCGGTTGAGAGAATTCTAAGCCATCTAAATCCATCAGAACCACAGCTCCGCCTGACCAGATAGCTTTGATGATGTAGGGACCAGTCCAATTGGGTCTGAACTTGCCCCTCGGGTCGTGGATGGGAGCTCGGTTGTCTTTGAGTACCAAATCCCCTTCCTTTAGATTTCTGGACTTAACCTTCTTGTTAAAAGCCCGAGCAATCCTGCGCTGATAACTCTGAACGTGATACAGTGCTTTCAGCCTTCTTTCGTCAAAGAGCATAAGTTCCTCGAACCTGCTCTGCTGCCAATCTGCCTCAGCTATCTGACACTCGGCCAATACCCGTAAAGACGGAACTTCAATTTCAATAGGTAGAACAGCCTCCATTCCATAAACTAACGAATACGGAGTTGCTCCAGTTGAAGTTCTAATTGAAGTCCTGTAGCCCCATAGAGCAAACGGCAACTTATCTGGCCAATCTCGGTAGGTCTCCACCATTTTCCGCAGTATATGCTTGATGTTCTTGTTGGCGGCCTCAACTACTCCGTTGGTTTGCGGTCGGTACGTAGATGACTTATGAAAAGCCACGTTATACTTTTCCAACAAGTCGACCACTTCTTTCTTAAAGTGGGATCCATTATCCGAGATGATCTCATTTGGCACCCCGTAGCGACAAATGATGTTGTTTCTGATGAACTTGGCGACGTGCGACGCCTTTAACATCGCGTATGATTGGGCCTCGACCCACTTTGTGAAATAATCTATCGCTACGAGGATATACTCATGTCCGTTCAACCCCTTTGGGGTAACAGCTCCGATCACATCAATCCCCCACACAGAAAACGGCCACGGGGAAGTCATGTTGTACAACTTGGATGGTGGGATATTCATACGGTTTGCATGGATCTGGCATTTGTGGCATCGCCGAACAAAGCCGATACAATCCTCCTCCATGGTCGACCAGTAGTAACCCTGCCTGAGGATCTTTCTGGCCAACATTACTCCATTCATGTGCGTGCCGCACTCCCCTCCGTGGATGGCCTCCATTAGGCGCTTCGACTCTTCAGCTTCTACACAGAGCTTATGCATTCCCAGATGACCCCTTTTGTATAGCTTACCTCCACAGATGATGAACTGAACAGCCATTCTTCTGATCGCCCTCTTATCCTTGGTGCTTGCCCCTAGTGGATACGTCTCCTTTTCCAAGAAGTTCCAAATATCGTAATACCAGGGGTTGTCGTCTTGGGCCTCATCTATGGCGGAAATTGACTCGTATGCTGGCGCAAACCTCTGATCAATGATGACTAGACGCATCCGGACTCCCGACGGGATGTCTATCATGGAAGATAGAGTTGCTAGTGAATCTGCGAACCTGTTGTTCTCTCTTACGAGGTGGGTGAAATTTAGCTTCTCAAATCGAGGAATTAACAAATCCAAGGTTTGGTGGTAGATTATCATCCTTTCCTCCTTGACCCTCTAGTCTCCTTTTGCTTGAGACACAATAAGATTCGAGTCCCCAATGACGTCCAACCGTCTTACCCCTAGTTCTAGGGCTGCTTCCAGACCAGCAATACATGCCTTATACTCTGCCTCATTGTTCGAGACTCTGAACTGGAGCTTGAATGCTAAAGGGATATGGGAATCGTCAGGCGCTATCAGCAACACTCCTATCCCATACCCATACTGGTTTGACGCTCCGTCAAAGTACATCGTCCAAGTTTCATCTTCGATGTGCAGAATGGCTTCATCTGGGAATAGGTACTCAACCGCTTCATCCCCCTCAACCGGATGGTCGGCAAGGAATTCCGCTACCGCTCTCCCTTTCACCGACTTGCGTGTTACATACTTCAAGTCAAATTCGGAAAGCAATAGCAACCAACGAGCTAGCCTACCCGTAAGTGCTGGTTTCTCGAAAAGATATTTCATGGGATCCAAACGTGAAACCAACATTACAGAGTGAGCTAACAGGTAGTGCCGCAGCTTCCTGGTAGCCCATACCAAGGCCAAGCAAGCCTTCTCGAGCGGAGTGTAGCGGGTCTTGTAATCCAGCATCTTTTTGCTCAGATAGTAGATGGCCCTTTCCACTTTGTCTTCTGACTCCTGTGCGAGCATGCAGCCCATGGTGGTCTCAGTTACCGAAAGATACAATATCAACGGTCTCCCCGGTTCTGGCGGTGACAACACAGGCGGGTTCTGTAGATACTCTTTGATCTGCTCAAAAGCTGCTTGACATCGGCCGTCCCATTGGAATTTCTTTCCTTTCTTCAGGAGACCAAAAGTGGTTCACAAGTCAAGGTTAATTTAGAGATAAACCGTCTTATGAATTGCACTTTACCTAGAAAGCCTCGCACCTCCTTTTCAGTCCTCGGTGGTGGCATTTCTAAGATGGCCTTGATTTTGGAAGGGTCGACCTCGATGCCCCTTTGCGTAATCAGAAACCCTAGCATCTTCCCTGCGGTAACACCAAAAGTACACTTCTGGGGATTCAGCCGCAGCCGAAACTCTCTGATCCTCTGAAAGAATTTCTGTAAGGCGGCGTAGTGGCCCTCTCTTTCTTTGGACTTGACAATCATGTCGTCCACATACACCTCGACCTCTTTATGGATCATATCATGCAATATTGTAGTTGCTGCCCGTTGATAGGTAGCTCCAGCGTTTTTCAGCCCAAATGGCATCACTCTATAACAATATGTACCCCACGGGGTAGTGAATGCAGTCTTCTCCCGGTCTTCGGGTGCCATTACTATCTGATTATAGCCTGAGAAGCCATCCATAAACGAAAGCAAGGCGTGTCCTGCCGTGAAATCTATTAATTCATCAATGTGCGGCAGGGGAAAGTCGTCCTTCGGACTGGCCCTGTTCAAGTCTCTGAAGTCTACACAGACCCGAATTCTGCCGTCTTTCTTCGGCACTGGAACAATGTTGGCCAACCAAGTCGGGTACTCAGACACCAACAGGAAGCCTGCATCAATCTGCTTCGTGACCTCTTCCTTGATCTTAATGGCCCAATCAGGGCGGATCCTTCTGAGCTTCTGTTTGACAGGTCGGGCCTCGGGATCAAGAGGGATCCAGTGCTGTACAATCTCAGGATCGATTCCAGGCATGTCTTCGTAGGACCACGCGAAAACATCTTTGAAATCTTTTAACAAAGCGACTAAGCGCTCGCGTTCCTCAGAAGACAACGTGAACCCAATCTGGACCAACCGTGGGTCCTTCTCAGTACCAACATTCACAGTAGTGATTTCATCCATTAAAGGTTTAACAAATCTTTCCTGCTCTTGATCGATTAACCGTTGCAAAACCGGAGGAATTTCTTCCTCGTCGTTTTCATCAAAATTTTGAAAATCCTGATTTAAGCAATAAATCAAAGGCACAGAAAAATACTCCGAAACCACATCCACGTCGTTCTCATTAAATACTTCCGAGCCGTCGGATTCCTCTGTTACAACAGACTCAAAAGAAAATGAAAAAGACGACCTAGACAGGACTGTGGCATCCGGGTTATCACCCCCGGGAATACCGGACTCAGACTCAGTTGAGCTGGAATCTGATTCCGACGCACAAGATTCAGTGGAATCAGATTCCGGCTCACTACCTGACCCGGTGCTGCTTGATAAAAAGCCTTCTTCATATTGCCAGATGAGAGAAGGTGCGATGGACGCATCCAAAATAGCTGATGGTAGGCTCGCAGCCGCTTCATTCCCAATCACACATACCGATGAGCTATCCCCCAAGCACCTCTGTTCGATCGGAGGATCTGAAAGCAGACACGCCAGCGCTGCCCCCATTTCGTTTTTAGCGTCCTCAGACTGCACTTCCTTACTTTGCTCAGCCTCAGCTGATAGATCTGCCTTCCTTTCAGCGATGTCATCCTCAAGTAACTGTAAATCAAAGAAAATCTCAAATCCCGGTACGCGCTTCTTCTCCGCGTTGAGCCACGGCTCCGGGAAACCACAGAACGGAAAGTCCTCCCCCTCCCGGACGAAACGTCCGTTTAGGGTCCCCCGAATGGGCTGGTGCATTAAGTCAAAGGGCTTCCCCATCTGTTTCGCCCTGGGCCTTCCGGCCATTTCCTTTCCTTTCCTTATCCAATCCTCTTTGGTGGGTAGGTAGCCCAAACCAAAGGTATGTGGGTTATGTGGCACTTCGGCCGATGCTGCGGCACCTTTCCTGCCGCTCTTACCTAATCCCATCCCAAGGATGTGCTGAAGTTTGTTCATGAGATAGACTGCTTGGGCACTGACATACACCCCTTCATTAGCTGCCATGATGTTTTGTACGACCCGAGCCTCGGCCAAGGTAAAACCTGATATGAACACATCTTCCATACCGTGCTCGATTTCTAGAACAGGCGCAGATACCTCCGGTGGTGGATGAATTGATGAGTTTCCAAAAACAATGGCTACTCCCTTCTGTAGACGTCCTCGAACGCCCCGGGAGGGTGAGCTCCCGTTCTGTTCATTTGGGGTCACTACAGCTCGGACTCTTTAATGTCACGGTTCCTAATCTGAACCAAAGAGTCCAAATCCGGCAAATCGTTTTGAGAAACTGATTTTTTTGAAAAAGTAGTGCCAAATATGGACTGCTTTGCCAGATACAGAGTCGCCACCTAAATATTTTATTTTGGGAAATTTAGGAAACCCTGACTCGGTGCCAAGAGGCCACGTGTCCGTCATCACCAAAGTTGCCTCGGCTCAGGAACTTGGGTACGATTGGGGAAGGTCACTTCGTGAGCACCCCCGCTCGCCCGGTCATAGACCGGCCTCTACTAACCATGATATCAATTTTTGAAAACATTATATGTTCTTATTCCGGTTATTGGCCTAGTTTACTATGTGATGCTCACAGCATACAAGTATAGACCGGGTCGCCCAAATTGGAACAAAACATTTCATGCTTGTTTTTGAAAATGGTTTGCTACCCGCAGGTAGGTTTGAAACATTTGATGATTTTTTCCAATTCAAACAACCCAACCTTCACCCACAGGCATTCAGGCAGTTATATCATATAAGCACATAGCCTCATGGTAAGCATGTTATCATGGTAGTCACTCACACGCATGTAAGGATGCTAAAGCATAAAACTCACCGAGTACTCCAAGCCAAAATAGAAACTACATTAGAAATCATGCATGATCCTAAGTATACAGAAATGCCTAATGCAACACATGCAAAATGCAACTATAGCAGGCTCGGCTATTCTAAGATGGCATATGGAATGTTACAACTATCATGTATCCAACTTTGAAATTGAAAATACAATGCAGTTAGTATGATGCGCCGAGCCCGGTGCATGCAATACAGATGAATGAATGCAAACATGCTGTCATACTGTATGCTAATTGAAACATGCCCTAATCTAACCATCATAAGCGGATAAATAAAAGGGAGAAAGACGTGGGGTTGGAAGACATACAACACACTCACTCACACTTATTACAGTTGTGCCCTCTCGTAGAGGGTCTGAATAAATATACAGTCCAAATATTACAGTCCCGAATAAAAGAATATTACAGTCCAAAATATTACAGAATCCTAATTAATTAATGAATTAACTAAGAAAGCAAATAAAACTAGCGTGCAAGCTAGGGACTGCCTTGCTTCTGACGGATGATGCATGTCCGGATTGTCTTGCGCGGAAATCCACCGGAATGCCCCGATTAGCCTCTGTTTACATCTGTTCTTGAAATGCGTGCCAAGCCCCAAAAAGTTGCTGATTCCTGATTTTGCTGCAACAGAGAGCAGGAAAGGGGCATAGCAATGTATTTGCACAGATATATGCATGTCTCGATCCTCGTGCCACCAATCACGCATACCGAGGCATGATGGCCGAGGAGTCAAAATGCACAACTCAATATAGGATGAATGCACATGAAACTACAGCTAAAACCTAACTCCATCATGGATAATCCGGAGTGTCGGTGACTGGAGAATTGAGACACATTCCGTCACTCGGAGTACGAAATGTACCTCGTTTCCCATGCCCGGGCTAACTCCTATCCCGAACACGATGCGATATGCATGAAATGCAACTAAGATACAATCCTAACATATACAATGCTATGGAAATAAAATGCCTCGAAATGCGTACACACGGGCACGCAAATCGAGAAAATGACAGAATGCAATCTAAGATACAACCTAGTATGTATTATGCTATGAAAATGAGGTGCCTCGAAATGCGTGCACACGGGCACGCAAACCGAGGCAATGACGGAATGCGATGAAGTGAGGTGCCTCGAAATGCGTGCACACGGGCACGCAAACCGAGGCAATGACAGAATGTGATTAAATGAGGTGCCTCGAAATGCGTGCACACAGGCACACAAACCGAGGCAATGACAGAATACGATGAAATGAGGTGCCTCAAAATGCGTGCACACGGGCACGCAAACCGAGGCAATGGCAGAATGCGATGAAATGACATGGGAACATGATATGGGCTTATACCAACATGAGTGAGCCTCAGCCACACTCACATAGGATGCCGGTGAATGAAAATGGGGTGCCTCGAAATGCGTGCACACGGGCATGCAAACCGAGGCGATGACGGAATGCGATGAAATGACATGGAAACGTGATATGGGCTTATACCAACATGAGTGAGCCTCAGCCAAACTCACATAGGATGCCGGCGGATAAAAAAGGGGTGCCTCGAAATGCGTGCACACGGGCACGCAAACCGAGGCAATGACGGAATGCGATGAAATGACATGGAAACATGATATGGACTTATACCAACATGAGTGAGCCTCAGCCACACTCACATAGGATGCTGGCGGATAAAAAATGGGTGCCTCGAAATGCGTGCACACGGGCACGCAAACCGAGGCAATGACGGAATGCGATGAAATGACATGGAAACGATAGCAATCATTCTAATGGAATTTCAGCATGTAAAATATGGGGGAAGACAGTCCCGAAATGAGGCGAAATGACATGAAATGCAAGGAATAATCCCGAAATGCGAATTTAGGCACCCGAAATGACCTATAGCTATGCCAAACATGCACAATATGGACATGCAATGCAAAGGAAGAAGCTATAAAGTCCCAAAAAAATCACTTTCACAGTTATAAACATGGCCAAACAGCAAGCATAGGTATGGTAAAAATAGCATGCAAGAATAGGGGCCAAAAGAGGGGTAATGAAGCAAGTGATACAAGAAAAACCCAAACTGAAACATTTCCTTCTACAACATTGAAGAGGGACCAAAAATATGAATATTTACAGTTTATGGCAGCCTCAAAATCAGTATACAAACATGATAGAAATGTGATGCAAAATAAGGCTCAAAAATGGCTATAACATGAGGTATGCAAAATAATCACCAAACAGCCAAAGACCCTTAATAAAATATGTAGAATGGACAAAAATAAGCACTTTTCCAGAACTGTAAAATGGCCAAAAACAAAAGCATGGTAGGCTAACTAAACATGCAAGAATGGGGAATAAAAGAGGGATATAACATGAAGTGACCTATGGAGGCCCCAAACCATGAAAGGACCTAAATGAAACATGAAGAATGGACCAAAATAAGCACTTTTTCAGAACTGTAAAATGGCCAAAAACAAAAGTATGATAGGCTGCCATTGCATGCAACAATGGGGAAGAAAAGAGGAGTATAAAGGTAGGTACAACATGGAAGTCCCAAATGGTGTTGAGCCCTTCTTCAATGTTGAAGAGGGGCTCAAAATAAGCCTAATATCAGTTTACAACATGCTCGAAAACAGATTCCTCATGGGTCAAAAAAAGCATGGAAAACTATGACATACAAGAGGATCAATGAAGCAAGTGTGTCATGGAGGGCTCAAACAGGGTTGAGCCCTTAATGAAAAGTGAAGATGAGCTCAAAAGAGGGCCCTTTTCAGTTTGGGCCGGAGCTTGAAACAAAAAGCAAGTGGGGCTTACAAATAAATCAAGAAAGAGGGTCAAAATGAAGAAAAGGTTACTCACCCTTGAAGACTCAAACTTTTGTTGCTTCTTGGATGAATTTGCAGCTTCTTTGGCCTTTGAGAAACCTTCCTTGTTGCTGGAAATCAGGTGGTGGTGGTAGAGCTTGGTGGTGTAGAAGGAATGATGGTTAGGGACTTAGAGATTTTTCAAGAAATGAGAGGTATAGAAATGGAGTTATGTATGGAAGCTTGAAGAAGAGTTTTTCTAACCCCAAAATACTACAAGGCTTGCTTGCTATATAGGCCAACAAGGGGGTGTAAAGGTGGGGGAAAAGGAGAGTAATATTCCCCCACGAAATATCCCCCAGATAAAGATCTTTTCTGGGGGATAAAGCCTCACAGCTGTAAAGGGAACAGTGCAAGGAATACGGTCGGCCTGGTACTTTTGTTGCAGGTGGCCGGCCGGCCACACCCCCTAGCCGGCCGGCTAGGGGTCAAAAGGTTCAATGAGATTTTCTGGCCGGCCACCAACTGATGGCGTTCTCCTATGTGTGTGCAACACAACCATGTGGTTAAAATTCCAAAAAAGTGGGTCCAAGGGGTTCAACATTGGCCCGGAAGGAGGGGGTCAAAAGGGTCAAGTTGAATTAATGGCCGGCCATGAACTTTTAGGGTCCTCTCATGTGTGTACATCACAAATATGTGGTTCAAAGTTCAAGAAAATGGGTCCAAGGGGTTCAACATTGGCCCGGAAGGAGGGGGTCAAAAGGGTCAAGTTGAATTAATGGCTGGCCATGAACTTTTAGGGTCCTCTCATGTGTGTACATCACAAATATGTGGTTCAAAGTTCAAGAAAATGGGTCCAAGGGGTTCAACATTAGCCCAGAAGGAGGGGTCAAAAGGGTCAAGTTGAATTAATGGCCGGCCATGAACTTTTAGGGTCCTCTCATGTGTGTACATCACAAATATGTGGTTCAAAGTTCAAGAAAAAGGGTCCAAGGGGTTCAACATTAGCCCGGAAGTGCGAAAAACGGGCGCCGGAGGGCGTCGGAGGATGTATAACTGGTTGCTGCAACAATTGCTGGGCTCCCACCCTTCAGTGACCTCCCCGGTGATAAAACAGAGGTACCTGCCAAAAATGAACGAAAACCGTTGCAAAACGAATGCTCGGGGACCAAAATACGCAGTTCGGGGTCCTGAAAATGGGCTGTTAAGCACCGAAAGTGGCATTCGGCCACGAAGTGGGCTTCTCAGCCCCCAGTGTCCCTCAAAAGGGAGCAAATAGGAAGTATGCCAAAAATTAGAGCAATAGGAGATGGTTAAGCGGTCCCGAACCGAGGCACACGGCCTGACGGCTCCGAAAACCGGAAACCGGACTCCGAAATGGGAAAAATGGCCTACGGCCACCAAATGTAGCCTACGGACATTGAGAGATGGTCTACTGGACCTCTCCCTCCCCGCAGGAAAAGAAACAGAGAAAACCGAGTCTGGTTCGCAAACCAAGACAAGGTACAGAAGAGGGTTCGGAAGTCCGGAGGCAGGGCTCACAGCCGCAACTCTGAAACTTCTGAACGAGCACATTATGCAACATCACCAAGCCCTCAATCGGTGACGTCTGAGTCTTAAGGTCGGTCAAAAATGGGGTGTCTACAGTTGCCCCTATTTGACAGAACTCGGAAGTCATAAGTGACGGGAGTGAATGTCAAAGCCCAGAGACGACCCATTTTTGACAAGGCCGAAGACTTAGACAAACATACAAGATAAACAGAGATGTGCCCGCAGGCAGGGGGCAAAATGCGAATGATATGCAAGAAGCCGAAGGTAACCCAATGATCATGCAAATGCAGCAATCTGTAATGAAGCAAGTATTCGCAAATAGATGCAACAGTTTTAAGCAAGAATGCAAAGCAACAACTACATTTCATGCAGTTAAGAATGCGGAGGATTATTCAATCCCCGCCACGTCTCACACGGAGAAGATACGATACCTGTGTGATTCGTCTGGTCGCACCAGCCTCAATTGAACCGTACAGACAATATCGTGCCTGCAAAAGAGAGAAATTGCAACAAGTACAATATGCTACCAACATATATTTAATGTGATTCCGAAAGTTCGACACACGCAGTGCCGGCAAGTGAATGCATCGCAATGCAAGAATAGAACATGCGTGACAACGTATACCCAAACATAGAGGTATGCCAATATCAATAAATGTGCATGTTAATGCAGGTATGCTCATGAGAATGCAAGATAATGTGACACGAGCATGAATCAAGGTGTTCGTTTGTTATGAAACAACGAGTACGGAAACGCGCATTTCGGCGAAAGCAACTCGATCGCGGCCTCCGATCCGCTTCCCTGAAAGGTTACAACTCATTCAAAAAGGATACACTTTGATTTCGATGAATGATGATGAGACACATGTCAGACCTCGAAGCTGAAGTCCCGGCGGAGCTATTTCGCGACCGGAAGTGTACTTTTCTTGAATTTTTCAGGTCCCGGGAACTCCGATCTTCCTCAAAATTTGCAGAGAGCTAGGTGGGCATGTGAGGAACATGGCTGGCCGTTTATCTTCCCAAGGGGAGGTGGTCAACCGGTTTCCCATAAAGCTAATGGCTGGCCGGCCAGTTATCCAAAAAGCAGATAGCTGGCCGGCTAGAAAAAGGGGCCGGCCGGCCATATGCCAGATCCGAGGGCATTTTGGTCTTTTTCACCCCCTTCCTTCATGCTTCTTCAACCAAGACTTGAGGCCTATAAAAGGCAGCCGAGGCCCCTTCCTTTCTTGCCTTCTACAACACTTTTCTCTCCAGATCTGAGTTTTATGCGCGTTTTCTAACGCCCCGTGTAAATTGTTTTCGCAAAAACATTCAGTTTCAAGCACTTTGGAGCGATTAAATTCCGGCTTCGGAGCTTCTTTTTGCATTTTCGCCACTTGAGGTAAGTTTGCCTTAATATTTGGAAGATTTTCTCGGGAGTTGACTTTTGTTGACTTTTTTATTTCCCGAGAGTTGACTTTTGTTGATTTTTTCCAATTTCGGCTCATTTTCGTTCATTTTTGCTCCTTTTGCAGATTCTTTGAAAATGGCGGGTAATTCTCCCCACGACGGAGGTTTTCCAGGTGCCGGCGATGATTTCGATCCCATGACTCTCCCCCCGAGGACCCGACCTTTCATTCCCGGGAGGTACCGTCCGCCAGCACATGTCCTCCCTCGTGCTGTCTTCCGTCATTTTACTAGCTTTGACGAGCGGGCACCCGTGGATCTACTTCTCCGAGAGCCGGAGCATCACCTCTCTCATGAGGCCCGAGAGGTAATTACTTCATTTTCTGTATTCTTCGTACATTTCGCACCTTTGCCATGCTTGAACACGCAGTTTAGCTTATGACATAGTACTTTGCTTGCATCTTGAACATGTAATTTCAACATTCGAATTTCTGAACACTCGGCTCATTAATTAATTGCAAACACACAGTCCACATTAGAACACACAGCTCAAACACTGATTTGTCGAACACACAGCCCGAATTCGAAAGTGAACACACAGCCCACACTTTAAATTTTCTGAACACGCAGCCCAGATTAGATAGTGAACACGCAGCCCACACTAGTTGAAATTTGAACACGCAGCCCAAACTTCAAATTTTCTGAACACGCAGCCCAGATAGATAGTGAACACGCAGCCCACAATTTAACTGAAAGTTGAACTCGCAGCCCAAACTTCAAATTTTCTGAACACGCAGCCCAGATAGATAGTGAACACGCAGCCCACGATTTAACTGAAAGTTGAACACGCAGCCCAAACTTCAAATTTTCTGAACACGCAGCCCAGATAGATAGTGAACACGCAGCCCACAATTTAACTGAAAGTTGAACACGCAGCCCAAACTTCAAATTTTCTGAACACGCAGCCCAGATAGATAGTGAACACGCAGCCCACAATTTAACTGAAAGTTGAACACGCAGCCCAAACTTCAAATTTTCTGAACACGCAGCCCAGATAGATAGTGAACACGCAGCCCACAATTTAACTGAAAGTTGAACACGCAGCCCAAACTTCAAATTTTCTGAACACGCAGCCCAGATAGATAGTGAACACGCAGCCCACAATTTAACTGAAAGTTGAACACGCAGCCCAAACTTCAAATTTTCTGAACACGCAGCCTAGATAGATAGTGAACAAGCAGCCCACAATTTAACTGAAAGTTGAACACGCAGCCCAAACTTCAAATTTTCTGAACACGCAGCCCAGATAGATAGTGAACACGCAGCCCACAATTTAACTGAAAGTTGAACACGCAGCCCAAACTTCAAATTTTCTGAACACGCAGCCCAGATAGATAGTGAACACGCAGCCCACAATTTAACTGAAAGTTGAACACGCAGCCCAAACTTCAAATTTTCTGAACACGCAGCCCACATAGATAGTGAACACGCAGCCCACAATTTAACTGAAAATTGAACACGCAGCCCAAACTTCAAATTTTCTGAACACGCAGCCCAGATAGATAGTGAACACGCAGCCCACAATTTAACTGAATTTGCATGTAGCTTATTTCACTTCATCGGCATACAGCCCATTTCATCTCAATGGCACACAACCCATTCATTCCATTGGCACACAGCCCATTTCATTTCATTGGCATACGGCCCAGTTCAGTTCATTATTTACACATGTATTCATTCTGAATGCAGGTTGGTTCCCGCAGTGTGCGGGGGTATGGTTCCACCATCGCACGGGACTGGTACGCCGCGCTCCCGGAGGCCGTCCGAGATTTGGTAGATTTGGCAGGATTCGGGCCTTTCTGCGTCGGGTTGTCACGTTGTCCTGCCAGGAGGACACTGATGGCAGCCTTGGTAGAGAGATGGTGGGACACCACCAACTCCTTTCATTTCTCTGCTACCGGGGACATGACCATGACGCCTTTTGACTTCGCTGTATTGACCGGCCTTGACGTTGGAGGTTGGTCCATCCCCTACGATGAGGATATGGGCGAGTGGGAGGCCGCCTGGATGTATTTATTGGGGGCTCGCCCACCTGTTGACAGGGTCTCTGGGAGAGTCCCATACACTTGGTTCTCCTCCCATTTCCGGCGGGCGGAGATGGTGCCTGAGACTCCCGAGGAGACAGAGCAGTATGCCCGCGGTTTCCTTATGTTCCTCTTCGGGACTACCCTGTTCGCCGACAGAGGGAACACCGTTGGGCTATACCTGCTGAGCGCTCTGGTTGACCTATCACAGGTCCATCGATATGACTGGGGTGGCACCGGCCTGGCTACCCTTTACTTTTATATGAGCGCGACGTCCCGCGGGCGGGGCGATTTACTTGGCGGCTACTGGAGAGCCTGGGAGGCAATTTTCTGTCCTCTTGATTTACATTTCTGCTCTTCATTACTTGTACATTGCACACACAGCGCACTTTTACAGTCTGTATTTTGCTCTCAGCATTTCGTACTTACATTCTGCACTACTTTTCTCAACTATGGGTCTATGTATACTTCCCATCATTAGCCCCAGAGTTGGAGGTGGCGGGGATTCTCATGACCCCATATTCATTGGTGTTCGAGGGCCCGCACCGGCCGAGACCTCGAGAGACCCTCCTTAACCTGCGACAGTACTTCGACACTGTGCGACATTCAGAGGTACCTCAGAACTTTCAGTTCCTTTCATTTTCATCTTTGATTTGCCCTGTATATTCTCGATTTCTGATTGGTTTATGCTTTTATCATTCGCAGATCACATGGCAGCCCTGGGTGTCCCTGGGTGACGGTCTCCGACTTCAGTATACTGGAGCGTCAGACATCTCCCAGTATAGGGTCCTGCTTGAAGGGCCGGTTGGCAGGGCGTGGTTCCTGGGGGAACGCTTTCTGCGCCAGGTATGGGGGTATCTTTCTCAGGATCCTCCCGCAGTACCTCCAGCCAGTATGCGGACTGGTGACAGGCTGTCTTATTCGGAGGTAGTCGGCGCCATGCTGGGCAGTGATGCTTTACTATATGTTGAGGAGGGGGACTACGCCACTTACCGTCACATATACTTGATGCCTCCATTGACGGGAGCTCATATCCCGATGATGAGGCCTGCCGGTATGTCATCCTCAGGCCAGGCTCGGGCTCGGGCTGCAGACGCCCCTTCTACTAGCAGGGCCGGTACATCTAGAGGTGGGAGTAGACCGGTTCCTCCGGCTCCGTCGACTCATCCTCATCCCGGATGGCCAGATATGCCTACTGAGTTGATGGCGTGGCAGTATGGGGCTAGCTTTCCGACTCCGATTCCACTAGAGCCTCCGATGCCCAGTGATCGATACGCCATTGATCCGGACTCACCGTCGGTATGCTCCACTTTTTTCATTCATCATTCAGATGTTTAGACACTCTTCTGTTCACTGATGATTATGAGCTCATTTTTGCAGCCATTGCGAGGGTACATGGAGGAGGTGGTTGGACTGGTGGCCACACTCGAGGGCATGGTCCTGCGTAGGGAGGCACAGTTGTCTGTCACGGGCATTCAGGTACCCTTCAGTTTTCTGGCATTTATCATACTTCTGATGACATGCTGATTTCTACTGCATCGATAGACTTTTTGTGTAGAGTACATCTGACACACACCCCACTTGTACACTGTATTTACATGCACCCACTTCATGTAGCCTTTGCTTGTATCTGCATCTGATGTATATATTTGGACTGATGCATTTGAATTGAACTTTTTGTTTTCAGATGCCTTCATGGTCCGGTCAGCCGCAGGCCAGGCCACCTGGGCCTCCTTGGGGAGCTGGGCCATCTGGGCCTTTTCAGGGAGCGGGGCCATCTCGGCCTTCCCGAGGATCCGGGTCATCTAGACCTTTTCGAGGAGCTCGAGGAGGGCCTGTCCGCAGACGCAGGGCTCACGTTGTGGAGGTGGAGCCTGACGAGGAGGAGGAGGATGCTGAGGAGGAGGAGGAGGCTACCGACCGTCAGTCAGAGACATCTGCTGAGGAGGGAGGCTCCGGTTTTAGCTCGGGGAATAGAGGCGAGGCTGAGGGGGATCCTGAAGATGACAGCTCCGACTCAGATGATGATGATGGTGCGGAGATTGTCCCGCAGAAGAGGATGAGGAGTGCTTCTCGTTCCCGCTCCCGAGGACTTTGATGCTGCTATTTCCTGCTTTATTTTTCTTTTTTGCTAGTAGTTTGTAGCACTTTGCACATTGTTAGGCAGTTTTATTTTTTTTGTAAAACTTGTACCTTTGTTTGTTGTAAAGCATGATGAAATGAAATAGCTTTTGAAAAAGGTGTTTGTATTTTAAACTTTTAGCATCGTATCGCATCAATTTATTTTGCACAAAAAAGGAATTGAATGGAAATGTGCGTTGTGTAATCACCAAGTCAGGTAGTGAACCGACGCAACAAACTAAGCAACTCAACTTACTAAGATATAACAGAACCTTAGGAAGTTTACAACTCGATAAGCAAAATGCAACAACGCAAATAAACAAGCCTTTAACAAAAATTGCTTAAACAGAGAGCAATGACTCAAAAACACAAAACACGTCCGCTCGACAAACAACTCGATAAGCAAAACAACAACTCGATAAACAAAACTCAACAACAACAAAGTGTACTTCTGACGATCTGGGCATCGGAACGCATCCGAAACGGAGGGAGATGAAGGCCTTTGACTCTCCCGTTGCATGGAAATGCTTGGAACTTTCCCTCGAAGGGTAAAACAGGGCCAAGGGGATACACTGGAGCATTGCTGGCCATCCCTGGGAGCCGGCCGGCCATTTTTGGTGGAGAGAGACAGCTGGCCGGCCATTTCTGAAAAAGTAAATGGCTGGCCAACCAGAAAAGGTGGCCGGCCGGCCACTCAGTCCTGCAGCCACCAGATTTTTGACACGTGTCCCCGTGAATAGTGTTTTTCCTTCTATAAAAGCCTCAACTTCGGGAACATTCATTTCATCTTAGTTTTAGACAAAGATGGAGGCGTTTCTCGCAGAAAATGTTACATCTTGGATCTCTTCTCTAGATGGCTCGGAAAAGCTAAATTTCCGGGGTTTCGGCTTGAATGCACTATTCACGCTGAGCCGTACTCTGCTACATCTCCCTTTTCTCCATGCCGCGGCAAGGTTCTGGAATCCAGTGACGCACGTTTTTAGCTTCGGCGGCCAAGAGGTATGTCCCACTTTCGAAGATTTTCAGGTTTTGATGGAGTCTGAATGCTCTGAGGTGATCTTGCCCCAGCTCCGTTTTGGCCATGCTCAGGCTTTAGGGCGGATGTGTGGGCTCACGGCGCATGACGCTCGATCTCTGATCTGCAGTGGGGAACTGGACATCCTCGGCTTGATCCATCGTTTTTCCGACGCCGGTGACCGCAGCAACCATTATTGGTAGGGCTTCCGGCAACATGCCCTCTGCTTATGTTTGTTGTCTCACTTTCTGCTTTCCTCGGGCTTCGGCGGGGCTAGCATTCGCCTGATTGAAGTAGCTCAAGGCTTGAGAGAGGGAAAGAGCTATATTGCCATGGCCTTGGCCGAGACACTGATGGGCTTAGATTCTGTCTATCGCCGGGAGGCGACTAGGTTTGCTGGGAGTCCACTGCTGCTGCAGGTAATGTTTCCCACCCAACCTCACATATATATTTGCTCACATCACTCGACCCTCAGGCTCGGTTTTTTTCTCACAAAACCCTTGTCTTACTTTTCTCTCATCGTACATCTCTCTGTTCTTTATTCTCTCATTTTCCATCCCTCCCCTAGGTATGGTTAATGGACAAGTTGCAGGTTGTGGACTCTTGCCCGGCCTATTCAGCTCGAGGCTACTTCTTCCGGCAGCGCCTAGTCAATGCTCTTGACGAAAGGTGGTGGTTCGATTGGATGTGCAATTTGTCCGCAGACGGCATTGCTTGGCGTTGTCCTTGGCTCAACCTCCCGGCAATGAGCTATAGTATGTCTCGGCTGATTGGGATCCAATTGATTGGTCTAACCCACTGCGTATTTTATTTTCCGTTCCGGTTCCTGCGTCAGTTTGGCCATGATCAGACTTGTCCACCGGAGGGGATTGAGTACCCAGCCGCTTTCCCAATCCGGGGTGCACACCTTGCCCGATATGCCACAGCATGGAGCACTAGAGAGCTCCTGGCCCCTGCTTCAACTTTCAGTTGCACTTTGTCCGATGATTGCTTGGATTGGCTCAACGAGGAGGCACAGGTTGGGCCTAGCTTGGCATCAGATGCTTCGTCCAGCTCTGGGAGGGGACACAGAGATACTTGATTCAACTATGCCCCAAATTTATTGCTTATTTAGCATTTTCAAGTTTTCTTTATGAATGTACTAAAAAGCAACCTTGATTATAATGCAAGAGCAGGAGAACTCAGTTTTAAAATCAATGAAATTGAAAGTTGTGGTACTGAAAATTTTCCGTTTTTGGTCCAAAAATGGTCTTAGTCGTAAAAAGATTGATTTGAACAAAGTCAACTTTTATTAAAACTTTTCAAAACTATTTTCGTTGCGGATCAAAACTGGACACGTCGAAGATCTGTCACTGAAATGCAAAACCCCAGATCCCCGCAACTGGAAAGTTGCCCCTAGTCTGAAGAACAACGCAGCACTTCACAGCAACGGAAAGTTGCCCCTAGTCTGAGTAACTTTGCACCGTCGCGGCAACGGAAAGTTGCCCCTAGCCTGAACAGCACTGTACCGGAGATCGCGATAAATGTTGATGGACAAAGATGACTGAGATGATCGAAATGGACAGAGTTGATCGGGGAAGAGTTTATGGCTGAACTTCAAGGTGAAGTTGCCTACGTATCCCAAAGATGGGAATCAAGCCTTACGTAGTTCATGCGCAGGTTCACTCGAGTATTTTCACTCTCCTTTTGCGCTCTAACTTTTGCCAAGGCCGCCCTTTGCGGGTTTTCAACCTTGCGAGCTCAGTTTTTATATTTTCTAATTTTTTGTGCTCTGACTTTTGCCTAGGTCGCCCTTTCGGGTTTTCGGCCTAGCGAGCCTCTCAAGGATAGTATTTCTTCAACTTGTCCATATTGATCGGTTGTGAGAACTCCAAGCCATCTAGATCCATCAGAACCACAGCTCCACCTGACCAGATAGCTTTGATGATGTAAGGACCAGTCCAATTAGGTTTGAACTTGGCCCTTGGGTCGTGGATGGGAGCTCGGTTGTCTTTGAGCACCAAATCTCCTTCTTTCAGATTCCTAGACTTAACCTTCTTGTCGAAAGCCCGGACAATTCTTCGTTGATAGCCTTGGATGTGGTACAGTGCTTTCAGTCTTCTTTCATCAAAGAGCATGAGTTCTTCGAATCTGCTTTGCTGCCAATCTGCTTCGGCTATCTGGCATTCAGCCAATACTCGTAAGGACGGAACCTCAATCTCAATGGGTAGAACAGCCTCCATTCCATAGACCAATGAATATGGAGTTGCTCCAGTAGAAGTTCTGATTGAAGTCCTGTAGCCCCACAGAGCAAATGGCAGCTTGTCTGGCCAATCCCGATAAGTTTCCACCATCTTCTGTAGTATATGCTTGACATTCTTGTTGGCGGCCTCAACCGCTCCGTTGGTCTGCGGCCAGTATGTAGATGACTTATGGAAAGCCACATTGTATTTCTCCAACAAGTCTATCACTTCTTTCTTGAAGTGGGAACCATTATCTGAAATTATTTCGTTTGGCACCCCGTAGCGACAGATGATGTTGTTCCTGATGAACTTTGCGACGTGCGACGCCTTCAACACCGCGTATGATTGGGCCTCGACCCACTTTGTGAAATAATCTATCGCTACTAGGATAAACTCATGCCCGTTTGACCCTTTCGGGGTAACAGCTCCGATCACATCAATTCCCCAGACTGAAAAAGGCCATGGAGAAGTCATGTTGTACAGTTTTGACGGCGGGATGTTCATGCGGTTCGCATGAATTTGACACTTGTGGCATCGCCGAACAAAGCTAATACAATCCTCCTCCATGGTTGACCAGTAGTAGCCCTGTCTGAGGATCTTTCTGGTCAGCATTACTCCATTCATGTGTGCACCACACTCCCCCCCATGGATGGCTTCCATCAGGCGTCTTGACTCTTCAGCTTCTACACAAAGCTTATGCATTCCCAGATGACCCCTTTTGTACAGCTTTCCCCCGCAGATAACGAGCTGAGCAGCCATTCTTCTGACAGCCCTCTTATCTTTGGCATTTGCCCCTAGTGGATATGTCTCCTTTTCCAAGAAGTTCCAGATGTCGTAATACCAGGGGTTGCCGTCTTGAACCTCATCTATGGCGGAAATCGACTCGTATGCTGGCACGAACTTCTGATCAATAATGACTGGACGCATCCAGACTCCGGACGGGATGTCTATCATAGAAGATAGAGTTGCTAGTGAATCTGCAAACCTGTTGTTCTCTCTTACGAGGTGGGTGAAATTTAGCTTTTCAAACCGAGGAATTAGCAGATCCAAGGTTTGGTGGTAAATTATCATCATTTCCTCCTTGACTTTCCAATCTCCTTTTGCTTGAGACACAACAAGGTTCGAGTCCTCAATGACGTTCACTCGTCTTACCCCTAGTTCCAGGGCTGCTTCCAGGCCAGCAATACATGCCTCATACTCTGCTTCATTGTTGGAAACTTTGAACCGGAGCTTGAATGCTAAAGGGATACGAGAATCGTCAGGCGCTATCAGCAACACCCCTATCCCATACCCATACTGGTTTGACGCTCCGTCAAAGTACATCGTCCAGGTTTCATCTTTGACGTGCAGAATGGCTTCATCTGGGAATAGATACTCAAATGCTTCATCCCCCTTAACCGGGTGGTCGGCAAGGAACTCCGCTACTGCTCTCCCTTTTACTGACTTGCGCATTACATACTTCAAATCAAATTCGAAGAGCAACAGCAGCCATCGAGCTAGCCTACCCGTACGTACTGGTTTCTCGAAAAGATATTTGATGGGATCCAAACGCGAAACCAACATTACAGAGTGGGCTAACAGGTAGTGCCACAGCTTCCTGGTTGCCCATACCAAGGCCAAACAAGCCTTCTCCAGCGGTGTATAGCGGGTCTCGTAATCCAGCATCTTTTTGCTCAGATAGTATATGGCCCTTTCCACTTTGTCTTCTGACTCCTGCGCGAGCATGCAGCCCATGGTAGTCTCAGTTACCGAAAGGTACAATATCAACGGTCTCCCCGGCTCTGGTGGCGACAACACGGGTGGGTTCTGTAGATACTCTTTGATCTGCTCAAAAGCTGCTTGACATCGGCCGTCCCACTGGAATTTCTTTCCTTTCTTTAGGAGGCCAAAAAGTGGTTCACATGTCAAGGTTAATTTAGAAATAAACCGTCTTATGAATTGCACTTTACCCAGAAAGCCTCGCACCTCCTTTTCAGTCCTTGGTGGTGGCATTTCTAAGATGGCCTTGATTTTGGAAGGGTCGACCTCGATGCCCCTTTGTGTGATCAGAAACCCTAGCATCTTCCCTGCTGTAACACCAAACATGCATTTCTGGGGATTCAGTCGCAGCCGAAACTCTTTGATCCTCTGAAAGAATTTTTGTAAGGCGGTGTAGTGGCCCTTTCTATCTCTGGACTTGACAATCATGTCGTTCACATACACCTCGACCTCTTTATGGATCATATCATGCAATATTGTAGTTGCTGCCCGTTGATACGTAGCTCCAGCATTTTTCAACCCGAATGTCATCACTCTATAACAATATGTACCCCACGGGGTAGTGAACGCAGTCTTCTCCCGGTCTTCGGGTGCCATTACTATCTAATTATAGCCTGAGAAACCATCCATAAACGAAAGCAAGGCGTGTCCTGCCGTGAAATCCACCAATTCATCGATGTGTGGCAAGGGGAAGTCGTCCTTCGGACTGGCCCTGTTCAAATCTCTGAAGTCTACACAGACCCGAATTCTGCCATCCTTCTTTGGCACCGGACCAATGTTGGCCAACCAAGTTGGATATTCAGATACCAGCAGGAACCCTGCGTCAATTTGCTTGGTGACCTCTTCCTTAATTTTGAGAGCCCAGTCCGGGCGAATCCTTCTGAGTTTCTGTTTGACAGGGCGGGCCTCGGGATCAAGAGGGATCCGGTGCTGTACGATCTCAGGATCGATTCCAGGCATGTCTTCATAGGACCACGCGAAAACATCTTTGAAATCTTTTAATAAAGCGACTAAGCGCTCGCGCTCCTCTGAAGACATCGTGGACCCGATCTGGACCAGCCGCGGGTCCTTCTCAGTACCAACATTCACAGTAGTGATTTCATCCATTAAAGGTTTAACAAATCTTTCCTGCTCTTGATCAATTAATCGTTGCAAAACTGGGGGAATTTCTTCCTCGCTGTTTTCATCAAAATTTTGAAAATCCTGATTTAAGCAATAAATCAAAGGCACAGAAAAATACTCGGAAACCACATCCACATCATTCTCATTAAATATTTCCAAGTCGTCAGATTCCTCTGTTACAACAGACTCAAAAGAAAATGAAAAAGACGACCTAGACAGGACTGTGGCATCCGGGTTATCACCCCCAGGAATACCGGACTCAGACTCAGTCGAGCTGGAATCTGATTCCGACGCACAAGATTCGGTAGAATCAGATTCCGGCTCACTACCTGACCCGGAACTGCTAGATAAAAAGCCTTCTTCATATTGCCAGATGAGAGAAGGTGCGATAGATGCATCCAAGATCGGCGCTGGAAAGCCCGCAGCTATTTCATCTCCAATCACAGAAACCGAAGAGTTATCCCCCAAGCACTCTTGGCTGATCGGAGGATCTGATAGTAGACTCGCCAGTGCTACCCCTATTTCAAGCTCTGTGCTCTCAGGATCCACTGCTTCACATTGCTCAACCTCAGTTGGTGGGTCTGTCTGCGCTTCGGCAACGTCATCCCCAGATAATTGTATGTCGAAGAAGATTTCAAAACCAGGCACGTGCGTCCCCTCCGCGTTTAGCCATGGCTCCGGAAAGCCGCAGAATGGAAAATCTTCCCCCTTCCGGACGAAACGTCCGTTTAGGGTACCCCAGATGGGCCTGTACATTAAATCAAATGGCTTCCCGGCCTTCTTTGCTCAGGCCCTTCCGGCCATTTCTTTTCCTTTCCTCACCCAATCCTCCTTGGTGGGCAGATAACCCAGTCCAAAGGTGTGAGGGTTGTGTGGCACTTCGGCCAATACTGAGACGCCCTTCCGGCCGCTTCTCCCTAATCCCATCCCGGGGGTATGTTTTAGCTTGTTCATGAGGTAGATAGATTGTGCACTAACATACATGCCCTCATTCGCAGCCATGACATTCTGCACCACTTGAGCCTCGGCCAAAGTGAACCCCGACAAAAACACATCCTCCGTGCCGTGCTCGATCTCCAAGACGGGTGTGGACACTTCCGACGGCGGATGGATTGATGAATTCCCAAAAACGATCGCTACCCCTTTCCCGTGGGGGTACTTTAGCATCTGATGTAGAGTGGAAGAGACTGCTTTGACCTGGTGCAACCACGGTCGCCCCAAAAGTAGGTTAAAGGTTGCGGGAACGTCCAAGATATGAAATTCGATGCTGTGTTGCCCTGGACCAACCTTGGTTTGAATTTTAACAGTCCCCATCACTTCTCTGCTGGTATTGTCGTATGCTCTGATCACTTGGGTAGTTGGGACGAAGTCCACGGGTTTCAACCCGATTGCATATGCCGTCCTGGTTGGGCATACATTAATCGCAGACCCGGTATCAACAAGTACCACCGGTATCCACTTATCTCTACATTCCACAGAAATATAGAGAGGTTTGTTATGATTTGTGCCCTCAGGCGGTAGCTCCTTGTCCGAAAAGGTTAATGCCGGGGAACCTCCTCCCGGAAAAACCAGCCCAACCAGCTGTTTAGGCGTGGTGTCTATGGAGAGTTTGGACTTGTCCATAGCAGATAAGACAGCTTCTCTGTGTACCCGTGATGCCATTAGCAGTCCCCAGATGGAGATGTCCGCTGGTATTTTCTTTAACTGTTTCAGCACAGCCTCATCTTCAATCTGCTTCTCCTTCTGTTTCTCCGCTTCTCTATCCTTCCCGGATGCCTCGGGTTGGTCCAGGTGTGGGGGTTTGAAGTACCGCCCACTTCTTGTCATATGGTCCACTTCATCAAGATACCAAGTATCATCCGGCTGGCCACTTCCCCAGTCTTCATCGGTGTGGGCAAGACACAAGTCGTCATCTTCCCACCACATTCCGCTGGCAACCAACAGACACCTGTCTGGCTCCGATCCACTCGCACTCTCAGTGCTCTCTGTCCATATGCTTGCGGCATTGTCTGTCTTCGTGCACACAGCACTTTCAGTCCCCTCAGGGCCTTTTGCTTTCCTAGTTCTCTCAGCCTCCTCGAACTTTCCTTGTTCCAGCTGCGTCAGTACAGCTGTTTGTTCAACAGTTCCCATATCCATAATGCCCATGTCTCGAGCGGAATTCTTAGCACCGGCGCTCTCCGGCGGTACAACTTGACTTTCGGCCATTCCGGCCACAACTAATACTTCTGCCCCTGCCGGGCTCTGTTCTGGTTGGGCTTCCCCCACTGCATCTGGTTGATCCTCGAGCCATCCAGTGGCCTCCTCTGATCCCTCATAATCGTACCAATTGATTGACGCCTCCCCCAGTTCCTGGTCATCAAGAAATTGCAGGTTGGCAAAGTCTTCCTCTGCGGCTGTCAAATCATCTGCCCATAGCCCAGATCCATCCCCCCGGATCATGCATAGCTCTCCTGTCTCTGGCAATTCTGCGCTTAGCCCAATTCGGCTCGTTGATAGGATGTGCTTGCTTGGATCATAGGCTCCCCCAGCAAAATTCTGCCCAGTCCCAGATTCAACAATCTCATTTTCTCCCAAAATCTGCCCTGCCCCGTCTTCGACGGTCACCACCATTGGTTCTGGTTGGGTTTTGGAGATGTCCACCATGCACAAGAAATCAGTGCAATTGGGGAGGAGCACCTCCGGCTTGGGTAGGTGGGTGGGCGTAATATAGATGCTAGGATCGTAAGATACAACCCCAGTCTGGATAAAATCAATTCTTTTGGGAGGAGGAGCTTGGTTATGTGGTGGGAGAGGGTTGGTGGTGACATTGGGTTTATCAGGGGGTGCGATCACCTGTTTGTCAATAAGATCTTGGATCTCATGACGCAATCTGTAACAACGGTCGGTGTCATGACCGTGTTGTTGGTGATACGCACAGTATTTTGACGGGTCGTAAGAGGGAGGGAGTGGATTCGGTAATGGCTTTGGTTCTAGGGGTTTTAAATGATTTTTTCTGATCAATATTCCCAGAACCTTGGTCAGAGGCATATATAGTGGGGTAAAGGTTCTTTGGCCTCGCGGTTGGAATCGGTTGTTTTGTGTGTTGCTTCCGGACGCGCCGGAGAAGGGTGTGGCAGTCATGGGCCTTGGAATGGGAGGGGGAGTGGTGGTGACCATACTAACTTCCGAGGCTCTCGTATTTGCAGCGCCACTCGGGCCCGCATTGTTGTTACGGTTAAAGGTCCTCCTCGGTTGTTCCCTGTCATGGTCAAACAGACCTTGTTTCATTGCGTCTTCGATTTGCACCCCCATGTCATGTAAATCTGCGAAAGTAGGGAAGGGGACTACAATCATTCTCTGCATCAACTTCAGGTGGAGATTGCGCACAATCATCCGGATTTGATCTTTGTCAGTGGGCCTTAAAGTCATTGTTGACGCCTTTGCCCTCCATCGGATCACAAAGTCCGAGAAAGATTCCTTGGGCTCTTGCCTTGTCGTTTCAAGATCGCGGGTTATGATCTCGATCTGAGTGTTGTACGAATATTGCGCGACAAAGGCCTCAGCCATTTCATCCCAATTCTTTTTCACTTCATCTTGTAATCTTGCGTACCAATGGGAGGCCACACCCGACAGGGTTCAGCCGAATAGTGAGAGCTTCTGTGGTCGTGTTAGGCCCATTGGCCGCAAGACATCTGCAAACAGTCGGATATGGACCATGGGGTCGCCGGTTCCGTCAAAGCGGTCGATTTGTGGCGTTTTGAACCTATCGGGGAGTGTTACGGCCTCCTCGGTATATCCATCTTCGATATCCGGCATAGCCTTGACCCCTTGGGATTTCTTGAAGAGCTTCTCCAGTTTGCTCAATTTCAGAGCTGTATGATCAACCTCGACCTCGAATGGAGAGTCCGGGTGATTGGGTGTATGGACCTTTGACAGTTGTGGTGGAAGCGAGGGCGGAGCTGGCCCCGTTGGAAGATTTGTGTCTTCTTGCAGATTTTGGATAGTCGGCACAGTATTCTGGGTGTTTGGAGGAGCGTTCTGAACAGCAGGTGCCTGCTCAGGTAATGGGGCTCCTGCCGGAGGAGGAATTTGGTGTGAAGTAGATGCTGTACTCTGTTGTTGCAGTCTGGTAATCAGCTCAGCTTGCTGGGTCATAATCTCAGCTTGCTGCTTAGCGAGTTCATCCCGGCGAATGGCATCCTGTTACATGGCCCGCATGGTTTCCTGCATTTGGCGCATCATTTCCTCAACTCCTGTTGGTACCGTCATACTGTTTTGATTTGTCTGAACTACTGGCAGATCTGTCTCAATGGGGATCTCAATCCAACTGTCCACTGATGGGGGATACCACTGTTCTGGTGCTCTTTGTTCAGATACACTGCGCTTTTTTTGCTTCCTTCTTGTAACAGGGGGTAGAGAATGGAACACTGGCTGTCCGTCGATTAGATCCTCAGATCGATAGAGTCGACGACCTCGTGTCCAAAGTGCTTGGGGAATGCCTGCTGGGTTGGAAGCAATTGTGCTAAAACTGACCTAGCAAAAGATAAATAAAGCGAAAAGGAAATAAATAAACAGATAAACGGGCAGCATAACAGCTTAAAATAAAATGCAAGACACACAGTCGGGCATAATCCACACACAGTCAATAAGCTGAATACATACTGTCCTCAAACACTGATTATTATCCCTGTATCACTGTTCCCTAAAACAGAATCTGATATCCACAGATAACTAATCCTCAAATACTGGCTGATGCCCGCAGGCCTGATACCCATAATACCGAACTGATGCCCGCAGGCCTGATGCCGACAATACCGAACTGATGCCCGCAGGCTTGATATTCAAACTCATATACTGATCTGATACCCGCAGGCTTGATATTGACAATACTGAACTGATGCCCGCAGGCTTGATACCCAAACTCATATATTGATACATGCATTACTGTAGAGATGCACTCTAAAGCACATAACAGATAAGTGAGAGCCAAAACACCCCTATGTTGGGGGTAGGGTTTCCCTGTCCTATTGTGTCAGGAGCTAGGGTTTCATTACGCACGCAGCGGTTTCAAACAACCTATAAACGGGTAAGCAACCTGTCCTAATTTGGAATGGTCACTATGGATCCGAATATGCACTAGGTCGAATGGTCAAAGAGGGTGCCCCGGTAAAATCGGGGTTTGTGTTCCCATACTGGCAGAGCCCACAACCGGTCAGCCATATGGTCATGCCTTGACAAGACAAGCCTCCGGCAAACCGTTTAGGAATAGCAGATGGCAAACACGGTGTCCTAGGCGCACCAATGCAAATGCAATGCAAAGAAACACACAAGTGTATTCAAAAATAGATATCATGAGTTCGAGTCAAGTTCTCTAAATCCCCAGCAGAGTCGCCAGGAACTGTAGACGTCCCCGAACGCCCCGGGAGGGTGAGCTCCCGTTCTGTTCATTTGGGGTCACTACAGCTCGGACTCTTTAATGTCACGGTTCCTAATCTGAACCAAAGAGTCCAAATCCGGCAAATCGTTTTGAGAAACTGATTTTTTTGAAAAAGTAGTGCCAAATATGGACTGCTTTGCCAGATACAGAGTCGCCACCTAAATATTTTATTTTGGGAAATTTAGGAAACCCTGACTCGGTGCCAAGAGGCCACGTGTCCGTCATCACCAAAGTTGCCTCGGCTCGGGAACTTGGGTACGATTGGGGAAGGTCACTTCGTGAGCACCCCCGCTCGCCCGGTCATAGACCGGCCTCTACTAACCATGATATCAATTTTTGAAAACATTGTATGTTCTTATTCCGGTTATTGGCCTAGTTTACTATGTGATGCTCACAGCATACAAGTATAGACCGGGTCGCTCAAATTGGAACAAAACATTTCATGCTTGTTTTTGAAAATGGTTTGCTACCCGCAGGTAGGTTTGAAACATTTGATGATTTTTTCCAATTCAAACAACCCAACCTTCACCCACAGGCATTCAGGCAGTTATATCATATAAGCACATAGCCTCATGGTAAGCATGCTATCATGGTAGTCACTCACACGCATGTAAGGATGCTAAAGCATAAAACTCACCAAGTACTCCAAGCCAAAATAGAAACTACATTAGAAATCATGCATGATCCTAAGTATACAGAAATGCCTAATGCAACACATGCAAAATGCAACTATAGCAGGCTCGGCTATTCTAAGATGGCATATGGAATGTTACAACTATCATGTATCCAACTTTGAAATTGAAAATACAATGCAGTTAGTATGATGCGCCGAGCCCGGTGCATGCAATACAGATGAATGAATGCAAACATGCTGTCATACTGTATGCTAATTGAAACATGCCCTAATCTAACCATCATAAGCGGATAAATAAAAGGGAGAAAGACGTGGGGTTGGAAGACATACAACACACTCACGCACACTTATTACAGTTGTGCCCTCTCGCAGAGGGTCTGAATAAATATACAGTCCAAATATTACAGTCCCGAATAAAAGAATATTACAGTCCAAAATATTACAGAATCCTAATTAATTAATGAATTAACTAAGAAAGCAAATAAAACTGGCGTGCAAGCCAGGGACTGCCTTGCTTCTGACGGATGATGCATGTCCGGATTGTCTTGCGCGGAAATCCACCGGAATGCCCCGATTAGCCTCTGTTTACATCTGTTCTTGAAATGCGTGCCAAGCCCCAAAAAGTTGCTGATTCCTGATTTTGCTGCAACAGAGAGCAGGAAAGGGACATAGCAATGTATTTGCACAGATATATGCATGTCTCGATTCTCGTGCCACCAATCACGCATACCGAGGCATGATGGCCGAGGAGTCGAAATGCACAACTCAATATAGGATGAATGCACATAAAACTACAGCTAAAACCTAACTCCATCATGGATAATCCGGAGTGTCGGTGACTGGAGAATTGAGACACATTCCGTCACTCGGAGTACGAAATGTACCTCGTTTCCCGTGCCCGGGCTAACTCCTATCCCGAACACGATGCGATATGCATGATATGCATGAAATGCAACTAAGATACAATCCTAACATATACAATGCTATGGAAATAAAATGCCTCGAAATGCGTGCACACAGGCACGCAAATCGAGAAAATGACAGAATGCATCTAAGATACAACCTAGTATGTATTATGCTATGAAAATGAGGTGCCTCGAAATGCGTGCACACGGGCACGCAAACTGAGGCAATGGTATATGTAATGAAAATGAGGTGCCTCGAAATGCGTGCACACGGGCACGCAAACCAAGGCAATGACAGAATGCGATGAAGTGAGGTGCCTCGAAATGCGTGCACACGGGCACGCAAACCGAGGCAATGGCAGAATGCGATGAAATGAGGTGCCTCGAAATGCGTGCACACGGGCACGCAAACCGAGGCAATGGCAGAATACGATGAAATGAGGTGCCTCGAAATGCATGCACACGGGCACGCAAACCGAGGCAATGGCAGAATGCGATGAAATGACATGGGAACATGATATGGGCTTATACCAACATGAGTGAGCCTCAGCCACACTCACATAGGATGCCGGTGAATGAAAATGGGGTGCCTCGAAATGCGTGCACACGGGCACGCAAACCGAGGCGATGACGGAATGCGATGAAATGACATGGAAACATGATATGGGCTTATACCAACATGAGTGAGCCTCAGCCACACTCACATAGGATGCCGGTGAATGAAAATGGGGTGCCTCAAAATGCGTACACACGGGCACGCAAACCGAGGCAATGACGGAATGCGATGAAATGACATGGAAACATGATATGGGCTTATACCAACATGAGTGAGCCTCAGCCACACTCACATAGGATGCCGGCGGATAAAAAATGGGTGCCTCGAAATGCGTGCACACGGGCACGCAAACCGAGGCGATGACAGAATGCGACGAGGCGATGACGGAATGCGATGAAATGACATGGAAACCTGATATGGGCTTATACCAACATGAGTGAGCCTCAGCCACATTCACGTAGGATGCCGGTGAATGAAAATGGGGTGCCTCAAAATGCGTGCACACGGGCACGCAAACCGAGGCAATGACGGAATGCGATGAAATGACATAGAAACATGATATGGGCTTATACCAACATGAGTGAGCCTCAGCCACACTCACATAGGATGCCGGCGGATAAAAAAGGGGTGCCTCGAAATGCGTGCACACGGGCACGCAAACCGAGACAATGACGGAATGCGATGAAATGACATGGAAACGATAGCAATCATTCTAATGGAATTTCAGCATGTAAAATATGGGGGAAGACAGTCCCGAAATGAGTCGAAATGACATGAAATGCAAGGAATTGTCCCGAAATGCGAATTTAGGCACCCGAAATGACCTATAGCTATGCCAAACATGCACAATATGGACATGCAATGCAAAGGCAGAAGCTAGACAGTCCCAAAAAAAAAACTTTCACAGTTATAAACATGGCCAAACAGAAAGCATAGGTATGGTAAAAATAGCATGCAAGAATAGGGGTCAAAAGAGGGGTAATGAAGCAAGTGATACAAGCAAAACCCAAACTAAAAAATTTCCTTCTACAACATTGAAGAGGGACCAAAAATATGAATATTTACAGTTTATTGAAGCCTCAAAATCAGTATACAAACATGATAGAAATGTGATGCAAAATAAGGCTCAAAAATGGCTATAACATGAGGTATGCAAAATAATCACCAAACAGCCAAAGACCCTTAATAAAATATGTAGAATGGACCAAAATAAGCACTTTTCCAGAACTGTAAAATGGCCAAAAACAAAAGCATGGTAGGCTAACTAAACATGCAAGAATGGGGAATAAAAGAGGGATATAACATGAAGTGACCTATGGAGGCCCCAAACCATGAAAGGACCTAAATGAAACATGAAGAATGGACCAAAATAAGCACTTTTTCAGAACTGTAAAATGGCCAAAAACAAAAGTATGATAGGCTGCCATTGCATGCAACAATGGGGAAGAAAAGAGGAGTATAAAGGTAGGTACAACATGGAAGTCCCAAATGGTGTTGAGCCCTTCTTCAATGTTGAAGAGGGGCTCAAAATAAGCCTAATATCAGTTTACAACATGCTCGAAAACAGATTCCTCATGGGTCAAAAAAAGCATGCAAAACTATGACATACAAGAGGATCAATGAAGCAAGTGTGTCATGGAGGGCTCAAACAGGGTTGAGCCCTTAATGAAAAGTGAAGATGAGCTCAAAAGAGGGCCCTTTTCAGTTTGGGCCGGAGCTTGAAACAAAAAGCAAGTGGGGCTTACAAATAAATCAAGAAAGAGGGTCAAAATGAAGAAAATGTTACTCACCCTTGAAGACTCAAACTTTTGTTGCTTCTTGGATGAATTTGCAGCTTCTTTGGCCTTTGAGAAACCTTCCTTGTTGCTGGAAATCAGGTGGTGGTGGTAGAGCTTGGTGGTGTAGAAGGAATGATGGTTAGGGACTTAGAGATTTTTCAAGAAATGAGAGGTATAGAAATGGAGTTATGTATGGAAGCTTGAAGAAGAGTTTTTCTAACCCCAAAATACTACAAGGCTTGCTTGCTATATAGGCCAACAAGGGGGTGTAAAGGTGGGGGAAAAGGAGAGTAATATTCCCCCAAGAAATATCCCCCAGATAAAGATCTTTTCTGGGGGATAAAGCCTCACAGCTGTAAAGGGAACAGTGCAAGGAATACGGCCGGCCTGGTACTTTTGTTGCAGGTGGCCGGCCGGCCACACCCCCTAGCCGGCCGACTAGGGGTCAAAAGGTTCAATGAGATTTTCTGGCTGGCCACCAACTGATGGTGTTCTCCTATGTGTGTACAACACAACCATGTGGTTAAAATTCCAAGAAAGTGGGTCCAAGGGGTTCAACATTGGCCCGGAAGGAGGGGGTCAAAAGCGTCAAGTTGAATTAATGGCCGGCCATGAACTTTTAGGGTCCTCTCATGTGTGTACATCACAAATATGTGGTTCAAAGTTCAAGAAAATGGGTCCAAGGGGTTCAACATTGGCCCGGAAGGAGGGGGTCAAAAGGGTCAAGTTGAATTAATGGCCGGCCATGAACTTTTAGGGTCCTCTCATGTGTGTACATCACAAATATGTGGTTCAAAGTTCAAGAAAATGGGTCCAAGGGGTTCAACATTAGCCCGGAAGGAGGGAGTCAAAAGGGTCAAGTTGAATTACTGGCTGGCCATGAACTTTTAGGGTCCTCTCATGTGTGTACATCACAAATATGTGGTTCAAAGTTCAAGAAAAAGGGTCCAAGGGGTTCAACATTAGCCCGGAAGTGCGAAAAACGGGCGCCGGAGGGCGTCGGAGGATGTATAACTGGTTGCTGCAACAATTGCTTGTCTCCCACCCTTCAGTGACCTCCCCGGTGATAGAACAGAGGTACCTGCCAAAAATGAACGAAAACCGTTGCAAAACGAATGCTCGGGGACCAAAATACGCAGTTCGGGGTCCCGAAAATGGGCTGTTAAGCACCGAAAGTGGCATTCGGCCACGAAGTGGGCTTCTCAGCCCCCAGTGTCCCTCAAAAGGGAGCAAATAGGAAGTATGCCAAAAATTAGAGCAATAGGAGATGGTTAAGCGGTCCCGAACCGAGGCACACGGCCTGACGGCTCCGAAAACCGGAAACCGGACTCCGAAATTGGAAAAATGGCCTACGGCCACCAAATGTAGCCTACGGACATTGAGAGATGGCCTACTGGACCTCTCCCTCCCCTCAGGAAAAGAAACAGAAAAAACCGAGTCTGGTTCGCAAACCGAGATAAGGTACAGAAGAGGGTTCGGAAGTCCGGAGGCAGGGCTCACAGCCGCAACTCTGAAACTTTTGAACGAGCACATTATGCAACATCACCAAGCGCTCAATCGGTGACGTCTGAGTCTTAAGGTCGGTCAAAAATGGGGTGTCTACACCTTCCCATAGGGGTATTTCACCATTTGATGTAGGGTAGAGGAGACCGCCTTTACCTGATGCAGCCACGGCCGCCCCAAAAGCAGGTTGAACGTTGCAGGAACCTCCAAGACGTGGAAATCTATCTCGTGCTGTCCCGGCCCAACCTTTGTTTGAATCTTAACTGTCCCCATTACTTCCCGGCTTGTGTTGTCATACGCCCGAATCACCTGAGCCGTTGGCACAAAATCCACGACTTTCAAACCAATCGCATAAGCTGTCCTTGTCGGGCAGACGTTGATGGCGGACCCCGTGTCAACAAGCACCACGGGTATCCATTTATCTCTGCACTCGACAGAGATGTAGAGCGGCTTGTTATGGTTCGCACCCTCGGGTGGCAGTTCTTTGTCAGAAAAACTCAATATCGGGGAACTTCCTCCTGAAAAGACTAAGCCCACCAGCTGTTCGGGTGTGGTATCTATGGAAAGTTTGGCTTTGTCCATGGCTGAAAGGACAGCCTGCCTGTGTACTCGAGAAGCCATAAGCAGTCCCCAGATGGAGATGTCTGCTTGTATCTTTTTTAATTGTCTCAACACGGCCTCGTCTTTGAGTTGCTTCTCCTTTTGTTTCTCTGGTTCATTATCTTTTCCAGACGCCTCTGGTTGATCTAGGTGTGGAGGCTTGAAATACCGTCCACTCCTAGTCATGTGATCGACTTCGCCGATATACCAGGTATCATCTGGTTGGTTACCTTTCCAATCCTCGTCCGTGTGGGCCAGACATAGATCGTCGTCTTCCCACCACATACCATCTGCAGCTGACAAGCATCTGTCTGGTTCTGGCACAACTGTCCCGATACTCGCAGTACCTTTTATCCCTATGCTCGCAGCATTATCCATTTCCGTACTTGTGGCGGTTTCGACCCCCACGTGGCCTTTTGCTTTCCTGATCCTCTCAGAATCCTCGAATCTCTCTTGTTCTGGCTGTGTCAATGCAGTAGATTGCTCACTGATCCCTGTACTTAAAATGCTCCATTCCCGAGCGAAACTCTCGACACCGGCGCTCTCCGGCGATGTATTCTGTTCTCCGACACTCCCGGCCGTTGTGGACATTCCCGCCCCTGCCGGGCCTTGTTCTGACTGAAACTCCCCTATTACATCTGGCTGATCGTCTAACCATCCCGTGGCCTCCACTGATTCTTCATTATCGTACCAGTTGGTGGCTGAATATTCTAGATCTTGGTTATCGCAAAATTGGAACTTGGCAAAATCCTCTTCCATGGCCGCCAAATCATCCGTTTCCTGTCTTGGACTATTCCCTCGGATTACACACAGCTCTCCCCCGACTGGAAATTCGACATTTGGTCTATTCTGGCCCACTGGTGAAATGTAGTCACTCGGACTGTAAGCATTCCCAACATCATTCTCAGGCTCCACAGACTCTGGTTTGACAACCTCTTTCCTGTTCTCGATGGTCACCACCACTGGCTTGGGTTGGGTTATAGAGACGTCCATCATGCACAAATCGGTGCAATCAGGGAGGAAAACTTTCGGTTTAGGCAAGTAGGAGGGTGTGATATAGATACTAGGATCGTAGGATGCGACCCCAGTGTAGATGAAGTTGATTCTTTTGGGTGGTGGAACTTGGTTATGTGTGGGGAGAGGATTTGTAGTAACATTGGGTTTCTCAGGGGGTAAAATCACCCCATTATCAATGAGATCTTGAATCTCATGACGTAAACGAAAGCATAGGTCGGTGTCATGACCGTGCTGCTGGTGGAACGCACAATACTTGGCTGGATTGTGGGTGGCAGGCAGTCTTTCAGGTAAGGGCCGCAGCTCTAGGGGCTTCAGATGCCCTTTTCTGATCAAAACCCCCAAAGCTTTGGACAGGGGCATATAAAGTGGAGCGAAGGTTCTGGTGTTTCTGGGAGGGTATTTGGCTGTTTGTGAGTTGCTTCCGGATGCACCGGAGAATGGTGTGGCTGCCGTATTTCTTGGGGAAGGGTTAGTGGTGACCATACACACTTCGGAGGTCCTGGCAGTCGTAGTGCCGCTCGGGCCTGCATTAGTATTACGATTGAAATTTCTGCGGGGTTGCTCCCGGTCATTATCAATCCAACCTTGTCTCAAGGCGTCCTCGATCTGCACCCCCATTTCATGCAGATCAGCAAAGGTGGGAAAGGGGACTACAATCATCTTTTGCATTAGCTTCGGCTGAAGATTGCGCACAATCATCCGAATCTGGTCTTTGTCTGTGGGTCTCAAGGTCATCATTGAAGCCTTAGCCCGCCATCTAGTTATAAATTCTGAGAAGCTTTCCTTGGGTTCTTGCCTCGTTGTCTCGAGATCCCGGGTCGTGATCTCGATTTGCGTATTGTATGAGTACTGCAGGATGAAGGCCTCAGCCATCTCGTCCCAACTTCTCTTGACGTCGTCCTCTAACTTGGCATACCATGCGGCCGCTACACCCGACAGGGTCCGGCCAAACAAAGACAGCTTTTGTAATCTGGTGAGGCCCATTGGCCTTAGGACGTCTGAAAATAGTCGCAAGTGTACCATGGGATCCTCAGATCCGTCAAAACGATCAATTTGTGGCATCTTAAACCGATCTGGCAGCGTCACAGCTGTGTCGATGTATCCGTCTCCAATGTCCGGAATGGACTTTGTACCTTGAGATTTCTTGAACAGCTTTTCAAGCTTGTGCATTTTTAACGTCATGGGGTCTACCTCGGACTCAAAGGGAGAATCCGACAGATTGATGGGGGTGGGTGCCTTGGATTGTTGAGGTGGAATCGGGAGGTAAGCTGGCCCTGTTGGGATGTCTGTATCCTCTTGGACATTCTGGGCGTTTGGTGTCTCTTCGGGTATTGGAGCCCTTAATGGAGGAGGGATTTGCTCCGAAGGTGATGCCCCAGTTTGCTGTTGCAATCTCCCAATTAAATCCGCCTGCTCACTCGTAACTGTGGCTTGTTGTCTGGCGAATTCTGCCTGTCGGACAGCATCCTGCTGCATCATTTTCATACTTTCTTGAAGTTGGCGCACCATCTCCTCTAAGCTAGCCATACTGTTCTGCTCTGGTTGAATTACTGGTATGCGTTCCCTCTCTGTGGGTGAAACGGGATCCTGATCCCTACTGTACACAGGTGGGGTAGACGAAGCCCTTTGTACTGACTGTTGAACCGATGTCCTCTGCTTAGTTGCTTTCCGTTTAGTAACCGGGGGTAGAGAATGGTACACTGGTTGTCCTTCTATCAGATCCTCAGATTGATGGAGCCGGCGACCTCTGATCCAGAGTGCTTGGGGAATGTCTACTGGGTTAGACGCAATGATGCTAAACTACCTAGCAAAAAGATAAATAAAGCAATAAATAAACCAACAACTGGACAACACAACGGCATAAAATAAACAAATAATACACAGTTGGATATTCAAAATACAAAGTCGGTGAGCCGAACACACTATTCCTCGATATTGATCACTGTTTCCCCAAAAACAAACTCTGTTCCCAACACTGAACCCTGATACCCGCAGATAACTGATTCTCTTAAACTGATACTGATGCCCTCAGGCCTGATGCCCAGACTTGCAAACTGGTATGTACATTCCCCTGTAGAAATACATTCTAAAAGCACATAGTAAGTAAAGAGAGCCAAAACACCCCTATATTGGGGTAGGGTTTCCCTATCCTATTTTGTCAGGAGCTAGGGTTTCACTATGCACGCAGCAGTTTTCAGACAACCTAACATCGGGTAAGCAACCTGTCCTAACTTGGAATGGTCACTATGGATTCCGAATATGCACTAGGTCGAATGGTCAAAAAGGGTGCCCCGGTAAACCGGGGTTTGTGTTCCCATGCTGTCAGAGCCCATAGCCGGTCAGCCTTATGGACATGCCTTGACAAGACAAGCCGCCGGCAAACCGTTCAGGAATGGCAGATGGCAAACACTGTGTTCCTAGGCGCACCAATGCACATGCAATGCAAAGAAACACATAAATGAAATCAAAACGGGATATCACGAGTTCGAGTCAAGCTCTCTAAAACTCCCCAGCAGAGTCGCCGGAAACTGTAACAAGCCCGCGGAGGGACCTCGCTACAGTTCGGACTCGCTTTGTGTCACGGTTCTTAATCTGAACATTTTATGCAGATTTTGAAAATGGTTTGCTACTCGTAAGTAGGCTAAAATGCAGATTTTGCCACCCTCAAGTGGGCTTTTGGAAAAGATGGTTTTGCCACTATCCAGTGGGCTTAAAATTCACAGTTTTTAACGCATTATCCCAATTTAAGCAATTTGACCTCCACCCACAGGCATTCAAGCAGTTTATCTCATGTAAGCACTTAGCCGCATGGTAAGCATACTATTATGGCAACATTCACACGCATGCTGGATGCTAAAGCAAAAATACTTACATTGTACTCCGTGCCAAAACAGTAAACTAGTTAGCAAACATGCATGTCCTAGTTCATGTTAAAAGTGGCTAATGCATCACATGCAAAATGCGATCTAGGCAGGCTCGGCTAGCCCTAAACATGGTATGTGAAAATGCACAATTATCACATATTCAGTTTAGAATTTGAAATACAAATGCGGTTAGCGTGATGTACCGAGCCTAATATATGCAATACAAATGCATGGATGCACACATGCATAGCATAAGGTATGCTAATTTCAAAAATGCCCTAATCTACCATCATAAGCAGGTAAATAAAAGGGAAGAAAGAAATGGGGATTGGAAGACATACACACCACCCACACACACTTATTACAGATTTGCCCTCACTCGGAGGTCCCAAATAAATATTACAGTCCCAAAATAATAAACAAATAAAATTATTACAAGATTTCTAATTTAATTTAAAGGAAAAGATGGCAAAGGAAAGAAGAGGGTAGCCGCAGCCTCTGCCTCGGGATGCGCGAATGATGCATGCTCGAATCCGTCTCGCCCGAAAAACCCGTACTGTACTCCTGCCGCCTCTGTTTGTACTGCCTTGTCTTTCTGAAAATTGCCAAAGTACTGGAGCATGTTCCTTGCATCCTGCAGAGCACCACCGGCCGGACACAATTCCCACCGGCACTTGTTGGATTCCTCGGCACTCCATATATTGCTGGTCGGCACTAAATTCTGCCGGTCGGCAGAAACTTCCTACAGAAGACAATTTGACAGCAAACAGAGAACAGACAGTGCATGGCATGGGCTTCTCAGGTACATGTGGGCATGGTTGTGCTTCTTATCATGTTTTGAACTCAAAGAAGCACGACGCTCGATCTTTGAGCCATCAATGGAGCATGATGACCCAAGGGATCAAATTCGCCACTCAATGTAAGGATGCATGCAACAAACAAAATGAGATCTGAAGCCTTATCATGTCGAAGTCAAAGGCCCCGGTGACCGAGAATCAAGGTACATTGCATCACTTGGAGTATGAATGTCCCTTGACCCTCATATTTGGCTTGACACCCCAAGCCAAATGATGCAATGCATGTCATGCTCACAAGGCTCAAAACACAACATGATGCTAAACATGCAAGATATGCCAAATGTTATGCAACAAAAACATGGCAAGTATGTAATGTCAACATGCAAGATGCAATTGGGATACAAACATGAACCAATTTGCCATAAAGTTAGCATGGAAAAGCACATTAATGGGACAATCATGCAACCGACATAAGATAAGCATGCAAAGGGGGGCCTCCAAGTGATAAAGGTGCAGACCTTTATTCACCTCAAAACAGCTCCAAGAGTGCTCAAAACGACGGACAAACAATTCATGCCAACATGCAAGCTAATGGTCCCAAGGTTAAGGCACAAAAAGGAGGCAACTTACTCCCACCAACATGACCTCTCATGGCATGATTAAAACAAGTAAAAACAGAATTTTTACATGCAAAATGGGACTCCAAAAACTCCTAAAATGGCAGCCAAGATGACCCCCAAGAGGCATATGCACTAAGGCTCATTCCTAGGCACAAGAGGGTACACCCTTAAGGCATAAAAGAGGTCATGCATGCACACATACAAACATGATTCTTGGACTAAAATGTGGTCCTAGATGGTGTTAAATCATGAGGGTAATCACAACCATGCATGCTAGAGGTCAACATGCTTAAAGCTTTCAAGCCAAAATACAAAGCAACCCTAACAAACATGTCAAGCATGAACAAATGGATAACCAACAGATTTTTAGCATGGAAAAACAACATTAAAAACTTCATGGAACTAAGCCAACACACACAAGAATCATGGCCTAATCATGAGATGCACTTCTAAGCAAAATGGAGCAATTCAAAGCAAGTACTACAAGCATACAAGGAGGTACAAATCCAGCCAAAAATAGAGATCCCACATGACCTAAAAACACCCAAAAAGTTCTGAAATGAAGCAAAAACCAAGCAAGCATGCATGTCACCCTTTTGGGCCACAACTCAAGGAAACAAAACCATAAAGGGAGAGGGGTGTCCCTCCCCTATGCAAGACTTCAAACCAACTTTTTTGACACTAAAAATACACTGATTTTCAATGGTCAAAAGGCCAAAACACTGAAGTGAACAAAACCTTATGAAAGAGGCACCAAAATGGACCAAACAAGGCCTAGAAGGGTGAGTTTACACTCAAACCACAAAATGACCTTAATGAAAGTGCTAAAGAAGGAAAATACAAGCCCTTTTTATGTTATACACAAGAGCTAAAACAGCAAGCAAGATAGGTAAAAAACTATTGCAAGTTTGGGGAATATAAATCAAGATGCTCACCCTTGAAGAACCTTTGAAGAACAAATGGTCTAACCTCCTTCTTTTGATCAAAACCAGTCCAAAAACTCAAGAAACAACCCCCCAAGTCCCTCAATCTCGGAGTAAGGTGTGATGGTGTGTGTAATGGTGCAAAAGTAAGGTAAAAACCACCTTTTGAGCTAAGAAACACACACAAAGGAGGAGAGAGAGAGAGAGGTATAGAGATAATATGTATCTATATCTCCAAGGTCTGGTTTTTGGTTGCAAGAGTCTAACCTAGATCAAAGAGGAAGGCCCTCCTCTTATAAGACTCCCTCTTGCAAAGCTTATTCAACAAGCTTGCTTAGAGGGAGATCCCTCCATACACGTGTATGGAGGAGGGAAGAGTTGGTGCCAGCTATCACAGCTGGCACAAAATATCTCCATAAAGTGGATGAACAGTGGTCGGCTGCCCAAAAATGTCATTTCGACAAAAAACAGTGCCGACCGGCAACAAATTATGCCGACCGGCAATAAAGTGTGCCGACCGGCAAACAAAAGTGTCGATGGCAGAAAAAGACCATCCAGTGGCCTCCAGCCACTGCCGGTGGTGTGTGGGGATGCCTCATAAGGCATTCCCTGCCCTTCCAAGGCAAAACATAAGTGTTCGGTGCAAAACCAGACACTAAACGGTCAAGTTCGGAGATCCTGAGGCAGGGCGCGCGAGCCGAGACCTCCGGGAACTCCAAACGAACACGTTCATGGATGATCACCGAGTGTTCGAACGGTGACGTCCAAGTCTTGAGGACGGTCAAAAATGGGGTGTCTACGAAAAAGAGTAAACAATGGAAAAGAAAAGGTAAACAACCTAAACACATCGAGACACACTCGGAACGACTCAAAGCAAGAATCGAGACAAACAAAACAAAAGACACGACACACAGACGTGTTACAAAGACAAGAGAGCTCTCAGTACGCGAGGAGCCAGTTTCTTCGGGTATTGTTTCCCACCCTTTCTCATTTGTGATTCTCACATCACTCGGCCCTCAGGCTCTGTTTTTGCTGAAAAAGCCCTTTTTCTCACTTTTTCTCTCAGCGCACATCTCTCTATTCTTCAATCTCTCATTTTTTATCCCTCCCCTGGGTGGTTGATGGATGAACAAGAAGTTGCGGGCGCACGCCCCCGGTATTCTACCAGATTCTTCTTCTTGTTCACAACAGTGAGTTTCTTCCACAGAAGGGTTGTGCTACAATTGGGTGTGTAGCAAATCTACAGCTGACATCGGTTGATGATGCTCTGTTGGGGAGTTCGGACGTGATCAGATCTGTCCAGATGAGGGAGTGGAATATCTTGTCCCATTCCGGTTCGTGCTTCGCACTTGGCTTGATACCTCGTTGCTTGGAGGATGAGAGAGCTTTCAGCCCTTTGTTGTTAACTTCAGTTGTGCCCTATTCTGGCAGGTAGAGTGCCCTTCTTGGCAAGTATGTTGACAATGGGAAAGACAGGAACACCTGACTTAACTTTGCCCTTAGTTCATTATTTTGACCATTTTTTGTTTTTGACGTTCTGCTAAAACAATTTTGACCAACATGAGAGTTAAATTAACACACTTGTTCGATTTTTGATTTGAAATCATGCAAGTCAGGTTATGAGCACTGAAAATTTTCCTTTTTTGGGTCCAAGAAATGGTCTAGTTTGGGAAAATGAAATAATTTTTGAGAAATTAGTCAACCTCAGTAAAAATTTTCAACAATTATTTTTGCAAACGGCCACTGCTCAATGAGCACGGAACCTACTCTTGAGATGCACAACCTCATATCCGAAGGAAAATTACCCCTTGTTTGAACGGCACCGCGGCACATTGAATGGCAACGGAAAGTTGCCCCTTGTTTGGATGGCACCGCAGCGCATTGTAGGCAGTCTTCAGAGTGACGAACACAACCAAATCCTCAGATACAGAGAAAGCAAAGATGATCGAAACCATTACATGGGCACAGTCAATTTGAAAGTGTTTGTGGCTGGACTTCAGAATGAAGTTGCCTACGTATCCCAAACATGGGAATCAAGCCTTACGTAGTTCGGGATTAAGGTACACTCGGGTATTTAACCTCTCCTTTTGCGCTCTAACTTTTGCCAAGGCCGCCCTTCCGGGTTTTCAGCCTTGCGAGCTTTGTTCTTCTTTTTTCTTTTTCTCAATTTTTCTTTCTTTTTTTTTGATATATTTTTTTTTTGTATTTTTCTTTTTCTTTTCTTTTTGCATTTTTTTGTCTCGCTCTAACTTTTGCCTGGGTCGCCTTTCTGGGTTTTCGGCCCAGCGAGCCTCTCATGGGTAAAAGTGTAGCTTGGTCCATGTCAAATGGTTCTGAGATCTCGAATCCGTCTGAATCCAAGAGAATGGCTGTTGTTCATTGATGATGTAGAAGTCTATCCAATGGGGGGGGGCTGAATTTGCCCCTAGTGTTGTAGATCGGAACTCAGTTTTTCTTCAGCGATACTTTCTTCTTTCTTCCCCTCTGGGATTTGGCATTCTTGCCGATCTTTGTTAGCTTGAGAAATATCCCAATTTTTTGACTCTTCAAGCACATCTAACAGTTTTGCCCCTAGTTTGAGGGCTTTTGATCTAGCTTCGCAAGCTTCCTTTGAAAACACTTGATCATCTTGATCTGACTTTCCTTGCCCCTAGTCTGAGGGCTGCTTCGAATCTGGCCACGCAGGCCTCACATTATGGTTGACCTTTGAACTTTCTGAGGCCGAGTTTGAGGTTTGAAAGCAAGGGGTCGAGTCTCGAGGCTGAGAGCGATCCTAGGCTGCACAATCTCAAGAGCGATTCCACACAGGTCTTCGCAGGACCGCGCAAAACATTTTTTGAAATCTTTTTAGAAAGCAACTAGTCGCTTGCGCTGAAGACAATGCAGAACCAATCTGGATCAAGCCAGGATCCTTCTCAGTACTCACATTAACAAGCATGATCTCATTCATTAAGGGCTTAGCACGCCTCTCTTTCTCCCAGTTGATCAAATTTTTGCAAATCCCGAGGAATTCCTTCCTCTTTGTTTTCACGACAGTGTTAGAAAATAGTTTTAAAAACTTAGGTCAATGCAATGAGTTCAAGGCACAGAAAAAACACAGTTCTGGTCAAATACTGCCATCTCAATTAGAACTTCTAGCACAACTGGCACACGGCAGAAGCAAATACAAGAGCGTGAAAATTACCGCTGTTCCATTCAAATTTGTTGGTGTAACTAGCTCCAAGCAAGAAAAGACTCAAAGCAAAATGAAAAAACAAACACAAAACAAAATGGTGATGCCCGAGGTAACACCCCCGAAATCACCCGACCTTTGTGCAACAGGACTGGCTCAATGCAACAAGACAAACCCTTAATCAAGAAGACTGACTCGAGACAATGAGACAGACTCAAAACAAAACTACAGAACTGACTCAACACCCAAGTCAGAAACTACAAAACTAGCATTCGCAAATGCTCAAAATAGTGCGTGCCATACGCCACATCCGATGTAAACCGCGCGCTGCCCGCAGGTGGTCCAACCCCTGATCACATACTTGCATTATCCTCGAAATCCACCAACCTGGTGGTGACAGACTTTGCCGAGCTTGGAGGGAGGATGACTTTATTGTCGATCAAATCTTGCACTTCGTGGCGAAGACGGAAGCAGTTGTTGGTACTGTGACCGGTTTGTTGATGGTATGCACAGTACTGGGTACCATCATGCTTAGCTGGAAGGGGACTCGAGAGAGGCCGAGGCTCAAGGGGTTTGAGATGTCCTTTTTTAACGAGGATTTGAAGGGCCTTAGACAAAGGCACGTAGAGGGCATGGAAGACCCTGCGACCTCGGGGCGAGTACTTCGAGGCTTGCTGACTTTTGCTGGACGCACTCGAAAAGGGTCGACAGGTGCTACCTTGGCTCTCTGATCTTTTCCAGGTGCAGGGCTAGGATTGGAAGGAACTGTTCTGGTATGACGGTCCCCATCTCGATTTTCCCTCTGGCTTAAACTGCTCTCAGCCTGAGTGGGGAAGGTGTCATCCACAGTTTTTACAGCAACAACGAGCACCTACTGTTTATTCAATCCTCCGGCTTTCAAAGCCTCAACAGCCCACAGGAGTTGTTCGTAGGGATCAGTGTCCACCTTCATCTTGTTCTTACCACTCGCCTCGGCTTGGTAGAAGGTTTGAGTTGCTACATCAGAGCGGAGCCCCGTTGTTGTCGACATGCCATTGCCGGAACTTGGTATGGCTTCAGGTTGGCTAAGTTCGATTACAATTCGTCCTAGTAGCGGAGGCTCCTCCGGTATGAAGTTCCCGGTATATGATGTGGTTGGTGGCGGAGCCGACATTCCGCAGGCTAGATCCGCCACAGATCTTTGAAGGTCACCAATCATTCCCATCAACTCGAATGTGGTGGACTCACGGGTTTGACATAACTAGGGTTCCCAGATCGGATGTGCGGCAGGTGACTTGGGTGGGTGTGGCACTTCAACATCAGTATCACCTTGCAATGTGATTCCTTGGTCTGATGCGGCTGCCATAATTTCTTCCGAATTTTGCGTCATCACGAGTTTTGCTGAACTGAACAGAGGTGATGTGACTGGTGACTGACGGATCAGATGGACCGGACTGGTGACTAACGGATCTGAAGAACCGGTGAGCCTTTTTCTGTCTTGCCTCAACAAAGGAGAACACTGGTTGCTCTGAACCGAGTCTCGGAACCCCCCCTGAAAGAGAAAACATGCGGCGTCTCAGCCCAATCCCACTAATACAGACATGAGCATAATTGAATAACTGCATTCGACTGCTGATCACTGTTCCCAAAATTACAGCCCCCCCAAACTGAATCCGATACCCGCAGATATAACTGATTCCCAAAATGCTGAATTGGTGCCAGTAGGCCCTTGATACCCAGAAACACTGAACTGGTGCTCGCAGGCCTGATGCCCAAACTTGTAAACTGATACATGCATTCTTGTAGAGACGCACTCTAAAAGCACATAACAAGAAAATGAGAGCCAAAACACCCATATGGTGGGGTAGGGTTTCCCTGTCCTATTTTGTCAGGAGCTAGAGTTTCACTACGCACGCAGCGGTTTCAAACAACCTATCGGGTAAGCAACCTGTCCTAGTTTAGAATGGTCACTACGAATTCCGAATATGTACTAGGTCGAATAGTCAAAAGGGTGCCCCGGTAAAACCGGGGTTTGTGTTCCCATACTGGCAGAGCCCACAACCGGTCAGCCTTATGGTCATGCCTTGACAAGACAAGCCTCCGGCAAACCGTTCAGAAATAGCAGATGGCAAACACGGTGTCCTAGGCGCACCAATGCACATGCAATGCAAAGAAACACATAAGTGTAGTCAAAAACAGATATCATGAGTTCGAGTCAAGTTCTCTAAATCCCCATCAGAGTCGCCAGAAACTGTAGACGTCCCCGAACGCCCCGGGAGGAACGAGCTCCCGTTCTGTTCGTATGGGGTCACTACAGCTCAGGACTCTAAAATTGTCACGGTTTGTAATCTGAACCAAAGAGTCCAAATCCGGAAAATCGTTTTGAGAAAACAGATTTTGAAAGAAGTGCCAAACATGGACTGCTTTGCCAGATACAGAGTCGCCACCTAAATATTTTATTTTGGGAAATTTAGGAAACCCTGACTCGTTGCCTAAGGCCACGTGTCCGTCATCACCAAAGTTGCCTCGGCTTGGGAACTTGGGTACGATTGGGGAAGGTCACTTCGTGAGCAGCCCCGCTCGCCCGATCAAAGATCGGCCTCTACTAACCATGATATCAAGTTTTGAAAACATTGTATGTTCTTATTCCGGTTATTAGCCTAGATTTACTATGTGATGCGCACAACATACAAGTATAGACTGGATCGCCTGAATTGGAACAAAACATTTCCTGTTTGTTTTTGAAAGATGGTTTGCTACTCGCAAGTAGGCTTAAAATGTAGATTTTGCCACCCTCAGGTGGGCTTAAGAAAATATGATTTTGCCACTATCTAGTGGGCTTAAAACTCACAGTTGATGATTTGTTCCAATCCAAATAACCCAACCTTCACCCACAGGCATTTAGGCAGTTTATATCACATAAGCACATAGCCTTATGGTAAGCATGCTATTCATGGTAGTCACTCACACGCATGCAAGGATGCTAAAGCATAAAGCTCACCGAGTACTCCAAGCCAAAACAGAAGCTAATTAGAAATCCATTCATGATCCTAATTATACAGAAATGCTTAATGCAACACATGCAAAAATGCAACTATAGCAGGCTCGGCTATTCTAAACATGGCATATGAAATGCTACAGCTAACATGTATTCAATTTGGAATTGAAAATACAATGCAGTTAGTATGATGTGCCGAGCCCGGTGCATGCAATACAGATGAATGAATGCAAACATGCTATCATACTGTATGCTAATTGAAATATGACTTAATCTAACCATCATAAGCAGGTAAATAAAAGGGAAGAAAGACGTGGGGTTGGAAGACATACATCACACTCATGCACACTTATTACAGTTGTGCCCTCGCGCAGAGGGTCCGAATAAATAGTACAGTCCAAATAATACAGTCCAAATATAAACAAATTCCTAATTAATTTACAAATTCACTAAGAAAAATAATAAACTGGCATGCAAGCCAGGGACTGCCTTGACTCTGATGAAGGATGTATGTTTGGGCTGCCTTGCGCGAAAATCCACTGGGATGCCCCAATTAGCCTCTGTTTTACAATTATTCTTGGAAAGCGCGCCAAGCTCCGGAAGGTCGGCGACTGGAAATTGAGACACGCTCCGTCACTCAGAGTACGAAACGTACCTCGTTTCCCGTGCCTGGGCTAATTCCTATCCCAAACATAATGCAATATGCATGACATGCATGAAATGCAACTAAGATACAACCTAACATACACAATGCTATGAAATGGCATACACGATGCACGAGGTAACATGGCATACACAATGCATAAATGTACAACCTAGCATACGCAATGCTATGAAATAAAATGGCATACACAACGCATAAATGGACTTACACTAACACAAGTGGATCTCAGCCACACTCGCATAAGAGGCCATGAGATGAAAATGAGACGCTCGAGATGCGTGCACGCATGCACGCAAACCGAGGACCGACCCTAAGGCACCAAATGCCACTCTAACAAGACATGGCAAGGCATGAAACATGGTATGCAAACATGAAAATTTCAGCGCTAAAATATGACCCAAAACAGCCCTGAATCATGGAAACATGGCACCCGATGCATGAAATGAAACCGAAACACAAAACTAGGCCTACGCATTGGCCTATAGCTATACAAAACATGCATTATTTGAACATGAAATGTGGAGACAGATTCAAGGAAGCCCCAAAACAAGCATGTTTACAGTTTTAAGCAAGACCAAACAATGAACACAAATGGGGCTAAGCTAGCATGCGAAAATGGCCCTAAATGTGAGATAAAGAAGCAAGTCACAGCTGCTGACCCTAAAAAGATGAGGGCCCTTCAACAATGTTTAAGAGGGGCCCAAAATATGACCTTTTACAGTTTATGATCAAACCCAAAACAGTGCGCAAGTATGCTCAAAATGCTGTGCAAAGCAAGGCCAAAAAGAGAGTTATAACACAAAGTATAAAAAGGATGCCTCAAACAGTGAAAGACTCTTAATCAAACATGAATATGGGGTCCAAATAAGGTCATTTGTAGTTTGGACCAGAGCCCAAAAACAGAAGCATAAGAGGCTAACAAATCATGCAAAAATGGAGCCAAAAGAGATATAAAGCCAAGTGGTAAATTGAAGCCTCAAACAGTGATGAGCCCTTCAATAATGTTGAATAAGGGCTCAAAATAAACAACTTTACAGTTTATGACAGAGCTCAAAACAATCTACACGTAGGCCAAAAATACTACACAAGGAATAGGCATACAAGAGGGCTAATGAAGCAAGTGCAACAAGGAGGCCTCAAACAGTGAGAGGCCCTTAAACAAACATGAAAAATAGCTCAAAATGAGCCTAGTTCCAGTTAGGGTCAGAGCCCAAAACAACAAGCAAGTGTGGCTAATGTATTGAACAAAATAAAGCATAAAAAAGGATAATAGGGACTTACCCTTGAAAACTAGTCTTTGGCACCCTTTTGGACCAAGATGCAGCACTCCTAGGCTCTGAAGAACAACCTCCAGCTGCTAGAATGGAGGATGGAAGGGTGGGGCTATGGGTTGGTGAAGAAATGAGTGTAGGACTTGAGGGTTTGGAGCTTGAAGATATAGAGAGAGAGAGATACAAGGCAAGAGCTTGGAGGGAATTTTTGTAACCCTAATAACAGAGCTGGAGCTGCTGTTATATAGACAAAAGAGGGGGGAAAAAGGGGGGAAAAATGGAGGGAAAACAATCCAAGTTTCCCTCAAAAAATTCACCCCCTTGGATACACAATCTGGGGGGAAAAGAGATGCATATTTGGAATGTGCTTGCAGCAAGGAGCATGGCCGGCCGGTTATGTTTTGTTATTTGAGCATATCTTGTGTTTTGTTATTTGAGCAATGCTATACATGGGTAAAAATTTAATATTACGATGATACCACATCATCAGTGACATGTGGTATCATCGATCAATAAAAACCCTATATGGAAGGGATAAACCTCCTTTTTAGGATGCCACATATAGTTAGCAGAAAAAATAAAATTAATGATTGGAGGTAATACCATGTAATTATAGTATTGTAGGGGGTTCAAAGTGAACAGTGATTAAGAGGGTGATTAGAGAGGCAAAACTATGTCAATGGTCCAACAGATCTGGGTTGGCTGGAGAATGAATCAACAAAAATCTAGGAAAGTTGGAGAATGAGTAGTTAGGTGAGGGTGGAGCAAGTAGTTCAAGAAGAAAAGAATGGCAGTGCACAAATGGGCAGTATCTCTCCAAATTCCCAAAAATCCTCCTCTTAGACCTTGGGAAATGGGTCATATTTATAGGCTTTTCCTTGGCACCAAAGGATACCAAGTGGCCATATAGAGTAAATACATGTGTCCCTAATAATCACATGAAATATTTTGCCTTGGACCAGCAGGTTGAAGGTGCCACGTGTCCCTCTACATGTACTATGTACTATCTGTTTGGCACAGATGCCTCAACAAATGCACTTGCGACGGGAGTGTTTGCCATTGCAACTTGCCTTCTCAGCTTGAACTTCAGCAATTGCACTTACGACGGTAATGTTTGCCGCTGCACTTGCTTTCTTAGTTCTGTTTAGCCAAGTCATGCATTCTCAAGACTTCATAGCCTATTATCAACTATGTTCGTGTTCACCTCAGTGATGCCTCTACCTTTAGCCACCTAACCACAAATCTCCTAGCTTCCTAGGGCGAAAGCCACAGTTAAGCTTGTTGTTAGTCATGTTGTGCCTTAATACCAAGCCGAATGAGGCTCTTTTGGTCCTGCCTGTGCAACTAAGGTTACCCTACCCCCATCTTCACGGGGTCGCCACGGTATACTGGTGTTTCTGGGCCTTCAACCAGTAAGCTTTGGAGCCTAATGAGTTTTGGGGCCTGCTATCAGCGCTGAGCTAATGACGACTTTGGGGGCTTGTTGTCAACCCTAAGCTAATAATGCCTTAGGGTTTACTATTAGCACCAAGTATTAGCCTTTGCTTGTGGAGAGGAAGCTTTTTCCAAAGGTTATTATCACCTTAGTGGGGTATTCCCTTCGCAAGTTAGTTAAGGCAGTTGTAGTTGCTGCGGCGGCTATTTCTTGTGGCAAATTCAAATGGCGATACCGACAATACTGAAGATGACGGCACCAACAAAATATCTCTACAACTTGACCGTTGCAAGTGTTGCCTCCGCAACCTAGTTGTTTTGATTTTCTCTTTCCCTCAGCAACTTTAAATGGCAACACAGACAATACTTGAAATGGTGATGCCGACAATTATGATAACCCAACCTGTATTATGCTTAATTATACACGTGGTTATGTGTTTAATATGAATTTGCAAGTTAAATATGTGAATTATGTGATTTGAATTTTATATCTGTTGAATGTAGGAAAATCTGTTGCAATTAGAACTTTGAACTGAAAATTGAAAGTCTTAGAGGCGTGATAAACCAAAACTGACTTCATATTTGTGATTAGCATGATTTTTAGAGCCTACGGTGAAATTTCATAAAATTACGATTCGTAATGTTTTAATTAGCCTATATTATATATATCTCTCTAGTTCTTGAGTTCATCATTTTTTTGGAGAGAGCTTTGCTAGAGGGTGAGTTAGAGAGAGAAGAAGAGGAGAAACTAGATATTTGGTGGAGATTCAAGGGGAAAACTCTAGGTTTAAGCTAAGGTATGGAAATTGACTTGGAATTCTTGTATACATATTGCTTGAAAACATATAGAGATTTGAAGATTTGAAACCCTTTTGGGTTAGGGTTTTGGGTTATGCGTTTATTTGAGCTAAACTATGAAATTGGAACTTGAATGTTTTGATTTTTCATGATTGGAGTTCAATCTTGTGAATAATGTATGAAACAAACCCTAGATAATTCATGAAAACAAGATTTGTTGAAAGATTGCTCATGGCTCATGTATTTTGAATTTGTTTATGTAATGTATGAAATTGTGAAAAGATGAGACAATGAGATTGTTATTGATGCAAGATTGATATGTTTAATGAGAGATTACACATGTATCATGCTTAGTTATCATGTTTTTGAGTTGTTTTTACATGAATTTGGGCTTGGAAATGAGTTTAGGAAGTTTGCATATTTGAACCATTTTCAGACTATCTGATTTTGCCCAGACCGCACGAGTGGCCATGGGCACCACACGAGAAAAAAATGAAGAAAAAAAAGAAGTTTTCATTCTGCTCCTTGGGTGCTCAAGTGGCCGGTTTTTCTGCTCAAGCGGATTTGGGCCGCACGAGCGGTGAAGACTTCTGCACGTGCGGAACCCCTGTTTCAGCCCAACTTCAAAAAGGCATATCTCCATCCAGACTCTGTTTTAGATGATTCTTGAGCATAAATTCAAGCCCCAGAAGTCTAGTTTTCAATGGTGGTGGTCTAACATTCAAATTCTAAATACAAAAATAGATATGTTCAAATTAGTGAAGATTGTTCACTTTCTTTCTAACCATTTCATGCTATTTCCTCTCCTAACCCAGTTTCCTTTCCTTTCTTCCTATTTTCCTAGACACAGATTATGACCCATTGAGGACTAATGAGTTTAGAACCAACAAAAATAATTGGTTAAGGTGCAAAGTAAGGGATTGATTTATTTGGTTGAGAAAAGATTAAGATAACTAAATTTGATCAAGAGAGTAATTCTATGTTCCAATATGTTGTGCCATGTGCATTGTGTTTGGAGGTCATGATTCAAGGACTGATCAACCATTTCTGGAAACCATTGTGAGTAATAGTATAGTAATGATATGTTTTCATTATCTATTTTGATTTATGTATGACATGATCTTCTAAATATTGTATTTTGTCAAAATGCACAAGTTTTTAAGAAATGTGAAATGAGTCATGAACAAGAAATGTGAATTGTCTGTAATATGATATGGTGGGCCCAAGGCCGTTTTGTTTATGCTATGACATGATATGAATTGTTCAGTCTTTAAGACCTGCTGATTTCTCGTATGGAACAAAGTGTTGTATGGAACTAAGTGCTACAATGGGAGCCACTTCTAGAGTCCGTATGAGTCACCTCTTAGGTCCATACATACTTAAATAATTGGGCCCGAGGCCGCTTGTTAAATAATTTGGCCCGAGGCCACTTGTTATAAGTTAGGCCCGAGGCCGCTTATTAAATAATTGGGCCTGAGGATGCTGGTTATATGTTGGGCCCGAGGCCGCTTGTTAAATAATTGGGCTCGAGGCTACTTATTATATGATTGGACCCAAGGCTGCTTGTTATACGATTAGGCCCAAGGCCGCTTGTTATGTGATTGGGCCTAAGGCCATTTTGAATATACGAATATATGAATATGGACATTGTGAGAATCTTATGATCACCCATTTACATTGCTTTACTGTATTATTACTCACTGAGCTTTGCTCACCCAATATTATGTATGCGCATGTAGGTGATCAGCAGCATGGAGCGCATCCCTAGAGTTAGCTTTAGGAGCTATTTTGTAACCCAATTGAGTCATACCTCTGAAATGGGGTTTTGTCTTTGACTCACACCACACCTTGACCTTATTTTGCTTTTGCCATTATAGTCTTGGGTTGTAAATAATATGTGTAAATTTCTTGTGGCACTTATATTTTTGATGGGCCTGTATATGTATTATTGTGTTACGTGGTTAACTCTATGATTTTGCTCATGATTGGCACAACTCAATGGACTTCTCTTTATTATATGCTTCCATTTATGGCCCCATTAGCATAAATATTTTGTATGATCATTGAGGCCTTCGGCAATCTACGGATTACTGGCCGGTTATAATCCAAACTTTTAGGGGCGGGTTAGGGTCATGATAAAATACTAGGAATAGCGGTGCTAAGACAAAGTGCCTCAACAACTTGACCATTACAAGTGCCACCCTCGCAACTTGACTTAGGCATTTTTCTTCATGGAGCTTGTTCGGACCCTTAGTAGGCCGGACATATTCTAGCCCACTATTGACCCACTTTTCTTGGGCTTTTGCCTACACTCCTTTAATCATTCTTGGCCTTCTTGACCCCCGCACTTAAGTCCATACTTAGTTTCGACCTTAATTTCTATAACAACCCTAGTCTGTGATTTCCCACTAATCCTTAATTAAGAATGCCTAATAAGTGTTTAAAATAAAATTATGAGTTAATTGTGCATTTTGTGCGTTATATGCAATTATATCTGTTTGTCATAGGAAAATATGTTGTGAATTCTATTTTGATATGGAAATTAAAGACCTTATCGGCATCTGAACGTGAAATTGATTAGGTCAACGTATTATTTGGAATTTTTAATGCCTTGTGATAAGTTTAATTAGATTTTGATTTGGAATCAAATAATTAGAATTAAGCTAGATTACTTAACCTTAATTATACTTAATTAGTTGACACTAATCAAGCCTATATAAGGCTAATATAAGCTTGTAGACTCCACATTCTTCATCTTCTTGGGCTCAAAGATAGAGTGAGAGAGAGAACTTGAGTTAGAGAGAAAGAAAGGCAAGACAACTAAGAAATCAAGCTAGAATAGGGAGAATTAAAGAGGATTGGCAAAGATTACGCTCCTACACTTATAATTCAAGACTTTAGGTAAGAAGTCAACTCTTTAATTATGTATTTGGGTTGTCTAGTGTATGAATTCAAGAAATTAAGAAGGATTAATCCAAGAATTGAGCTTAAAAGAAAGAATTTGAAGACAAATCATGCATGCATGCATAATTCATGGATTTTGAGTTTGAATTACAACAAATACTTACATGTATGGACCTATACTTGCATAATTTTGAGAATTCAACATGATTTTGTACTCAACACCTCATTTGTTCATGATTTAAAGAGTGTGTACTTATAGACACTCCATTTTTGATGGCCCTTAAGACTTGGGCGCCACTGATTGATCACTCAATGATGAATGTGTACGCTTGTCAAATGCTTGATTTCCTCAGTAGGAAACCTTAGTTTTGAACCTACAAACTTTCTGCCTTGTTTTGGACCAAAATAGTAGTTTTTCAGGCTTGGGCATCCAGGGAACTGTAGACCCACTAGTGTGGCTTTCCGCACACTATTAGTGGCCTATCGGCCATTTGTGTAAATTTTCAGATCTTTTTGCCAGCTGTGCCAGCTGTCTCCATAGATGCATGCACTGCATCAGCTGTGTCTGTATAGATATTTCTGAGGTGGTCTCATATATTTCTATATATAGATGAGTCCCTCTCATTTTTTTAGGGTTATAAAATTTTGGAGGGAAAAGCTTTGGAAAATACTTCTCTCTCTACATTTCTCTCTCTTCCTTGCAACTTACATAACCTTTGCCAAGACACTCTAAACCAAACCTTGAGGGATCTTTACTGAGGTTCTTAAGCTTGCATTTTAGCACTTGAGAGTGTGAAATTAGTGGTTTGGGAATTCAAGGGATCATTCCTCTTCAAGAGGTATACATTCTAGTTCTTTTGTACCATCACTTTCTCATATTTTCTTGTTGTTTTTGAGTTGTTTATCACCTGGATTTTTGGGGCTCAAACTTGTGGTTTAAAGCCATTAAAGGTAGAGGGATGGATCACCCTTCTTTGAACCTTGTTTCGTAGGTTCTTACCCTTGTGTTTCCTACCTTTTTATCAACTTTTTTTGAACTTTTTACCACTGGTTTTTAGAGTTTTCCAGAGGCTAAAAATCATGTTTTGAAGTCCCAAAAATGGAAGGGATAGCCTCCCCTCATTGTACTTGTTTATTAGCTTAATTGCTCCATATTTTTAGCTTACTCTTTTAACTATTTTTAATTTAATTCCAGCACTATTTTGAGCTAATTTAGGCCTTTTTTTATGTGTTAGTTTCATTTATGCTTTGTATTGCATGCTTGTAGTGTAATGGTCCTCACAGGCTTGGTGGTTTAGGCCTTAGCTACCAACATATTTGAGTTGATAGCATTTATTTCTTACTTTCCATACTTGTGTTCACCTCTAAGCATCTCTGCAATCTCCCTCATTTCATGGCCTTTTCTATTTATTTTGAGAGTTTCTCCAAAAGGAGTGTTGTTTAAGCTTGAAGGGTGATATTATGCTTAATGGTTTAATCCCTTTGGGGGTTCATTACGAACATCATGATCTCCCTGTCATGCCTAAAATAACATTTGGTTTGACACTTCTCTCTAATAGTGGACTTAAAGCTCATTATTGGACATAATTGACTAATGAATAGAAGCTAATTAAAATGGAGTAATAAAATTGGGGTTAAAATGAAGCAAGATAATAAAATGGTTTGGGTTCAATCAGAAGTCAATTAAACCTATTGAGTCTTGAGTTGTTTCATACTTGTTAGTGATAAAAACGGTTCAAGAGTCAATGTCAACCCCTTCTCTTGATCAATCCATGATAGGGAGGAGGTTTTGTTGGTCTTTGCTTACCATTTATTGAAATTGTATCCTTTCGTTCATAAGTCATCACGCAATGAAATTACGTCGATTGATGGCTTGTGAATCAAGCCTACCCCTCCTTTAAGCTGTTTGATAATAAGGAGAGACAGGGTAGACAAATATCCCTTGAGAATGCTCTATTTGTGCTCTATTTATTTTTTATTGTAACTATAGAAATCCAACATTAGTGGCCGGCAGGCCACTACTTCTAGTCTATTGGCCATTTTTTCCAACAAGGCAGTGTTCTGTTTCTTGTAGAACAGTGTAGAAACTGAGGTGAGAAAAATCAGTGAGATCTCCTGACTACGCAACAGATGCATTCAGATAGCAAAACGAAGAGCATTTTCAAGTGGAAATCCACATCCATACATGAACCATCCCTCGATTCTCGAGATCCGTTAAAATAATGTTGTAATAGTAGTATGTTGTACTTAAAGTAATGGACTTGTAACTAATTAATTAGTTTAGTTAGAACAGCTAGTTAGTTTTATGTTGTACTGAATTAATTAGCTAAAGTAGTTAGTTAATTTGTGGTGTTGAAATAATTTGCTAGCATAGTTAATTTATTTCATTTGGGTTGTAATAGATTAGTTAATTCGTAGTAATTAGCTAGGGCATTCATTCGGACCCCTGCCCTCCTGCATGAGGGCAAATTGTAATAAGTGTGTATGTCTTCCAACTCCACATCTTTCTCTTTTTTATTTATCCGCTTATGATGGATAACTTAAAACATAATGTTTATTTTAGAATATTCCATGTATAAAGCATCCATTAGTCTTGCACGCATGACGTTCAGCTCATCATACTAATCAAATGTCAATTTCAAATTCCTTGCTCGGATACATGCCTTAAATTGACTCACATGCCATGTTAGTAGCCAAGCCTAGTAGTTGCATTGTGTATGTGTTGCATTAAGCATTTGTATCATTAGGATCATGCATTTTTCTAACTATTTTCTCTCTTTTTGCTCACCTCAGGAATTGGGGTAAGCTCTATTGTTTTAACATATTGCATAGGTGTGATTGTTGCCATGTTTAGCATGATACCATGAGGCTAAGTGCTATATCTATTTGAATGCTTGTGGATGAAGGCTAATTGCTTGAATTGGAATACATTGATTAATGGGCATACAAACTTACCATTTTCAAGTGGCGCGTAGTCAAAACAATTTTCAAACAACAAATGAAATCAAATGTTCTGACTTTTGGAAATTAGTCTACAGCTGTATGCGTCACATAGTAAGTTAGTTTAATAAATCGGAACAAGAACATGTAATGTAAATAATAATCATTTCATGATTAGTAGATGCCAATCTTTGATTGGGCGAGCAGGGGTGCTCAATTCATGACCTTCCCCTCTCTTACCTAAATTCCCAAGTTGAGACACTTTGGTGATGACGGATAAGTGGCCTTTGGCACGAGCCCGGGTTTTCTAAATTTTCCAAAATAAAACATTTAGGTGGTGATTCTGTATCTAGCAAAGTAGTCCATTTTTGGCATTTTTGATTCAAAATCGATTTTCCAAAAGATTTGTTGGATTTGGACTCTTTTGTGTTTATTTATTTTGCATTGCATTTGTGGAATGAGATTTAGAACCACGAGAGTTCGAGCTGTAGGGCTATTGTATCCAAAAGGAGCACGAAAGTCAAGCTACAGTTTCTAGCGACTCTGTTGGGGAAATTAGAGAACTTGACTTGAACTTCATGATGTGAAATTTTATCTACACTTATATGTTCTTTGCATTACATTTGCATTTGTGTGCATAAGTCACTGTGTGTTTGCCATCTGCTATTCCTAGACGGTTTGTTGGAGGCTTGCCCAAAAGCTTTCCAAAAGGCTGACCGGTCATGGGCTCTGCCATGTTGGGAACACAACCCTTGGATCTGGATTACCACTGTACCATTTGATCTTCCTTTCACTTCTCGATGTTAGGTGTGAGTGGTATATTAGGTAGTCTTGCTAAGGTACCCCCTCTGACCATTCGGCCTAGTTGTATATAGTAAAACCCTAGTGATTGTTCCAAACTCAGATATGATGCTCACCAGAATATAGGATCACGTGAAACCGTTTGATTGAAATAGTGAAACCTAGTTCATGCCAAAACTAGGACAGGGTAACCCTACTCCCTCATAAGGTTATTTTGGCTCTCTCTTAACTGGTATATGCTTTATAGTGAAACTGTACAGGAGTGTGCATAGCAGTTACAAAATTGGTGTCTATTTTGGTGCAAGATTCAGTGTGGAGTGTAGTCCTACAGCTTTGATCATATTTGTATTGATAAAACGTCTTAGCTGAGGCACTGTGCAGTTTTTGATTGTTGCTCTTTTGCTTTATTTATTTTTGCTAGGCAGTTTAAAACCATAGCTTCAGAAGGTTCTGATATCCCCCAAGTACTCTAGACCTGAGTCAGAAGACGGTGTAAGGCCGAGGATCTTGTTAGGGACAACCTGTGTTTACCTCACTACCACCGGTTACAAGGAAAAGGAGAATCAGATAGAGTTCACCAGTCCATTTCTTACATCAGTCACCACTCAGCTCACTTGGGTTTAGTCCAGGTCAAAAACAGTTGTCTACTTCCAGTTCATCTCAAAGACAATCACCCATTCCCATGGCACAGTATCCCCCAGCCAATGTGGAGGAATTAATACTTTAGTTGTAGCAAACAGTTGAGATACTACAACGCGATGCGATCCGTCAAGCCGAGGTTACGAGTTGTCAGGCTGAGATTATAACTAGACTACAACAACAACAACCATAGTCGGCTGCGGTTTCTACATCCCATGTACCTACCGCGGCCATCGCAGTATCCAGAGCCACCGTTCATACTGCCTATGTTCAAGAAAACTAGGGCAATCTAGCAGAGCCAATTCCAGCACAAGCCTCCAAAGCCCCAATTTGTCAGACTGAGGCTCCGATTGAGTTCAAGGTTGATTCAACTACGCTCGAGGTCAATAAATTGGAAAAATTGTTCAAGAGAGCGCAAGGGGTCAACTCCTTCGTAGACATAGAGGATGGGTACACTGATTTTTGTAGTTACATTACTAGATCAGTTTAAGATGTCGCATTGTAGACTGCTCGAAACTCCACTTCGCGCGCGAGGGCGCAAATTGGATTCATAGCTGCTACAGTTTGGACTCCTGTCACGGTTCTGTATCTAATCTCACAAAGTGCAATGTAAGACTGATAAATCACCAAAGAGTTCAAATCCGGCAAATCGTTTTCAAAAATCGATTTTAATCAAGAAGTGCCAAACATGGACTGCTTTGCCAGATCATAGAGTCGCCACCTAAATATTTTGTTTTGGGAAATTTAGGACACCCTGACTCGTGCCTAAGGCCACGTGTCCGTTATCATCAAAGTTGCTTCGGCTCGGAAACTTGGGTACGAGGGGGGAAGGTCATGAAATGAGCACCCCCACTTGCCCGATCAAAGGATCGGCCTCTACTAATCATGATATGTTGTTTTATAGACATATGTGTTCTTATTCCGATTATTAATCTAACTTTACTATGTGATGCACACAGCACACAAGTATAGACTAAATCACTCGATTTGGAACAAAACATCTCATGTTTGTTTTTCGAAAATGGTTTGAAGTTGCTACTCGCAAGTAGGCCAAGTCACAGATTTGCCACCCTCAAGTGGGCTTAAAACATGATGATTTGCCACTTCAAGTGGGCTTAGAACTTGCATTTTGATGAATTGTTCCAATTCAAGCAATAAAGCCTTCATCCGCAGGCATTCATGCAGTTAAACACTTAAGCAGTTAGCCTCATGGAAAGCATACTACCATGGCAATCACTTACACACATGCAAGGATGCTAAAGCATAAACACTCACAGTGTACTCCGAGCCAAAACAGAAGCTAGTTAGTAATCAATGCATGATCCTACCTATGCTAAGATGCCTAATGCAAACACATGCAAAAATGCAACTAAATTGGGCTCGGCTATCTAGAATGGCATATGAATGCAACACTTGATAATATGCTTTGAAATACGTATTCGAGAAAGTGTTGAAATTCAATGCCGTTTGAATGATGTGCCGAGCCTGGTACATGCAATACGGATGAATGATGCACGCATGCAAACATAAGTATGCTAATTGAAACATGTCTTAAACTAACCATCAAAAGCTGATAAGTAAAAGGGAGAAAGATGTGGGGTTGGAAGACATGCATTACACATACGCACACTTATTACAACATTCGCCCTCTCAATGGAGGGTCCGAAAGAATAAGCTAAGCTAGCTATGCTAAGCTAAGCTACTTAACTAATCTAATAATCTAATTAGACTAATTATTACACAACACAAATTGAAAACTAGCTATGCTAAGCTAATTAAGAAATTATAATAATGAATTAAATTAGCTAACACATTAACTAATTAATTACAAAACCGACAATTAGCTAACTAAGATAACAACTTATTCTAAGTTAACAAAAGCGTTGAAATGGCCTCGGGACGAGGGATGCATGCATGCTCGACTTCGTTCGAAAATCCATTACTATGCCACCTATTGCCTCTGTTTGCATTTGATTTGTTCCGTGAGAGTTGCACAAACTTCCAAATTGCTTCTGCTCTAACAAGGGGACGTCCTGGTGGGCTGCCGACCAGAAAAGGAGGCTGTAGACCACTTATAGACCAGAAAAACTTGCTGTAGTCCAGAAAAAGTGGTCGGCCAGCTACTTTTACTGGTCGGCCGACTAGAAAATCTGTCAAGCTCCAGTTTTGCTGCAACAGAGAACAATAAGGGGCATAGTAGTGTATTTGCAAGATATGTGTGCACAACCACCCTCCTTATCATTTCTCAAGCTCAAGAGAGTGCGGTACTCGACTCTCAGGCCACCAACCGAGCATCGCAACGCACGATGGCCGAGAAGCCAAGTTTGCACGAGTTAATGTTAATGAATGCACAAATATCACATAAGGGCCTCCACCTCTATCATGCTTGATCAAGAGGGTCGGCGACCGAGAAATGAGTCGCATTTCATCACTTCAAGTATAAAACACCCCTCGTTTCTCGTGTTTGGATCAACATCCGATCCAAACACAATGCAATGCAACAACATTCCAAGCACAATGCAATGCAATAACATGCAAAAAACATGCAATGCAATAACATGCAAACAACATGCAATGCAATAACATGAAAACAACATTCAATCCATCAATGCTAATGTGGCATGCACAATATTCCACATATACACAACGACCAAAACACCAAAACTTAGGCACAAAAGGGCAAAGAACACATGCTCATTCGTTTGCTCTCAAGCAAGGCACAAAGCTCACTTTTCGAACACATTGAAAGAGCAACATATATGAGAGCATAGCATAGGTACAAGCACTGAAATCATGTGCTAGGGTCCTTAAGCATTAAAGCTAGTGAAGTACACAACACTAGGACTATGCAATGCAATGGTCAATGGACTAAACCAATACCAAACAGACCTTATGCATGCCAAAACAGTGGCTTAAACATGTTGGAATTGAAGCTCAAAGGTACAATGCTCAACTCTTAAACACAATCAAAGAGTGATATGCATGAGAAGATGGCAATGCTATATGCTTTGAAATCAAGTGTTAAACGATGCTAAATCATCCAAACACCACAAATAAGGCATGCTTGAAGGCTCAAAACTCAAGACTAGCTAATGCACTTACACTACAGCCATATCAAGCAAGCCCCAAAGGGCCAAGGTGACTCAAAACAGTCCCAAGGTAGATCAAAACAAGGCCAAAAACATGCTTGAACATAGCCAACATATGCTAGAATGGGAGGCATAAAGCATGGAACATGTAAGGACAATGGGCATGATTACACTACAAGCGTAAGAAGCAAATGAGGAATGCTCTAACCAACCAAAAATAGAGTTGTATCATGGAAAAATAAAACCAAAAACACACTGAGATGGTAGCCCAAAAGCTTAGGCAAGCATGCATGCCAATTGGCTCATGGTTAAGGCATTAAAGCACAACCCTTCAAAGCATTGAAATAGTGATACACACGAGGGTATGACAATGAAACATGCTCTGAAATCATATACCAAATGATGCTAAATCATGCAAATAGCCCAAACAATGCATGCTAGTGGACTCAAAACACAAAGCTAGTGAGCAAGATTGCATTATGGCTATACAAAGCAAGGCATGCATGGCCAAAAACACTTAAAACAGAGCTTAAGCATGGCAAAACATGATTAAATGCTTGTTGGAGTGCCAAAAACATGCTAAAATGATGGTCCAAAGCATGATGCATGTTAAGGCTATAGGGAGGATTGCACTACATGGGTATGAAGCATGCAAGAGGCAATCAAACCGACCCAAAACAGAGTTATGCCATGCTGGAATAATGCCTAAGACATGCTAAGATGGAGCGAAAACATGCTAGAAAGACATGCTACTTTGATGAGCCATCAACACAAGCAAAAGAGAGAAGAGGATGAGGGATAACCCCCACCCATTTGGGGCCTCAAAACACACTTTCCACCACTGAAATTCCTCTGGAATTCAGTTTATTAAAAGGCCAAGAGAAGGTTATCTCAATGGCCTAAAGAGATGGCACAAAACAAAGCCAAACAAGGCACAAAAGGGGGTAGACCACCCCCAACACCAAAGATGCCTCAAACAAACACTTTAAGCACTTGAAAATGAAGCTTTTTACAGTTGACAACTAGGCCAAAATAAGCATGCAAAGGTGGCCTAAAGACTTAATCAAAACAAAGCTTTAAAGGGGATAACTTCTTACCCTTGAAGAACAAGAACAAGGCAACAACTCCAGCAACTTTTCTGAGCTAAAATCAGCTTTTGAGTCCAAACAAGACCCTCAGGTACCTCAACAACAAGAGTGTGGTGTTTGAGTAGGTGTTTGTGTGCAAAAGTGTGAAGAAACTACACTTTTAAGCACAAATATAGAGAGAGAGGGAGAAATATAGAGATAGAGAGATATATATAGCCCTAAGCAATTTTTCTGAACCTAAAGCAAGAGGGAGGAGGCTCCCTTATATAGAATTCATGCCTCAAGCTTGTTTAACAAGCTAGAGGCTTAAAGCAATCCCTCCATACATGTGTATGGAAGATGCCTTCTGTGCCCAATAGCTGGCACAGCTGGCAAGAAAAATATCTGCAGAAAATGCAGAAAAGCTACCAACCAGTTGAAGTGGTCGACCGACCATAAAAGGTAGTCTACAAGTGAGAAAAGTGGTCGGCAATGGGGGAGAGAGGGTCTGCACAGAGAGTGGAAGGTGGTGGTAGGCTGCCGACCACCTTAGGTGGTCCATAGACCACCCACCCTAGCTGGCCGACCACCAAAAGTGGTCTACACGGACAAAGAGTGGTCTACAGGGGGAGAAACTGGTCTACACCCTTATTCCACTCTCCAGGCAAAGGAAAACAAGGTTTGGTTCAAAAACAAACCAAAAAGGAAGCAAGACAAGAGTCCGTAAGACGAGGCACTCAGCCGGAAGCCTCGAAAACTAGTCTACGGGTACAAAAGGTGGCCTACAAGAGGGAAAGGTAGTCTACGGCCACAAAAAGTGACCTATAGGCCTCTATCTCCCTCTAGGAAAAGGCAACAAGGCATGGTCCAAAAACCAGGCCAAAAGGAGAAAGTTAAGAGGTCCCAAGACAAGGCACTCAACTGAAGGCTTCGAAAACTCAAAACGAGCACAAACATGCACAATCATCGAGCGCTCAAACGATGACGTCTGAGTCTTAAGGTTGGTCAAAAATAGGGTGTCTAGAGTTGCCTCTCTTTGATAGAACTCGAAAGTCTTGAAATGATGGGAGTGAATGTCAAAGCCCAGAGACTACCCATTTTTGACAAGGCCGAAGACTTAAACAAACAGGCAAGATAACAAAGAGATGCACCCGCAGCTAGGGGCAAGATGCAAATGACATGCACAATGCAGAACATAACTTATGATTATGCAAAGAGGACTGTGATGAAGCACTTATGCAAAATAAACACAACATTTTAAGCAAACGAATAAGGTACAACAGTCTCACATATTCCAACAGAAAGGATGCAAGGAAATTATACAATTCTCACTGCGTCTCACGCGGAGAAGGCTAAAAGCGACTGTCGGGAACACCCAAAGTCTCAAATGAAACACCTTCTAGCGTATCAAACGCAAAAAGGTGAAGGACTGTGCAAGAAAGCACAGTCATCCAAACGCGTGTCAAACGCGAGAGGAGAAGGGCATCCAAACACGTGTCAAACACAAAAGGAGAAAGGTACGTCCAAACACATGTCAAACGTGAGTGGAGAAGGGTAACCAAGAGAGTTCGAGGGAACATGAATGATCTCACCCGGAGTTCCTCTGACTGAAACGTATACAACATCGTCTGGCTGTGCCAGCTTCAAACGAACCGTACATACAATATCGTGCCTGCACAAAAAGAGAGATTTTGACAAGTACAATGTAATAGGAACACATGATTAACGCTATATCAAGATACAATTTCAATACAAGATAAACGCGTCCACATATGATGCCAATGAAAAGGTGCATAACAATGCATGGGAGATGTGCATAACAATGCAACTGGAACAAGCATAACAATGCAAGTGAAGCGTGCATAACAATGCAACTGGAACGTGCGTGACAACGCAAGTGAAGAGGTGCATAACAATGCAAGTGAAAAGGTGCATAACAATGCAACTGGGACGTGCGTGACAACGCAAGTGAAAAGGTGCATGACAATACAAGTGAAGCGTGCATAACAATGCAACTGGAACGTACGTGACAATGCAAGTGAAGTGGTGCATAACAATGCAAGTGAAAAGGTGCATAACAATGCAACTGGAACGTGCATGACAACGCAAGTGAAGAGGTGCATAACAATGCAAAGGAAAAGGTGCATAACAATGCAACTGAAAAGGTACATAACAATGCCACTGGAACGTGCTTAACAACGCAAGTGAAGAGGTGCATAACAATGCAACTGAAAAGGTGCATAACAACGCAACTGGAACGTACGTGACAACGCAAGTGAAGAGGTGCATAACAATGCAACTGAAAAGGTTCATAACAACGCAACTGGAACGTGCGTGACAACGCAAGTGAAGAGGTGCATAACAATGCAAAGGAAAAGTGCATAGCAATGCCAGTGGAGTGTACACATTATGTGCATAATGACAATGCATTTTTAGTGCAACATCAACAGCATGTTTGAAGTAAAATGTCGAATAAGGAAATACAGGCCTTAACGAGACCAATTCAAACACAACTTCCGATTTACCTCTTGGAGGGGTCACAACGTACTTAAAAAGGATACACCTTGCTCTTGACGAGTGACGATGAGCCTTGCATCGAAGACGTGTATCGAAGTTCCCGCGGGGACAATTTGAGCCGAAAATAGTGAACTTTTCTTGCACTTTCTCGAGAGCCAAGGACTCCAAACAGCATAAAAACACACAGGGAGGACAATGCGACCCTGAAGACCACCTTGGAGGGCTGCCGACCACCTAAACCACCTGTAGACCAACTGTAGACCACCTAGGTGGTCGGTCGACCTGAAAAACTGGTCGGCGACTAGTTTAGTGAAATTAGGGTAGTTTGGTCTTTTGAAGGTTGGCTCTTTAAATACACAACTTCAAAACACATTTCATCACACCTTTAAGGCCGAAAACACATACTCACCCTTCCTTGACCCTTTTTCCTCTTAGATTCGGGCTTTGCACGCGTTTTCCAACACTCCACACGAAGTTGATTCACTAAAATCTTCTAATTTCCTTCACTTTGAATCAATCAAAATTTGTTTTCGGAGCTTCTTTCTCCATTTTCACCACTTTAGGTATGTTTCTCTCGAAGTTTAACACCTTTTCCCGGGCTTTGACTTTCTTTGACTTTTTCTCTTCCCGAGAGTTGACTTTTGTTGACTTTTGGCAATTTTAGCTCATTTCGCTCATTTTTGCTCATTTTGCACCTTCTTTTCAGATGGCTGACGATGTTCCATACGACGAGGGTCTTTCGGGCATAGAGAGGGAGCCTGACATCATTCCGCTGCCACCTAGGATCTGGCCCTTCGACCCTACGGCATACTGTCCCGAGGAGCACATCCTACCACCCAGCACTTTTCATCATTTTACAGACTTGGCGCGACGAGCACCCACAGACTTACTATTACGGGAGCCGGAGTCTTACCTGTCTCACTACACACGCGAGGTGCTTACGGCACTTTTACATTTTCTGCGATGTATTTTGCATTTCTTGCACACTTCATGCTTTCGTTCTGTATTTTATCGGATCGTTCTAAACACATTTACATACACAACACTTCTGCTCATCCTGAACATAACTCATGCACTGCATTTCTGCTTATTCTGAACATAGCTCGCACACTGCATCTCTGCTCATTCTGAACACGGTTCACACACTGTATTTCTGCTCATTCTGAACACAGCTCACACACTGCTTCTCTGTTCATTCTAAACACAGCTCACACACTGCATTTCTGCGCATTCTGAACACAGCTCACTCACTGTATTTCTGCTCATTCTGAACATAGCTCACACACTGCATCTCTGTTCATTCTAAACACAGCTCACACACTGTATTTCTGCTCATTCTGAACACAGGTAGCTTCCCGTTTTACCCGGGGACATGGGTCAATTATAGCGATGGAGTGGTACACGGAGCTCCCAGACGATGTTCGACAGATTGTTGATGAGGTAGTGTTCGGCTCATTTTGCATGGGGTTATCGCGTCTTGCGGCAAGTAGGACCCTCCTGCGTGCGCTGGTAGAGAGATGGTGGGACACCACCAACTCCTTCCATTTCTCAGCTATCGGGGACATGATGATGACCCCATACGACTTTGCTACGTTGACGGGCCTCGACGTGGGAGGTCAGCGGATCCCATATGGCTTCGATATGGGTGAGTGGGAGGCAGCCTGGACTTATCTATTGGGAGCCCATCGACCGGTCTACCGATCATCAGGCATGGTCAGATACACCTGGTTCGCAAAGCAGTACATAGGGACTATGCCCGAGATTGTTGAGGCCACGAAGCAGTATGCCTGGGGATTCCTGATGTTCTTTCTTGAGACCACATTGTTCTCCGACAAGGGGAACACGGTCGGGCTACATCTTCTGAGTGCTCTAGTAGACCTATCTCAGGTTCGGCACTTCGAAAGGGGCGGCGCTGGCCTTGCTACCCTTTATTGCTATATGAGCGCGACCTCCTGCGGGCGCGGGAACATAGTAGGTTGCTATTGGAGAGCCTGGGAAGTACATTCTACCCTTTTGATTTTTCATTTCTGCTTTTCATTACCTGTATACTGCACACTCTACACATTCCACACATTACATTCTGTACTCCGTATTCTGCACCTCGCATTCTGCATTTTCTATGTGTTCTGTATTCTCATTGCCACTGTCTTGCTTTTCACAGATGTGGGTATGCGCCTATTTCCCGACGCCTGCTCCTGATCCGGAGGTTGAGGCACCACTTGAGGTGCCGTACTTGAGGGTCGATGCCGGCCCAAACCTCGAGAGACCTTGCCATATCTCAGGCATTATTTTGACACAGTACGGGGACCGAGGTAATCCAGAACTCTCAGTTCTTCATGCTTTCAACTTTGGTTCATCTTGCATATTTTTGACAACTAATCAATTCATGCACTTGCTATTCGCAGATCACCTAGCAGCCTTGGGTGGTGATGCCAGGGTTTTCTTGGTTCCAGTTTGCTGGGGCATGAGGCGCCTCTCGATACCGGATTCTGTTTGAGGGACCAGTTGGCAGAGCCTGGTTTCTCAGACAGTGATTCATGCGCCAGACACTGGGCTACCCCGCTCAGGAGATCACTTTACCGCCTCCATTAGACATGCGGAGCACAGAGAGTCTCTCTCCCCAGGAGGTTAGCGACCTTATGCAGGGTGCTGACGCAGTCCTTTTCCATGAGGAGGGGGAGTACACGACATACCTCTACATATACCTGATGCCCCCACTGACAGGTGTTCGTGCCCCCATGAGGAGAGCTGCTGACATTCCTTCATTGAGCCGCGCCCGAGCTACAGACATCCCCTCGACTAGCAGGGCCAGCACATCGGGAGGTAGGACTAGGGAGATGCCTCCCACTAGGCAGTGTGCTGGATGGCCAGATCCTCCAACAAAGCTGACATGTTGGAGGTATGGGATGCCTTATCAGATTTCGCTCGAGTCTCCATTGCCAGTTCATCGATATGTCAGGGCCCTTGACTCAGCATCGGTACGCTTCACAGCTTTCATCTATCATTCAGATATTTAGACATTCATTCATTCACTGATGACTTGAACTTGCATCTGTAACCTTCCACAGGATATGTTGAGGGGTTGCTCGAGGCGATGGCCTCACTCGAGTTTATGGTTTTGAGGAGAGAGACGATGTTGCACTCCCATGGCATCCCTATACTTTCCAGTTTCCTTGCATTTATCATACTTTTGCTGATATATCGAAACTAAACATTTCACTACACTGATTCACTACATGTGTAGATTACATCCGACACATCACATTCACATATTATATCTGCATGCACTCACTCCATGCACCATACTTGCATCTGATATACATACCCTGGCTGATGTATTCAAACTGCCTTTTCAGGTCACACCTCTATAGCCCGGGCCACCCGGGCCTTCTCGAGTAGTAGGGAGAGGGATCCCGACACGCAGCCGAGGGAGACGTTGAGTGCCTGCCAGACTTGGTGATGAGTCTAGTGAGGAGGAGGAGCCAGCAAATCCTCAGTCAGAGACATCCGTAGGCGGAGGTGGTGACACTAGTTCAGGTTCTGAGGGCAGAGACGACGCCGAGGAGGATTCCGAGGATGGCGGCTTTGGTTCAGACGGGGGTGCCGACGGCGGTGGTGTAGAGGCTGCCCAGCCGAAGAGGGTGAAGAGGGCCTCTCGATCTTGAGCCAGATAGCACAGACTCAGATGTTTTTGCTTTGTTTTCTTCTTTCTAGTAGTTATAGCACATTGTACAACATTAGGCAGTTTTATTTTCCTTAAAACTTGTACCCTGTTGTAAAAAGAAACCATCATGGAATGAAAACAGTTTTTTGTTCAAAAAGTGTTACATTTTATATTCCGAGCATCGCATCGCATCACACAGCATGAAAATGAGATTGATGGAAATTGAACATTCGTGTATTGCCAAGTCAGGTAGTGAACCAACGTAACAAACAGAACAACTTAAAGAACAATTCGATAAACAAATTATAACAACTCGATAAGCAAAGAGCAACAACTCGATAATCAAAGAGCAACAACTCGATAACCAAAGAGTAACAACTCGATAAGCATATGCATACAAACAAAACAACAGAACGCACCCGAAGCAGAAATAAACTCAGACCTTCAGCATTCTCAGCACATAGGAAGGCTAGAGACTCTCTTCTGGAGACAAGAAGTAGCTGTAGACCACTTGTTGCTCATTGCCGACCACCAAAATAGACTGTCGACCATTTTTGTGGTCTACAGACCAGAAAAAGTGGTCGGTCGACCAGAAAATGTGGCCGGTCGACCAGTTATGTAGAGGATGTCCAGATTTTTGCCACCTGTCCTCTGAACAGTGTCTTATCTTGTATAAGAGTTCCAGCTTCGGGGTTCCCTCATTCTAACTCAGTTTTTGCACGAAATGGAGGCATTTCTTGTCCAAAATCTCACAAATTGGATTGCTAACTTGGATGGCTCGAAAAAGCTGAATTTCCGAGTCTTCGGAATAAATGCACTATTCACGCTGAGCCGCACCCCGCTGCGTTTTTCGTTCCTCCATGCCGTGGCAAGGTGTTGGAATCTGATAACTCATGTTTTTTGCTTTGGCGGACAAGAGATGTGCCCCACTTTCGAAGACTTCTAAGCTTTGATGGAGTCTCAGCGCGATGAAGAGATCTTGCCCCAATTTCGCTTTGGCCACATCCAAGACTTAGGACAGATGTGCGGGCTCCCTTTGCATGACGCTCGGTCTTTGATTCGCAAGGAGAACTTGACATTCCGAGCCTAATTCGTCGGTTTTCTGATGCCGGTGACTGCGGCGATCATCACTGGCAGGGTTTTCGGCGACATGCGCTTTGCTTGTGCATGTTGTCTTATTTCTTGCTTGCCCCAAGCTTTAGTGGGTCTAGCGTTCGTTTGATTGAGGTTGCCCAGGGCTTGAAAGGAGGCAAGAGCTGCATTGCCATGACACTAGCTAAGACACTGATGGGTTTGGATGCCTTCCATCGCCGAGAGATGACTAGATTCGCGTGGAGTCCACTACTGCTGCAGGTAATGTTTCCCATCCTATCTCACATATATTTCTCACATCACTCAGCTCTCAGGCTCAGTTTTTTTCTCAAAACCCTTTTCTCACTTTCCTCTCTATGTACATATCTCTATTCTTTAATCTCTCATTTTTCATCCCTCCCCATATATGGTTGATGGATAAGTTGAGGGTTGTGGACTCATGCCCAGCATATTCAGCTCACAGCTATTTCTTTCGGCGACGTCTAGTCGATGCCCCCGATGAGGTGGTGCGAATGGATGTGCAGTTTGTCCGCTGTCAACAATGCTTGGCGCTGCCTTTGACTTAACTTACCGACGATGAGCTACAGCATGTCTCGTTAGCCCGAGATTCCGTTGATTGGCCTGACACACTGTGTCTTTTACTTCCCATTTTGAATCTGGCGCCAATTTGGGTATGATCAGACTTGCCCGGAAGAGGGGATAGAGTTCCCTGCTGCATTTCTAGTCCGAGGTGCACAACTAGCACGGTATGCCACAGCATGGACGACGAGAGAGCTTCTGGCCCTCGCTCCCACTTTCAGTTGCACCCTCTCTGATTAGTGCATCCAGCGGAGTGTAGCGGGTCTCATAATCCAACACTTTCTTGCTTAGGTCGTAGATAACCTTCTCCACTTTGCCCTCAGACTCCTATGCAAGCATGCAACCCATTGTCGTTTCAGTCACTGATAGGTACAGAATCAACGGTTTCCCCGGCTTAGGCAGTGACAACACAGGTGGGTTCTGTAAATATTGCTTGATCTATTCGAAAGCAACTTGGCATCGGTCGTCCCATTGGAACTTCTTTCCTTTCTTCAGGAGACCAAACAGTGGTTCACAAGTCAAGGTTAATTTTGTAATAAACCGTCTTATGAATTGCACTTTACTCAGAAAGCCTCGCACCTCCTTTTCAGTCCTTGGTGGTGGCATTTCTGAGATGGCCTTGATTTTGGAAGGATTGACCTCAATACCCCTTTGTGTGATCAAGAACCCCAGCATTTTTCCTGCTGTAACACCGAATGTACATTTCTGAGGATTCAACCGCAACCAATACTCTCTGATCCGTTGGAAGAATTTATGCAAGGTGGTGTAGTGGCCCTCTCTTTCCTTAGACTTGACAACCATGTCATCCACGTACACCTCAACCTCTTTATGGATCATGTCGTGCAAGATTGTGGTCACAGCCCGTTGATACGTAGCCCCAACATTCTTCAGCCCAAACGGCATCACCCTATAACAATAGGTTCCCCACGGGGTGGTGAAAGCAGTCTTTTCCCTGTCTTCGAATGCCATCAAAATCTGATTGTAGCCTGAAAACCCATCCATGAATGAGAGCAGCGTATGCCCAGCAGTGAAGTCCACTAATTTGTCAATATGCGGCAGAGGAAAGTCGTCATTCGGACTGGCTTGTTCAAATCCCTGAAGTCCACACATACCCGAATTATCCTGTCCTTCTTCGGCACCGAAACTATATTGGCCAACCAAATAGGGTATTCAGATACCAATAGGAAACCTATGTCAATCTACTTGGTGACCTCTTCTTTGATTTTCAGACCCCAGTCTGGGCGGATCCTTCGGAGCTTCTGCTTAACAGGTCGGGCCTCTGGGTCAAGAGGGATTCAGTGCTGTACAATCTCAGGATCGATTTGAGGCATGTCTTCATAGGACCACGCAAAAACATCTTTAAAATCTTTTAATAAAGCGACTAAGCACTCGCGCTCCTCCGAAGACAACATGGACCCGATCTGGACCAGCCGCGGGTCCTTCTTAGTACCAACATTAATTGTAGTGATTTCATCAACCAAAGGTTTTACAAACCTCTCTTACTCTTGATCAATCAAACATTGTAAAACCGGAGGAATTTCCTCCTCGTCGTTTTCATCAAAATTTTGAAAGTCTTGATTAATACAATAAATTAAAGGCACAAAAAAGTACTCGGAAGCCACAGTCGTACCATTCTCATTAATAACATCCAGTCTGCCTGATTCCTCTGTTACAACAAACTCAAAGGAAAAAGAAAAAGTCGACCTGGCCAGGACAGTGGCATCCGGGTTATCACCCCTAAGAATACCGAACTCAGACTCAGACGAGTTGGAACCTGATTCTGACTCCACAGACTTAGTGGAATCAGATTCTGGCTCACTACCTGACCCGAAACTGCTTGATAAAGCCCTGCTCATATTACCAGACGAGGGAGGGTGTGATGGATGCATCAAGAATGCCTGAAGATGGGCCCACAGCCGCTTTTTCCCCGATCACGGAAACTGAGAAGTTATCCCCCAAGCACTCCGGTATGATCTGAGGATCTGCGAGGAGACAAGCCAGCGCTACTCCCATCTCAGTTTTTGTGCCCTCGAAATCCTCCTCCTTGCACTGCTGAGCCTTAGCTGGTGGGTCTGTCTGCTTTTCGGCAACTTCATCCACGAACAACTGAAGATCAAAAAAGATTTCAAGGCTGGGCAAGTGCCGCTTCTCTGAATTCATCCAGGGCTCCAGAAAGCTGCAAAATGGGAAGTCTTCCCCCACCCGGACAAAGCGTCCGTTCAAGGTCCCCTGGATAGGTCGGTGTACCAACTCATAATGCTTCCCGGCTTGCTTTGCCCTGGCTCTTCCGGCCATCTCTTTTCCTTTCCTCGCCCAATCTTCTTTGGTAGGTAGATAACCTAAGCCAAAGGTATATGGGTTGTGTGGCACTTCGACCGATGCTACAATGCCCTTTCGGCCACTTCACCCTAATCCCATCCTGGGGATGTGTTGAAGCTTGTTCATAAGGTAGACAGACTGTGCACTAACATATAGCCCCTCATCAACAGCTAGCATATTTTGTACAACCTGGGCCTCAGCTAGGGTGAACCCTGATAGAAATACATCCTCCGCACTATATTCAATCTCCAAAAGTGGTGTAGAAACCTCTGGCGGTGGATGTATCGAAGAATTTCCAAAAACGATTACCACCCCCTTCTTATGGGGGTACTTCAGCATTTGGTGTAAGGTGGAAGAGACGACTTTCACCTGGTGTAGCCACAGCCGCCCAAGGAGTAGGTTGAAGGTTGCGGGAACATCCAAGACATGAAACTCAATGTCCTGTCGTCCTGGACCAACCTGAGTCAGAATCTGTACAGTCCCCATCACCTCTTGGCTGGTATTATCGTAGGCTCGTATCACCTGGGTAGTAGGCGCGAAATCCGTGGGCTTCAACCCGATAGCATATGCCGTTCTTGACAGATACACATTGATAGCAGATCCTGTGTGAATAAGGACTACCGGTATCTATTTCTCTCTACACTCGACAGAGATGTAGAGCTGTTTGTTATGATTTGAGCCCTCAGGCGGCCATTCCTTGTCGGTGAAGGTCAAGGTCGAGGAAGCTCCTCCCGGGAAAACCAACTCTACCAACTGCTCAGGAGTTGTATCGATTGAAAGTTTAGCCTTGTCCATTGCAGAAAGGACAACTTGCCTGTGAACTCTTGAGGCCATAAGCCGTCTCCAAATGGAGATGTCTGCTTGAATTTTCTTAAGCTGTTTCAGTACAGCCTCCTCCTCGAGTAGTTTTTCTTTCTGCCTCTCTACTTCTTTGTCCTTCCCGGATGCCTCCTGTTGGTCCAAGTGTGGGGGCTTGAAATACTGCCCACTCCCTCTCATATAGTCAACCTTCTCAACATACCAGGTGTCATGTGGTTGGTTCTGCCCCCCAATCTTCGTCAGTGTGGGCAAGACGCAAGTCATCGTCTTCCCACCACTTCCCGTCGGCAACCGATAGATAGCTATCCGGTTCCATTGTAACTGTTTCTGTGCTCACAGCACATTCCATCCCCGTAGGGGCTTTGGCCTTCCTAACCCTCTGAAGATCCTTGAGCTTTTCTTGCTCAAGCCGCTTCGATGTAGCCTTCTGTTTAGTGTCTACCGTACTCAAACTGCTAGGATCCCGAGCAAAATTCTTCGCACCGGTGCTCTCCGGCGATGCTTCTTGATTCTCAATCATTCCAGCACTGTTGATATCCCAACTTCTGATTGCCTTTGTTCTGGCTGAGGCTGCTCAACAACATTTGGCTCGTCACTGAGCCACTCAGAATTCTCTGCCAATCCATCCGAGTCGAACCAGTTGATGTTCACATCCCCTGAGTCCTGCTCGTTGAAGAACTGCAAATTGGCAATATCCTCTTCCAGCTCTGCTAGGTCATCTAACCCCTGATTAGGTCCATACTCCCGAACCACACTAATCTCTGCCCCAATCGGCAACTCTACTCTCGGCTTAACCTGATCTGTTGATGTGATATAACCACTCGGGTTGTACCCAAAGCTCCCAGATCCCTCAGGCTCCTAATCAACATTCCCATCTACCTCCAAAGTCACCCCGGTTCTGCCTTCGACGGTCACCAGCACCAGCTCAGGTTGGGTTAGGGAGGTGCTCAACATGCACAAGTCTGTGCTGTCTGGGATGAACACCTCAGGCTTGGATAGATGGGAGGGTGTGATATATATGCTTAGGTCATATGGAATGGCCGTGGTTTGGATCAGGTTGATGTGTTTAGGTGGTGGAGCTTGGTTATGTGGTGGGAGTGGGTTGGTGGTGACATTCGGCTTTTGTGGTGGTGCAATTGCCTCGTTGTCAATAAGATCCTAGATCTCATGATGCAGTCTATAGCACTGGTCGGTGTCATGACTGTGCTATTGGTGAAAGGCACAGTATTTAGTCGGGTTATGGGAGGAAGGAAGTTTTTCTAGTAATGGTCGCGGCTCTTGGGGCTTCAAATGCCCTTTCCTGATTAAAACCCCTAAAGCTTTGGACAAAGGCATATACAACGGGGTATAAGTCCTCTGGCCCCGGGATGGGTGTTTGTAAGCTGGTTATGGACGCACCGGTGAAGGGTGTAGCTGTAGGTGTTTTTGGGGTGGTGGTGGTGACCATGCCCACATCAGAAGTTCTGGCAGCTGTAGCACTACTCGTGCCTGCATTCAAACTGTGGGTAAATGCCCTCTTGGGCTGCTCTCTCTCATGGTCAATTAGACCCTGCTTCATGGCATCCTCAATCTGTACCCCAATCTCGTGTAAATCAGCAAAGGTGGGGAAGGGTAAGACGATCATCTTTTGCATCAACTTGGGTTGGAGGTTGCGTACAACCATCTGTATCTGATCCTTCTCGACCGGCCTGGTCGTCATCATAGAAGCTTTGGCCCTCTAACGGGTTACAAAGTCAGAGAATCCCTCTCTCAGCTCCTGCCAGGTTGTCTCGAGATCACGAGTTATGATCTCGATCTATGTGTTGTATGAGTACTGGGCAATGAAGGCCTCGGCCATTTCTTCCCAACTTCTCTTGATAGAATCTTCCAACTTCGCATACTAGATGGCCATGACACCGGACAAGGTCCGACCGAAGAAGGAAAGCTTTTGCAGTCTAGAGAGGCCCATTAGCCTTAGGATATCCGAGAACAATCGCAGATGCACCATGGGGTCCCCAGAATCGTCAAATCGGTCTATATGCGACATCTTCAACTGGTCCGGCAAAGTCACCACCGAATCGGTGTATCTATCCTCTATGTGCGGAATGGAATTAACGCCTTGAGCTTTTTTGAATAGCTTTTCTAACTTGCTCACATTCAGCGCTGTTGGATCCACCTCAAATTCAAACGGTGTATCCACTAGATTAGTCGGTGCTTTGGACAGTTGAGGTAGGATTGGGGGTGGAACTGGCCCCGTTGGGACATCCGTATTCTCCTAGACGTTTGCTGTTTTCCCGAGTGTTGGAACTCTAGGTGGGGGTGGGGGTGGATGCGAAATAGATGCTTCGACTTGTTGTGGTTGCTGCTATTGCTGAGTCTGGCAATCAGCTCTGTCTGTTGAGCCACAACCTCTGCCTGACGCGCGGTAAACTTTACCTGGCGGGCAGCATCCCACTGCATGGCTTGCATGGTCTCTTGGAGCTGATGCATCATGTCCTCCATACTTTCCATAAGGTGCTGATCTAACTGAACAACAGGTGTATCTCTCTCTGTGGTAGAAATGGAAACCTCAGACCGACTACTCACTGGTGGGGTGGATATGGACCGCTGATCTGGTAACCACTATACTGATGAACTGTGCTTAACTGACCTCCATCTAGTAACTGGGGGTAATGAAAAGAACACTGCTTGTTCATCAACTAGATCATCGGATCGATGAAGTCTTCGACCTCTAGTCTAGAGTGCTCGGGGGGTATTTGCCTTTTCGAACGCAATTGTGTGATACTGCCTTGCAAAAAGATAAATATAGCAAAATAAGAAAACAATAAGCAAAAAAACAGACATCACTTCGGCTTAAAATAAAGACAACACACGGTTAGTAATTGTATGCTGAACACACTGTTCTCAGTACTGATCACTGTTCCCAAATCACTACCCCAAATCTGATACCTTCAGGTAAAACTGATTCCCCCAAATACTGATGCCCACTGGCCTGATACCCAGACTTGTAAACTGATACATACAACCTGTAGAGACACACCCAGACAGCACATATAAAGCAAGTAAGAGCCAAAACACCCCTATGATGGGGTAGGGTTTCCCTGTCCTATCTCGTCCGGAGCTAGGGTTTCACTACGCACGCAGCGGTTTCAAACAACCTATAATCGGGTAAGTAACCTGTCCTAGTTTGGAATGGTCACTATGGTTTCCGATACGCAACTAGGTCGAATGGTCAAAAAGGGTGCCTCGGTAACAATTGAGGTTTGTATTCCCATCGTGGCAGAGCCCGTAATCGGTCAGCCTTATGGCACGCTTTTCCAAGCAAGCCTCCGGCAAATTGTTCAGGAATAGAAGATGGCAAACACTGTGACTTAAGCGCACCAATGTAAATGCAATGCAAAGAAACACATAAGTGTAGATAAAACAACATATCTCGATGTTCGAGTCAAGTTCTCTAAATCCTCAGCAGAGTCGCCAGAAACAGTAGACTACCTGAAACTCCGCTCCGTGCGCGAGAGCGCAAATTGGGTTCATAGCTGCTACAGTTTAGACTTCTGTCACGGTTCTGTATCTAATCTCACAAAGTGCAATGTAAGATTGATAAATCACCAAAGAGTCCAAATCCGGCAAATCGTTTTGGAAAATCAATTTTAATCAAGAAGTGCCAAACATGAACTACTTTGCCAGATTATAGAGTCGCCACCTAAATATTTTGTTTTGGAAAATTTAGGACACCCTGACTCGTGCCTAAGGCCACGTGTCCTTCATCACCAAAGTTGCTTCGGTTCGGGAACTTGGGTACGAGGGGGGGAGGTCATGAAATGAGCACCACCGCTCACCCAATCAAAGGATCGGCCTCTACTAATTGTAGACACCCCATTTTTGACCGTCCTCAAGACTTGGACGTCACCATTGGAACACTTGGTGATTACCCTTGTTTGTGTTCGTTTGGAGTTCCCGGAGGTCTCGGCTATACGCCTTGCCTCGGGATCTCCGAACTTGACTGTTTAGTGTCTGGTTTTGCACCAAACACTTGTATTTCGCCTTAGAGGGGCAGGGAATGCCTTGTGAGGCATCCCCACACACCACCGGCCATGGCCAGAGGCCACCGGCTGGTTATTGCTGCCATCAGCAATGTATATTGCCGGTCGGCACTATTTGTTGCCGGTCGGCACTCTTTTTTGCCAAAATGGCATCTTTGGCCGGCCGACTACTGTGCATCTACTTTTGCAGATATTTTAGTACAACTGTCTTGCATTTGCCTCCCTTTCATACACGTGTGTGGAGGGATCTCCCTCTTTAGAAGCTTGTCTTGTAAGCTTTACAAGACAAAAGGCTCTATAAGAGAGAGTCTTCTCTCTTGGCCTTAGGGGTTAGACACTTTAGAGAGTTTAGACAGCCAGTTTAGGGTTTTGAGTTCTAGGGTTAGAATCCATAAACATTTTATCTCTATATTTCCCTCATGTGTGTGTTAAAGTGTGTTTGTGTCTTACTATTGCACACAAACACATAGTGCTTCACCTTCCCTTAGCTACTGAGGTTCTAAGAGGCTGGTTTTGGTGTTTTGGAGTTGGATTCAAGCCAAGGAGGGTTGTTGGAGCATCATTTGTGAAGGTGATCTACAAGGGTGAGAAACTTCCCTTTTATTCCCCATTTTTGCATTGCTTTTCTACCTGTCTTAAAATCGTTTTTGAGCTTAGTGCATAATACAAAAAAGTTCTTTTTTTTACCCCTGTTGATTGTTTATTAAGAGTGTTTTGTGGTTTGGAGGAGTTTGACCCCTCTTAGGCCTTGAAAGGCCCCCATTTTGTGCTATTTTGTGCAAGTTTCGAGACTTTAGTGTTTGGTCCTCTTCACCACTGAAATCTTGAGGGATTTTAGTGGCGGAGATGGTGCCTTGAAGTCTCCAAAAGGGGAGGGCCACCCCCTCTCCTTGTTGTCCTTGAAAGGGACCCTTTTTGGCCTCTTGAGGAAGCATCATGTTAAAGTGTGTATTGATCATGTCTTGGCTGTTTTCCATGCTTATTATGCCATGATATAACCTTGTTGTGTATTGGTTTTGGTACACCATGCATGCTTAGCATACCTACCATGTAATGCCACTTTATTGCCTTAATATGCTTTAGGTTGCAAACCGTTGTTCGAGCATGCTTTAGGTCTAGTTTTGTGAAGCTTGTGTGTTTATTTTGCCATGTTTTAGGTCTATCCATAGTTGTTTGGGTCGGCCATGGCATGCATTATATACCCCCTTTGCATTTTGGTTTGTTGGCCTCAAGTGTGTGAGTATGTGGCATGCACTACTTGCTTTATTCTAATGATTTGGCATCATTTATAGCATAATTTCAGTCCCTTTGACATGCTTGTATGCTTGCTTTGGACACCTCTTTGAAGCTTGGAAGCTTGACTTGCATGCTCCATGTTTTGGTCATTGTGCATGCTTTTGATTTTGAGCCATTTAGGTGTCCCTTGGGTGTTGTTTAGGTCTGCACTAGACCTATTTTCAGTCCCCTTAGCCTTGTAAGGTTTGGTTGATTTAGTTTTGGTTTAAGCCTCTTGGCTTGCCTTGGGTTTTTGGCTTTGTTTGCATGCCTTGTTTGTCTTGTTTAATTGGCTTAGCACCTTTTGTAACATGATTTTCAATGCTTACCTTGCATGCCATTAGTCCATGTTATGCCTCTTTCAAGTGTGCTTTAGAGTTGCTTATTTAATGCCTAAGTGTTGGTCCAACTTACTTGCATGTGTGTATGTATGTTTGATCCCAATTCCTTGGTTTTTGGCCACTGTTCTAGGCCTATTTAGAGTTGCCTAAATCATGTATAAGTCCACCTTTTCATCAGTTTGCATTGCCTCATGTTTGCTTGTATGCTTGCATAAGTGTCTTGCCATGCCATGTTGCATCCTTAGCTTGCATGCCTAGGTTGCATTGCATCTTGCATGCATGCCTTGTTCCTTGACTTGGTGATGAGAATTGGGCAATGGTTGGTTTGTTTGGTTTGCATTTCATTTGACATGAAAGTTGCACACTTGATTCTTTGGGCCATCATGCATGGAAATGCGTGATTGGTGGTCCGAGAATCGAGGAGCATGTCCCTTTGAGTCACAAACATGATAGGGGACATGATTGGTGCATACATTGCTTGAATTGTATTTCCATGCAAGTTATGTCCTCTGCTGCTGTGAGTTGCAGGTTCTGCAGGCATTCTCTGCCGACCGGCAGTATACATTGCCGACCGGCAGCAAATCACCAGCCGATGGATTAATTTTGTGCCGGTGACCACAATTCACTGCCGGTGGTAATTCTACTCAGTCGGTGGTCATTCCCAGTATCCAGAGAGGCATCCTTGAGACTTTGGCAGTCTTCAGAGAGGCAGAGCAGGGAAAACAGAGGTAGACTATGCATGGCGGTGCACTTCCGAGCAGGACTGAGCATGCATTGCATTGAGCTCTCCTCCCGAGGCGATTTATCTGTTTTTCCTAGCTTAGTTAGTTTGTTAATTAATTAGGCAATTTGTAATAATTAATTAGCTCGCGAGTTAGTTAATTTGTAATATTTATTCGGTCCCTCCGAGCGAGGGCAAACTTGTAATAAGTGTGGGTGAGTGTGTGCATGTCTCCCAACCCCACGTCTTTCTTCCCTTTTACTTACCTGCTTTGATGGTTAATAATAGGACATGTTTAAATTAGCATACCTTATGCAATGCATGCGTGCATTCATGCATTTGTATTGCATGCACCGGGCTCGGTACATCACGCTAACTGCATTTGTACTTCAATTCCAAATTGAATACGTGCATCAATTGACTGCATTTCACATGCCATGCTTAGGTTAGCCGAGCCTACTCTAGTAATATTTTGTATGCGATGCATTAGGCACTTAACATGGACTTGGATCATGCATTGATTGCTAGCATGTTCCTGTTTTTAGCTCGGAGTACTATGTAAGTATTTTCGCTTTAGCATATTGCATGCGTGTGAATGTGGCCATGATAGTATGCTTACCATGTGGCTAAGTGCTTATATGAGATAAACTGTTTGAATGCCTGTGGGTGAAGGTTGGATTGTTTGAGTTGGATTGACTCATTGAAATCTGTGTTTTAGCCTACTTGCGAGTAGCAAATTCCAAAGCGCTTTTCAAAACAAATGATATGCAATGCTTGTTTCCAAATTAGGCAACCTAGTCTATACTTGTTTGCTGCGCGCATAACATAGTAATTCTAGGCTAATAACCAGAACAAGAACACATAATGTTTTCAAAAACGAATATCACGGTTAGTAGAGGCCGATCTTCGGATCGGGGCGAGAGGGGGTGCTCATAGCTGACCTTCCCCAATCATACCCTAGCTCCCGAGCCGAGACAACTCCGGTGATGACAGACATGTGGCCTTCGGCACCGAGTCAGGATTTCCTAAATTCCCCCATAAAAAATATTTAGGTGGCGACTCTGTATCTGGCAAAGAAGTCCATGTTTGGCACTTCTTTTCAAAAATCTGTTTCTCAAAACGATTTTCCGGATTTGGACTCTTTGGTTCAAGATTAAGAACCGTGACACAAATCGAGTCCGAGCTGTAGTGACCCTTAAATGAACAGAACGGGACTCACCCTCCCGGGGCGTTCGGGGGACGTCTACACTAATCATAACATGTTGTTTTATAGACATATGGGTTCTTATTCCGATTATTAATCTAACTTTACTATGTGATGCACACAGCACACAAGTATAGACTAAATCACTCGATTTGGAACAAAACATCTCATGTTTGTTTTTCGAAAAATGGTTTGAAGTTGCTACTCGCAAGTAGGCCAAGTCGCAAATTTGCCACCCTCAAGTGGGCTTAAAACATGATGATTTGACACTTCAAATGGGCTTCAAACTTGCATTTTGATGAATTGTTCCAATTCAGCAATAATGCGTTCATCCGCAGGCATTCATGCAGTTAAACACTTAAGCAATTAACCTCATGGCAAACATGCTATCATGACAGTCACTTACACACATGGAAGGATGCTAAAGCATAAACACTCACAGTGTACTCCGAGCCAAAACATAAGCTAGTCAGTAATCAATGCATGATCCTAGCTACATTAAGATGCCTAATGCAAACACATGCAAAAATGCAACTAAACTAGGCTCGGCTATCTAGAATGGCATATGAATGAAACACTTGATAACATGCTTTGAAACACGTATTCGAGAAAGTATTGAAATTCAATGCAGTTTGAATGATACGCCGAGCCTGGTGCATGCAATACGAATGAATGATGCACCCATGCAAACATAAGTATGCTAATTGAAACATGTCTTAAACTAACCATCAAAAGCTTATAAGTAAAAGGGAGAAAGATGTGGGGTTGGAAGACATGCATCACACACACGCACACTTATTACAACATTCTCCCTCTCAACGGAGGGTCCGAAAGAATAAGCTAAGCTAGCTACGCTAAGCTAAGCTACTTAACTAATCTAATAATCTAATTAGACTAATTATTACACAACATAAATTGAAAACTAGCTATGCTAAGCTAATTAAGAAATTACAATAATGAATTAAATTAGCTAACACATTAACTAATTAATTACAAAACCGACAATTAGCTAACTAAGATAACAACTTATTCTAAGTTAACAAAAGCGTTGAAATGGCCTCAGGACGAGGGATGCATGCATGCTCGACTTCGTTCGAAAATCCATTACTATGCCACCTATTGCCTCTGTTTGCATTTGATTTGTTCCGTGAGAGTTGCACAAACTTCCAAATTGCTTCTGCTCCAACGAGGGGACCTCCTAGTGGGCTGCCGACCAGAAAAGGAGGTTGCAGACCACTTGTAGACTAGAAAAACTTGTTGTAGACCAGAAAAAGTAGTCGGCCAGCTACTTTTACTGATCTACCGACCAGAAAATCTACCTAGCTCCAGCTTTACTGCAACAGAGAACAACAAGGGGCATAGCAGTGTATTTGCAAGATAAGTGTGCACAACCACTCTCCCTATAATTTCTCAAGCTTAAGGGAGTGCGGTACTCGACTCTCGGGCCACCAACCGAGCATCGCAATGCACGATGGCCGAGAAGCCAAGTTTGCACGAGTTAATGTCAATGAATGCACAAATATCAGATAAGGGCCTCCACCTCTATCATGCTTGATCAAGAGGGTCGGCGACCGAGAAATGAGGTGTGTTTCATCACTTCAAGTATAAAACACCCCTCGTTTCTTGTGTTTGGATCAACATCCGATCCAAACACAATGCAATGCAACAACATTCCAAGCACAATGCAATGCAACAACATGCAAACAACATGCAATGCAATAACATGCAAACAACATGCAATGCAACAACATGCAACAACATGCAATCCATCAATGCTAATGTGGCATGCACAAGGTTTCACATATACACAATGACCAAAACACCAAAACTTAGGCACAAAAGGGCAAAGAACACATGCTCATTCGTTTGCTCTCAAGCAAGGCACAAAGCTCACTTTTCAAACACATTGAAAGAGCAACATATATGAGAGCATAGCATAGGTACAAGCACTGAAATCATGTGCTAAGGGATGGCATATCATGCAAACAACACAGGTAGGGCATGCTAGGGTCCTTAAGCATTAAAGCTAGTGAAGTACACAACACTAGGACTATGCAATGCAATGCTCAATGGACTAAACAAATACCAAACAGACCTTATGCATGCCAAAACAGTGGCTTAAACATGTTGGAATTGAAGCTCAAAGGACTAGACAAACATGCATACATGTTGGACCACAAACAAGGTACAATGCTCAACTCTTAAACACAATCAAAGAGTGATATGCATGAGAAGATGGCAATGCTATATGCTCTAAAATCAAGTGTTAAACGATGCTAAATCATCCAAACACCACAAATAAGGCATGCTTGAAGGCTCAAAACTCAAGACTAGCTAATGCACTTACACCATAGCCATATCAAGTAAGCCCCAAAGGGCCAAGGTGACTCAAAACAGTCCCAGGCCAGATCAAAACAAGGCTAAAAATATGCTTGAACATAGCCAACATATGCTAGAATAGGAGGCATAAAGCATGGAGCATGCAAAGCCAATGAGCATGATTACACTACAAGTGTAAGAAGCAAATGAGGGATACTCTAACCAACCAAAAACACACTGAGATGGTAGCCCAAAAGCTTAGGCAAGCATGCATGCCAATCGGCTCATGGTTAAGGCATTAAAGCACAACCCTTCAAAGCATTGAAATAGAGATACACACGAGGGTATGACAATGAAATATGCTCTGAAATCATATACCAAATTATGCTAAATCATGCAAATGGCCCAAACAATGCATGCTAGTGGACACAAAACACAAAGCTAGTGAGCAAGATTGCATTATGACTATACAAAGCAAGGCATGCATGGCCAAAAACACTTAAAACATAGCTTAAGCATGGCAAAACATGATTAAATGCTTGCCGGAGTGGAGCCAAAAGCATGATGCATGTTAAGGCTATAGGGAGGATTGCACTACAAAGGTATGAAGCATGCAAGAGGCAATCAAACCGACCCAAAACAGAGTTATGCCATGCTGAAATAATGCCTAAGACATGCTAAGATGGAGCCAAAACATGCTAGAAAGACATGCTACTTTGATGAGCCATCAACATAAGCAAACAAGAGAAGAGGAAGGGAGGATAACCCCCACCCATTTGGGGCCTCAAAACACACTTTCCACCACTGAAATTCCTCTGGAATTTTGTGGTTAAAAGGCCAAGAGAAGATTATCTCAAAGGCCTAAAGAAATGGCACAAAACAAAGCCAAACAAGGCACAAAATGGGGTAGACCACCCCCAACACTAAAGAGGCCTCAAACAAACATTTTAAGCACTTGAAAATGAAGCTTTTTACAGTTGACAACTAGGCCAAAATAAGCATGCATAGGTGGCCTAAAGACTTAATCAAAATAAAGCTTTAAAGGGGATAGCTTCTTACCCTTGAAGAACAAGAACAAGGCAACAACTCTAACAACTTTTCTGAGCTAAAACCAGCTTTTGAGTCCAAGCAAGACCCTTAGGTACCTCAGCAACAAGAGTGCGGGGTTTGAGTACGTGTTTGTGTGCAAAAGTGTGAAGAAACTACACTTTTGAGCACAAATATAGAGACAGAGGGAGAAATATAGAGATAGAGAGATATGTATAGCCCTAAGCAATTTTTTTAAACCTAAAGCAAGAGGGAGGAGGCTCACTTATATAGAATTCATGCCTCAAGCTTGTTTGACAAGCTAGAGGCTTGAAGCAATCCCTCCATACACGTGTATAGAGGATGCCTTCTGTGCCTAATAGCTGGCACAACTGGCAAGAAAAATATCTGCGAAAAATGCAGAAAAGCTGCCGACCAGTTAAAGTGGTCGACCGACCACTCCCACAAGTCGAACGACCATAAAAGGTCGTCTGCAGGTAAGAAAATTGGTCGGAAAAAGGGGAGAGAGGGTCTGCACAGAGAGTGGAAAGAGGTGGCAGGCTGCCAACAACCTTAGGTGGTCCACAGACCAACCACCCTAGCTGGCCGACCACTAAAAGTGGTGTACAGGGACAAAAAGTGGTCTACACCCCTGTTCCACTCTCCAGGAAAAGGAAAACAAGGTTTGGTTCAAAAACAAACCAAAAAGGAAGCAAGACAAGAGTCCGCAAGGTGAGGCACTTAGCCGGAAGCCTCGAAAACTAGTCTACGGGTACAAAAGGTGGCCTGCGAGAGGAAAAGATAGTCTACGACCACAAAAAGTGGCCTACAGGCCTTTGTCTTCCTCTAGGCAAAGGCAACAAGGCATGGTCCAAAAACCAGGCCAAAAGAAGAAAGTTAAGAGGTCTCGAGACAAGGCGCTCAGCCGAAGGCTTCGAAAACTCAAAACGAGCACAAACATGCACAATTATCGAGTGCTCAAACGATGACGTCTGAGTCTTAAGGTCGGTCAAAAATGGGGTGTCTACACGTACATTAACCGTTTTGACGGTTTTGAGGATCTAATGGTTCACTTATGATTGTTTTTAGATATCTTGCGATCGATGGGCTTAACTAGACTACGGAAGCTGTCTCTCTTTGGTCGCAGGATGTCAAGTATAGTGGCCATTTGGTATGCTAAGTTGGAAGATTTCGTCAAACTGAATTGGAAAGAGATAGCCGAGGCCTTCACTGGTCAGTACTCTTACAATACGCAAATGGAGGTCACAACTTGTGATCTTGATGCAACACGCCAAGAGCCAAAGGAGGGTTTCTCTGAATTTGTGACAAGATGGAGAGCTAAACCTCAATGATGACCATGAGGCCTTCTGAGAAGGATCAGATTAGAATAGTTGTTCGAAATCTGCATGGCAAGCTACTACAACAGATGATTGTCCTACCTCTATTTACATTCATAGAGCTCCATGAAACGGGGATGCAAATTGAGGATGCCATAAAATTGGGACTTATTACTGAGGATAAGGAGCCAACCGCCAAGAGGCTATTCGTCTGTAGTTCTAATGCTGCTAGTGGTAGGACAACTGCGAGGCATCGGATGTAAGTGTTGTCACCACAACCAAGACTACTGACCCCTTCGCCAACACAAGCTCACAAACATTATCCAATCCTACACGACCCCAGAGGACTTTTAACCAACTGTACATGACCCTTTTTAAAGCCATATAGGTGTTAGTCAAGAAAGGGCACCTAAAACCCTTGGAACCTCGTCTATTGCCTGACCCCCTTCCACCCAAGCATAACCTCACAAAATGCTGTGCTATTCACCAGCAGCACGGTCATGACACCGACCAATGCTTTTGATTGCGTCATGAGATTCAGGATCTCATTGACAATAAGGTTATCGCTTCACCTAAAAAACCAAATATAATCACCAATCCACTCCCAACCCATAATCAAGTCCCCCCACCTCATGGCGTTAACCTTATCCATACACTGGCCACCTCTTATGACCCCAATGTATATATTACTCCCTTCCACCTACCAAAATCGACATTGTTCAGTGCTAAAGGCACAGATTCATGCATGATGGACACGTCCAAACCTTAACCCAAGCCTATGGTGATGAAACTTACAATGGAAGAGAAGTCGACCTTAGAGGAAGGTATTAGTCTGTTGTTGGAGTGTCCTGGCAACTTATCTCAGATGGTGTACGAGCCGAGTTACTATATTGTGTCAACTGGTAAAACCAAGCCTAAAGTGGTGCTACCAATCTCGCTACGCATCAATGTGGTCATGGAGGAGAGCTCGCGCCAAGGGTTAGACGATTTGGCTGAGCTCGAAGAGGATTTGGACAACTTGCAGTTCTTTGATGAACATGATCAGGGAGATGCATAGATCGGGTGGTTTGACCTGAACAGATCAACTAATAATACCAGATGGCTGTGTGATGAGCCAAATAAGGAAGAAGAAACTAGGGTAAAACCAGAGGGAAATGAAGCAGATGTAGCTGCATTGGTCGGGAAGGTTGATGAGAAAGGGAAACTGCCGAAGGGCACATGCATGGGAAAACCAAGTCAAGAAATCGAAGTTGTGAACACCGCAGACATCGAACAGGAAGTTGCACTTAGGTAGTTTGAACAAGAAAGAATTGAAGACAGCCGGGGAACTGTAATTGCGTGGCACCCTATGGGAGACACTTATGATGTGAAGATGATACAAGCAGAGTTGGACAACTGCTTGTCGGCCGCTGAGGGTGAATAGTAGGATGATAACAATCTGCATCTGGCCCATACCGACAAAGACTGGGGCGACTGCGCCCCAGATAATATATGCTATGTTGAGGAAATAGATCATTTGACAAGAAGTGGGCGGTATTTTAAGCCGCCACACTTGGATCAAGCAAAGGCATTGGGAAAAGATAAAGAGGCCGAAAAACAGAAGGAGAAACAACTAGAAGAGGCTGAAAAACAGATGGAGAAACAACTAGAAGAGGGGTCGGTGCTGAAGCAACTCAAAAAAATCCAAGTTGATATCTCTATCTGGGGTCTTCTCATAGACTTACGAGTGCACCAACAAGCATTATTGTCGGCAATGGACATGGCTAAATTGTCCATTGATACTACGCCCGAGAAACTTGTGGGTTTGGTCTTTCCAAGCGGAGCCAAGCCAATGCTCGCCTTCTCTGACAAAGAAGCTGCCAGAAGGCTTGACTCATAACAAGCCATTATACATCTCCGTGGAATGTTAAGAGAAATGGGTGCCGGTCGTGTTTGTAGATACTGGTTCCGCCATTAATGTTTGTCCTTCCCGTACTGCCTACGCAATTGGCCTCAAATCGGCGAACTTTGTTTCCACAGTCCAAGTGATACGAGCGAATGTGTAGCTTGACTTTTCGTGCTCCTTTCGGATATGACTAGCCCTACAATTTGGATTCCCGTGGTTTTGAATCTGATTTCACAAGTGCAATGTGAAATAGATGAACACCAAAGAGTCCAAATTTGGCAAATCTTTTTAGAAAATCGATTTTGAATCAAATATGCCAAAAATGGATTGTTTTGCCAAATTACAGAGTCGCCACTTAAATATTTTTGTGAAATATAGGAAACCCATGACTTGTGCCAAAGGCCATGTGTCTGTCATCACCAAGATTGTCTCAGCTTGGGAACTTAGGTATGAGAGGGGAAGGTCATGAATTGAGCACCCCACTAGCCCGATCGAAGATCAGTCTTTACTAATCATGATGTGAATCTTATTTACATTATATGCTCTTGTTCCGGTTATTAGGCTAACATTACTATGTGTTGCACACAAGTATAGACTAATTTGCAAAAATTTGAACACTTTGATTTCATGTTTGTTTGAAAATTGTTTCGAATATATACCACTTGAAAAAGTGATCTCATATGTACATTACTCAAATTATTCCAATTTAAGCAATTAGCCTTCATCCACATTCAAGCAAATATATCAATGAAGCACTTAGCCTCATGGTATTCATGCTTATCATGGCAACAATCACATGCATGCGGTATGCTAAAACAATAAGTTCTCACTTAATACTCCAAGGCAAGCCAAAAGAAATAAAAGAGTTAGAAAACATGCATGCCCCTAATTAATGCAGCATGACTAATGCAACACATGCAATGATGCAATTTATAGACTCGACTACTATAATGACATGAGAATTAATTTGGAAGCATGCAGTTTAAACACATATTCAACAAAGTAATAAACGACAATGCTTGTTAGAATGGTGAACCAAGCCTCGATGCATGCAAGACAAGTGGATGCAAACATGGGAAATGCGCTAATAAGCAAGAACAATGAGGGGTGGCTAATCCCTTCACCTTGGAAACCTCAAAACACGATTTTTAGCCACTTTTAAACTTTGAAAATTAGTTTGAAAGGTCAAAGAAAAGAGTGTAGAGACAAGGGTTGAGCTATGAAGTAAGGTGTAAGAGAGGGTGTCAACCCTCTTTACCCTTTGGTAGCTATTTAAATCCAAGTTTCAACACTTGAACTAGGATCAAAACAATACAAAGACACAAGAAATGGGTAGAAAGTGATAGAAAATGAAAGCAAAAGAAAGAGTTACAAGCTTATACCTCTTAAATGAAGAAAGTTTTGGTTGTTGATCAAACTCAATCCTAACACTCTCAAGCTTGAATTGCACTCCTCAAGGTTCAACCAAGGTCCCAAGGTTAAGGTTTGAGGGTGTGTATGGAGTATGGAGATGGCTAAGGTTAACAAGCTTGATCAAATATGACTTGCACAAGAAGAAGGAGCTCTCAATATGTGTATGGGCTTTTTTCGAATTGTTCAACCCTCAAAATAGAGGTATAACCTCGTTTTTATAGAATTTGAGCAAAACAAGTCGGAAATATCTCTAAAAATGGATAGCTGGCGGGCTCTCACCCAGAATAGTGCCTATCACCATCGAGGCATGGCCGGCCCCAAATGGCCACGGCCGGCCCTCAATGAGGCATGGCCGAGCCCAAGAGTGTTCCCTTGTTTCTTTGTTTTAAGCTCAGTGTAGGGTAGCACAAGGTTCAAAAATAAAATTCAAGGGTTCAATCAGTGTAGATATGAAAGGTTTGAATTTGCTTTGAGCGCCTAACCTTGGTTGAGAAGGCAAATCATGTACAATACTATTTCATCATCGAGGGTACAGGACAAAGCACACAAGTCTTACGAGCGATCAAAAATGGGGTGTCAACAATATGATAACACAAGTAGAGAGGTTTGGGTATAGTGCAAGTGAGAGTTCAAGTGGGCCCATTGAAGCAAGAAATCGAGTTTCACGTCTTGGATGTGCCGGCTACCTTTAATTTGCTGTTAGGGAGGCCTTGGTTGCACCATGTGAAGGTTGTCTCCTTCACTCTCCATCAAATGTTGAAGTACCCTCACGGGGGAGGATTGGCAATTATTTTTGGAAACTCATCCATTCATCTGCCACCAGAGGTGACTACGTCAGTGCTAGAGATTAAACATGGTGAGGAGGATGTGTTCCTATCGGAATTCACCCTGGCTGAAGCCCGAGTGGTGCAGACCATTCCGACTACAGACGAAGGCATGTACGTCAGCGTTTAGTCCATCTATTTTTTTAACAAACTGCGGCACATTCTAGGAATGAGACTTGGAAAGAGTGGCTAGAAAGGTGTTGCAGCACTGGCGGAGGTGGCACACAACCCACATGCTTTTGGGCTGAGCTATGTGCCCATCAGAGAAAACTAGATCAGAAAGAGAGAATAAATAAAAGGCAGAGCCAAGGCCAAGCAAGCGGGAAAACACTATGAACTCGTCCACAGGCTAATTCGGGGGACACTAAATAGTCATTTTGTTCGGGAATAAGAGGATTTCCTTTTTTGTGGCTTTTCCAAGCCTTGGGTAAATTCCTCAAACGAGCGTGTCCCCGGCTTCGAGATCTTCTTTGGCCATCAGCTGCAGGACAGTGATGATGAGAAAAAGGCTGAACCAAGCATCGAAACTGAACAGAGCACGAAAGGTGACTCATATGACAGCGAGCGTGGAGTATGGGCAGCACTGGCTAGTCTCCTGATAGATCCTACGACAAACCTAGAGAGCAGACTTTTTTTTCGAATTGGTGCTCTCAATGCTATTGCATCAACCCGCTACATTATGTGCAAATCTGTAGATAAGTCAATTAATCATGTCCTATTGTCTTGCCCAGTGACTTGAAGAGTGTAGTCAAAAATACTAAATTGGTGGGGAGTACAAGGTGCACTGCCTGATACAGTGGAGGCTATTCTTCACTGGTGGGTAGGGTTTAGGCTCAGTAAAAAGGAGAGGATGATGTGGAAAGCCCTTCCTATTACAGTGTTATGGTCAGTGTGGAAACATCGTAATGAATGCTTATTTAAAGATGTTATTCCAAATGTCGAAGGTGTGTGTGATCTGATAATGTTTAGAATGGCTGTGTGGTTCAAGGAAGTGTTTAAAGATCATAAATTCATAGTGCATGATTTTCTCTTTAACTTGAAGCATATTAGATTCTGTTGGGGTGGTGGTGCGAGGGCAGTGCTATAAGGATGCTTAGTTGTGGGGTGTCTTGCTGCTGGGATGTTTCATTTTGTTCAGTAGGGGGCTACGCAGTGTGATCTTCAATTGCTGGGTGGCTTGATGAAATTGGAATCTTGGTGGAGGGTATAATTGTTAGTTTTGTTGTTGCTGCGCCTCACAGTGTGATTTTCATTGGCTGGGTGGATTGATGAAGTTGGATTCTTGGTGGAGGATATCATTGTTAGCTTTATTGTTGTTGGTACTGTTATGTAATTAATTAGGTTTTGGTTGGTTATTTTGGGAGTGTTTTGGGTGGTTTATTTTACCTAGGTGCTCTTTGTGAAATTTGGTGAGGTTGTTGTATGAATGGGTGTCTATTTTGGTGGGTTTTATGTTGGTATCTCTCCAACTTTGATGGCTTGAGCTTGCATATGATTGGGTGGTCCTCTTGGTGCCACCCTAGTTAGGATTTGGAGGTTCACTATGATGCTTATTGCTCTGGCCTTGCTTTATTGATGTATTCATGTGCTTTGCCCTTTGTTTTAATCAATAAAGTTTATTTTTTGCCGATCAAAAAAAAAAAAAAAAAAAAAAAAAAGGTCTCAATTTTTTAAATTAGGGGGCTTTAACTTAGTTGGCTAACTCTTTCGCCACCAAGTCTCTTTTAAAAGAGATGTCTTTGGTTCCACTCTTAGGAGTGAAATAGGAGGGCAATATTTATTTACAAAGTATGTGGGTGCGAGTTTCAACTCTCTCCATAGTGCTAATCTGGCAACTAACCATTGACTTTTGCTAATTTAAAAATAAACAAAAAAAGTCTCAATTTTAAAAAAATATAGTGAGATAAGGTTTTAAGTTTGTTTCTAACTTTGGGGCTACATTTGGGGGCCAATTCGATGAGGAAGAAGACATGGCAGCCTATTGTGGATAAGGTGAAGGTGAAACTATCATCATGGAAAAGGAAGCTATTATCTTTTGCTAGTAGATTGACACTTATAAAGTTTGTGTTATCAAGCTTGCCTATCTATTATTTATCTATTTTCAGAATGGCAAAATGAGTGGTAAAGAGTATTGAGAGGTTCCAAGCTGCTTTTCTATGGAAGGGATTCAGAGTTAAAGAGAAAGGTTCATCTAGTGAAATGGATGGAAGTTACCAAGACTAAAGAGCAAGGAGGTCTGGGTTTAGGCAGAATCAAGGATTTGAGTGAGAGTTTGTCACTAAAATGGTGGTGGAGATATGGTTCTAAGAATGGTTTATTATGGAAGAGTGTTGTGTGCAGTAAATATGATCATGATGGTGGTGGCTAGAGTCCATGAGTGGTGGTCTCTAGTTCGATGTCCATAGTTTGGCAAGATATACTATCCTCTGTGCAGGAAAATTGTGATAGGTAATGGAGAGAGGATTCATTTTTGATGGGATACATGGTTGGTGAATGAAAAGTTGAAGGATGTCTTCCCTAAACTTTTCAATTTATCTAAGACTAAAGATGGTTCACTAAAGCTTTTGGTTCAAACCAAAGAAGTAGCAGGGGAGTGGAATTTCTCATTCAAAAGACCTTTAAAGAGAAGGATGTCAGAAGACTTATTGAGGTGTTGAATGGTGTTCCCAATTTAAGGGTCAATTTAGATGATCAAGTAAGGTGGATTGTTGATTCGTCTGGATCTTTTTTAGTTTCATCTGGTAGGCGAAGGTGTGAGCTTAATCATGGCCCATCTATTAGTATCATGAAACTGTTGTGGGGTAATGGTGCATCACCAAAGGTTAAGTTTTTTGGCTAGTTGGCTTGGAAAGGAAGAGTAAAAACAACAGCATACCTTCAAAGAATAGGAGTTCTGGATTCCAATGTAAACAATCTTTGTCCTTTTTGTAGGGAGGTAGTGGAATCTATTAATCACATACTTCTACACTGTCCTTTGGTATGAAGGTTGTGGTCTGAAATTCTGGAATGGTGGAATTTGTCTTGGGTTATACTTGGGTCTAGTGGAGGCCTTTTGGAGTGGTGGTATGGTATGAGTTTTAACAGATTTGAAAGGCGGATTTGGAAGTCTATTCATTTTACTTTCGTGTGGTCTATGTAGAAGATCAGAAATAAGTGTTTGTTCCAAGGAGTTCATCCAGATTTCAAGGGTCTTCGGGGATTATTAAAATTAGAATTGCTTTATGGTTGGAATATAACACAGTAGGGATGCCATTTTTTTGTCAATGATGTGGTCTTCAATTTGCTGCAATTAAGGTTTTGTTCAAGATAGCTAAAATGTTGCAGAGGTCTGGGTTGATTTAAGTGGGAGTTTTGTTTGTTCGGCTGGGTGCTTTTGTTCTATTTTGTTGTTTGGTTTGGTTTTGTTGGTTTCTTACCAACATCTTGTCTTGAGCTTTCATTTGATTGGGTGTTTTTCTTGGTGTCAATCTAGTTGGGATTAGGATGGGTTTCTTAGTTATTGTCGCTCTTGTCTTCTCTTTATTGATGTTTTCCCATATGTGATGTATGTTTGTTATCATCAATAAAAAAATTTTCTTTGTCGATCAAAAAAATAAATAAATTTATTTCTAACTTAAGATTGCCAAAAATCTTGAATCACTATTCTATGTACCAATGTTTTAAAAATCGGACCGGTGAACGAACCGGAAAAGGCATCGGGTGGACGGGTCACCGGTTCAACCGTCGGGTTGAACCGGAATCGAACCGTGACGTAATAAATATATTAAAATTATATTTAAATAAAAATATAAGTAATAAAATTATAAATTAAAAATATTAAAAATATTAAATTATCTTAAATATTTGTCCTAATATTTTTTTTACTGAAAAATATAATAATATATTTTAAAATATTATTAATTTCAATTTTGGAAGATGAAATCAAATATTTAATATTCCCTCCATATGATTTTAATTCAAATAATTTGATTGAAAGGAAAACAAAAATTTTGGAGGGATATCAAAATTTCAATATTCCCTCCAATACATTTGATTGAATCCCACATGGATTTCTTGAGTTTTTTTGAAAGAGTTTTTTTCTTATAAATAGGTGAAAACTTTCACAATAATTTCATCAAACTCTTAATGGGATTCCTCACAAGAGGAGACCCTTGAAAAAGAGTTTCAAATTAAAATTTTCTTATATTCTTATATTTTATATATATATATATATATATATATATAATAAGAAAGAAAGAAAGAAAATAAAGAAAGAAAATAAAAAAAAAAACAAAGAAAAAATTAAAAAAAAAAATTCCGGTTCGATCAACCCGTGACCGGGTCGACCGGTTCACCGGTTTTCAAAAAACAGGCCGGTTTTTACAGTTGGCCGGTTTAAGGGGGCTGACCGAACTGGAACCCCATCCGGTCACCGGTTGAACCGGCCGGTCCGGTCCAGTTTTTAAAACCATGCTATGTACACATAATATAGAATATCTCTTACATATGTGACTGACAAATAAAATAATGTTTAATAAAATTCCACAGCTAATAACCCAAAAGTAAACGTTGTAGAGTAGTCATAAAATATTAGATCATCACTTAATGGAAAATCCATAATATAATGGTAATGAAAATTCATTTATAATTTTTAATTGAAATAAAGTAAATGATATATAAATTCACTTTTTAAACTTAATAATATGTAAATAAAATAATTGATGAATAATTAGAAAAAATATAAAAGAATTTATATTTTAATAAAATATCACATTATTAAATTTAAAAAATAAACTTAATTTTTAAATTTCAATAACACTAGTCTTGAAATGATCGTATTTAATTCAAATGATTCCAAATCGAAAAAGGGAGGAACAGTGGTGGTTTTGATGTTGTCATCACTGGAGAATAATTTTAAAAGGAGTTGGGTGTCGTTTTAATAAATTAAATTATTTATTTTATAAAATTATTTATTTATATTTTTTATAAAAAAATTTATGTCAATTCAATAATTATAATTATTTAATTTATTTCATTTGTCACTTAAAAAGATTGATAGTCTATGTTTTAGAGCACAATTGTAGTAAATATTTTTTTTAAATATAAATACGATAGTTACGATTATCAGATTGATTTTTATTTTTATTTTTTTTATACATAATATACGTGAAGCACCCCACTCAAATGACGTCTTTGTAAATATATAGAATTAAGTTCATGCAAGATGACACTAATACGTGAGCCAGTAAAATATATATATTTTTTTATTAACAAACAAAGACTTTATTGACAAAAAAAAAGGCACAATACATGCAAAAACAAACATCAACACCCAAGATTGATGACGAACCAATCAAAAGCACCAAAAAAGAACAGAAAAAAAAACATTACAATAATACACCAACATTAATACACCTAACAACCAGCAGAACACCCCAATTCAGATTAGCAGCAGCACACTCCAGGGCATGAGACTCCAGAGCGTGAGCCAATAAAATATAAAGGCACACTTTGTTACTTGCTTGAAACGCAGTCCAACATACCAATTAAAGTAATATAATAATACTTTTTTTTTTTTTGAACTAATAGAATAATACTTTGATATCACTGTAATTGTCAACAAACTTAAACGAACTAATTATCTACATACAAATGTTATATCCACGTTTATTTGTCATTAAATATATATATATATATATAATGTGCTTTTCAATGACATGGTTTTCAAAATCTGTTACATTACAACAATGGAAAGGTATGCAAAACTTGTATTTCAATTGCTGGATTTGTTTTATTGTAATCATTGTCGTCAATACTCATATTCCCATTTTCATTTTAAATAATTCTTTATCTTCTTATCTTAATCTAAATTTTCATAGTTCTATCTACTATTTAAATTTAAGATATATATTTCAATCCCCCCTCCCCCTTTTTTTGGTCATGAATCTAGTTGATTTAATATATATTAGGTGTCTAAGAAAATTGCAAAGTATTTTGAGTTGCAAAACTTTCACTTTGAAGTTTTAGTATAATACATCTTATTCTTAATTTTGTATCTGTTGTTGCTCAAAGGATTATAATGCCAATTGTTATGATAATACGAGTTTGTAAGTTGTGAAACATTATAAATGTATATGCGACAAATGCATTTTAATAAAATATTTGTGCCAAATTTCTTACAACTGAAACTCACATGATTTTCCTAACAGGTGCTATAATTTTTGTTTTTTATTTTCCCCCATATTCATCTTTACAAACATTTTCATTCTTATTAATTTAGTTTTTGAGTTTTTTCTCTTTCTTTTACTTTTGACAAATAATCACTAAGTTTTGTTAGTAGTATCAATCTTTCAATTTTTATTTTTATTTTATTGAAAAACATTTTTTTGTTTATCATTGGCTTTATATATGAAGATTAGTATTACTCTTTGTTGGGATCAAAGGTTTATCATGCTACTAAAATATAATCAAAGCTAAAATCACACTTATCCGCATAGGCCTGTGAAAACACTGTCCTTGTGAGTTGATATGGCTCATATACGCCCCCTTAATGGAAAGGGCAGCCCTATCATCAGCAAGCGCTGCTTTATGAGCAGTGTCAAATGTCCCAAGACAATGTCTTTCTTTGGTTGAAGGGTCTCTGATTTCGGCAGCCTAAATGCCCCAAGGCCGCTGCCTGATGCCTAGGAACCGCCCCAGCTTGCCTGCTTCTGCCGGCCTCTTCTCTCACTAGGTGGTGGTGGGGGGGCGGGGGTGGTGTTTTGGTTAGAGAAAAGCGGTTTTGAACTGGGCTTGGTTGGAAGCCACTGACGGGTTTAATTGTGTATTTGAAAGATAAGAGATTGAAGAAAATTATGAGAGAAGAAGACCCCAGGAAGAAATTGTTTGTCTTAGCAACTTGGCATTCACAGTGTTTGGTTCACTTTTGGTTCCTATATAAGAAAACCCTAAACAATAGCGCTATCATAAAAACCACTTGAAGTAAGCATATAATGAAAATCTTTGAGTAAGATTTTACATAAACAAACACTAGTCTTAGCCATTATTACCATACTATATGCCAAGCAATCTATACATATAGAGCAAGCAAGATATATAGTAGTTAACTTAAGAAATCAAATATGAAATTAATACATATAACAATGCAGTAGCAGCAGCAGATAACTAAATTTTGTTTATAAAGAAAGGGTTCAAAAGCAAATGAAGATGATAGGAGTAAGTGAGTGAGTGAGAGAGGGAAAGACAAAATTAATGTGTGATCTAAAAAATTATTTCATAATGAAGTGAGGTGAGGTGAGATGAGGTGAGCTGGCAATCAAAATAAATTTAGACTACACAATAATATATATATATATACACACATATTCCATTTTGAAGCATCTTGGTTGATCAGATACACACCGAGTCCAAGGCAGCAAGGCAGACGCAGAGCAACTCACTCTCTCTCACATACTCTATCTCTCATGGTAAGTCTTCTTCTCTCTCACTACCAGATTTTATTAAATAAAGTTGCCTTAATTTTTTTTTCTACATTCTTTTTCTATCAGTTAGTGGAATAATAAATTTCTCCTAATTTTTTTTTTAACGTTCTTTATCCATTAGATTTTAGTAGAATAAATAATTTAGCCATAATTTTTTTACCTAGGTATTTATCAATTTTAATTGAATAAATTTTTTGCCCTAATTTTGTTTCATTAAATTGTTTTTATATAATTTATGGACTTAAATAAGTTGAATTAGACTCTTATTTTTTGACCTATACTAATACTACAAAAATAAAATATTTTAGGACTTTTAAATTTTGTTAAAATTTACTGTCCAAGACAATGGCCTTGCCTATTGTTCTTAATTACTACCCCATCTTAATTACATTATCATCAAAAAGTCGTATTTTGAGCACACACATGTTACATTTATAAGTTTTCAGTATTTATATACGTAATAATGATATAATAGTCATATTTTCTTTATTATATGGGTAAATTATAAATACACCCTTGAGATTTACTTAAAATATGAATAACCTTATGTGGTTTGAAAAATTACAAATATCTCATTGTCAGAATTTTTTATTTAGCAGAATTAACTGAAAAAGTGAAATTTTTAATTGTTCACCTATACAATAATAAAATTTTCTGAATTATCAATTGAAATAAAATTTTAACGTTATTAAAAACTATTAATTAACTTGATGGTTTATTAATAAAATGACCTATTTATTATGAAATTAAAAACATTATAGGATATAATATAATTTCTAAAATCATAAAAGATATTTTGTAATTCAAATAAATTTCAGAAGATGTATTTATAATTTACCCTAAATAAACGCATCATGTTGCTTTCCTTGTGTGATTGAAGACCACATTTGGAGAGAGAATGTGATTTTTGTATGCATTATATATATGGTCCGACTGGCAGTACATGCGTTTAGTCCCATGTTTATATAACAATAAAGATGGTCCCAATTAACCAATAAAATTAAGAAAAATGATATATGATAAACAAAATATGATGAGAAATACTATTTATCACCAGTTTTAACTAATAAAACCAAAAAAATCAATATAAATTTGATTATTATAGCACTACTCTATTTATGAGGGCTATTTTAGAAAGTGGGTTAAAAGTCACTTTCATACTTTTAACCCAATTCTCTCTCTCACAAAAAAAAAAAAAATCAAAAAACAGCTTTTAATCATCTTCCCAAAACACCTCTAAGTATAGTTGGACAAATATCTAGTTAGGTCGCCCAACCCGTTTAACTTGACTCAATTCGATTTAAATTGAACAGCTCTGATGTAACAAGCAGATAGATGTTGGTCTAACAATTTTAAAAAAACAGATTTTGTTTGGGTAGCGAATATACAATGTTGAAACCACAAAGTCCATTCCAACCACATGAAATAAGGAATTCTTCATAAATATTTATAAATGTACATAATATTTATTTTTTTAATAAACAAAGTATTGTAACTTGGAATGTATGCTTTTTACTTCTCAGAAACACAAAACCCTCCCATTTCATTTTTTTTTTTTTTTTTTTTTTTTTTTGTCAATCAATAAGAGAGTAATTACAAATATGATAAATATTTACATCTTCAAGTAGACTACTAGTCCATAATAGTTAGAAAGTCAACAAAACCTAACAACCAACATATCATGCGTACCAAGCCCAAATTCAACAATCATTACTAACTATATGTAAACTCATAATAGGAGATAAACAAACCACAACCACGAAGGTATCAAACTCTTCTTTATAAAAGTTGAACCCGAGACGTCATACTACTAATGGTGTTACACAACCATTAGGCCAAATGACCTAATTCCTCACTCCTTTTCATTGTTCACTTGAAAAAAATTAGATTTTTTTTTTTTTATAAAATAAACATTAGGGTTTTTTTTTTTTTTTTTTTGATGAATAAAATTAAAATTGGTTCAATCTACAATTCAATTCACATTCACTTGTCACTTCGTCCAACCTCCTTAATCAATTTCAAAATCATAAATGAATTACTTATAGATGAAATTTTCTCAATCCAAACCTTATTCAATCAATAGATAGATAACATACAATTCACCGAACTGACCCAGCAAATACAATCATTTACGAGGATGCAAAAGAGCACACGTATGAAGCTCAGAAGCCAATCAATAGTTGTTGACTACATATTTTGTACAAGCCAGTTACAATTCGACGCGTGGCAGAATAAGGGTAGTATAGGAAGACTATTCAAGTCTTCGATCCTGATCGTACATGTGGCAGTTAATATTGGTTATTACGAGATCTGAGTAGCAGTGGATCAACAAAGAGATACAGGGTGACGTGACTTCAACGGTTACTTACATTTAAATTCAAAATTTATGAGGGAAGTCTAACTGCAAGAGATAGCATAGTGGAGCTAATTGTAAGGCAACATGATCAACGATCATGGAGGAGCAGTTCGACAGTTGGAAATGCAGTTTGATGGTCATCCTTGAGAAGTATAAATAGCAGAGAAGACCCAGAAAAAAAGACCCAGACTCAGATCCAAAAAACCAGTCTTATTCTACTTATTTTCCTTTTCAGTTTTACATTTTCAGTCTTACATTTCCTGTTCTTTACATTCCTATACTTTAAATTCCTACACTGCACTTCATTCATAGGAGTAGTTTCAAGTAATAGATTGTTGCTGTAAACCTCTACGAGGCTGAGTTTGGATCATTGTAAGTTTTTCATTCTATGAAATGCTTCAATTGTTCTTCATTTAATTGTTATCTTGCTTAATTCTCCTAAATCAAGCTACCAGTAAAAGTCCTCTTCATTGAGACTGAAAGAACTAAAACACAATCATCTGATAATTGGTTGGCAATTAATTTTCTGTAAGGACTGATTGATCCTTGATGGCACTCTCGCAATTACAAAAATAACCTTCGAAAGCCAAAAAGCCAACATATATTTTTGGCATGCTCGGTGGGACTAATTGAAATGGCTAGGCGTAGAAGACAATGAGAAAATGAACGCTTGGAAGAAGGCGTAGAAGGAGAGGTAGAGATACCTAATCTAGAGGATAATGTGATAACATGTCCTGTGGAAACTCCCATTGTATCAGAACCTATGGTCGAATAGAACAACATTTCGGAACAAGTACCACATGTTCATAATATTGGACGAGACCAAGGAATTGGACCTTCCACTGTTCCATCTACTCAGCCAATAAATCCATGGAGTGGCCTAGTAGATGCTATGGGACATCAATTAATGAACACGATGGAAAGGTGGGCAACATCCTTTTTGGATCAAATGAATAACCACCAACCAACAAATGCAAGACACATGGAGGAAGTTTCGAATGTCCCTCAGCAAAGATTGGCTAGAGATAAACAGCCTATGCAAGTTAATGGACATTCTAATGGTCAAACTAGTAATCAAAACTATGAAAGGCCATCACCCCAGTCTTGGTACGAACCTATTTTGAGGCCTATAGCAGGTCAAAATGCCTCAGTACTTAACAGTGAAGCCATGCAAATTGGTGGATCTGGCCCAGTGCAAGAAAATGGCATAAGAATGGCTCCAAATCCCATGTTCGAAGCCATACCTGGCACAAGGGGGTTCACTAATCCCTTATTCGAATTTATACCCTGGAGGTTGGAAGGTTTTCCTACAAATGGAAAAGACACAACACCAGTTCCAGCACCTTTCGCAGGTCCTTTCGCAGGACAAGCTCAAAGGGGTTGCCCACACCCCCAACAGCAACCTGCACCACAGGGACAACCAGTCCCAAATATACCACCTTATGGACCAAGAGGACTACAGGCACAAGTTTGCCCAAATCCTGTGTTTGTCCCTTCAGTAGCGGTTCAGTAGGCACAAAATATGGTCCCTAGGGACCAAATTGCTGACATTATTAGAGAGATGTGTGGACCAATGGCTCGGGGGGTCCAGACTCCAATGTACAGGAAACCATACCCAGAATGGATAGACAGGGTACATGAATACCCAAGAGGTTTCAGGATACCAGATTTTACCCTTTTTAATGGGAATGGAAACCAATCAACGGTGGTGCATATTGCTAGGTTTGTTACTCAATACGGTGAATTTACTAATAATGACTATATGAAGTTAAGGTTATTCCCAAATTCCCTAACTGGGGGAGCATTTGTATGGTATATTAACCTTACACCTGGCTCTATCCAAACTTGGCAACAAATGGAAGAGGCATTTCATGTCCAATTCTTCCAATCAGAGCCAGAGGTTTCCATGACAGACTTGGCAAGATTGAGTCAAAGGCCTGATGAGAAGGCTACTCAGTTTATTGCCAGATTTAAAGGGTTCGAAATAAATGTAGAGTTGTCCTGCCAAAGCCAGAATTCGTGAAATTGGCTCAAAATAGCTTAGAGTTTAGGCTTCGAAAAAGGTTTGACTCAACTGAGTTCAGAGATTTAGTGGAACTCACTTATAAGGTGTCTAGGTACGAAGCGTTACTAGAGGAAGAATAAGATCGAAATAATGCATCGTACAAGACATATTATAGAGATCCTAATTATGAGATCGATGCAGCAGAGATTGTGGGGAAAGAGCCTGTGATCTGTGAAGCATTAATTCATAAGGATACAACAATTGACCAGCAATTTAAAAAGAAAGACCTTCGCAGGAAATACTCTTTCGATCTAACTAAGGCAGATGACATTTTTGATCATTTGCTTGCGACCAACTTCATTAAGTTACCAAAAGGAGTCAAAATTCCATCTCCAGATGAACTTAAAGGAAAAGTATATTGTAAGTGGCATAATTCTTGGTCTCGCTCGACTAAGAACTGTATTGTTTTTTGAGAAATTGGAGAGGTGGCAGCCAATGTCATTATGCCAGACTTTTAGAGCTTGTCCTTGAAAGAATTGGAAGAAGTCAATGTGCAGATGCATGTTGTCAACCAGACAACTATCAAGAAAGACACTGAAAATCTACCAGCTATTGGATAAGATTTCTCACACCAGAGGAAAGACTTTGATGAAGAAGCACTGGATGACGATTCTTTAGAGGCAGCCGTGATGCAAAAGATGTGTCCCAAGTGCAGACTGAGCTATAAGTGGTTGAAAGGGCTTCTAATTGATGGGAAACAATAGTACAGGGATGTGCAGAGACGTCCTAAACCAACCAATGCTTATAATAAAAGGTCATATCTATCTGGTGTTAGGCAGCAGCCATCAATGGTTGAACCAACAGCCGATAGAATGCATTCTAAAGGTAAGAGGCCTTTATATGAGTCCAGACCACCTAATTATTACAGAATGGAGAGCAGTCATTCCGAGAGGAGACTAGAGAAAGGTTCAGTTTATGGGATCAAAGCCAGAGATTGGCCCCCTAGACCAGCCTCACGCAGGACAGAAAGTGGATACCTTCATCAAAGGCCTGAGTTAGGCCCAAAGTGTGAAGTCAGGGCCAAGTAGTGGCCTTCACAGCCAGCTTCGAAAATGACTTCGAAAAAAGAAAGAAGCAGTTCAACAGCTGGATCAGTAAGTTCGTGGGTACCTGGAGTTCCAGATTGGTTTGTGATGCAGAACAAACCTAGGGAAGTGTTTACCCAAAGAGATGTAATTGGAAACCAAGGTAGGATGGTCAAACCTCCTTTGGTGACTCCAAACAATTGGGTATTGCTTAAACACCCAAAACAAAGGAACCAGATATGATCCCCGTAATTTCTAGATCATAAAGGAGGAAAATTCAGCATAGGTACACTTAGTACCAGCAAGACCTGAAAGAAAGTGGAGAGAGCTCTTCATTGGTCCAAACAGAAGAAAAGAAGAACCCAAAGTCAGACCATACTCCAAAACCAACTCTACAAGGCAAAATGGGTTGCAGCAGAGAATAGTTGGCCAAAGTTCACTCTGAACTAAAAGCCAGAGAGAAGTCCAGTTTAGCAAGATTGGAGAAGGCGTTGATAGAGAGTGATAGCGAGGCAGAGAAAGAAATTGGCCTAGGCCAAAAGAAAGAAATGGTTGAGGAAGAAATGTTCGAAGCTTTCATGGCTGAACAAACATTTTTGGTTGAAAAGCCAGTCAGAAAAGACCATTCAAAGGAGCTCATTAATAATGATGTATAAGAATATAGCATGGAGGATGCTTCTGAAGTAACTGAACAAGGTGGCCAAGAGGAGAAACAGGCACAGCCAGCCATTCAATTTGGCTCAGTATCAGTGAATATGGTACACGTACTACCGCATGAATTCCAAGCTGGAAATGAGAACCAAGAGGGGCAAGAAATTGACTCAATTCCAATCTCTAGTGAAGACTCACAAGTGAGTATGGTGCAAGATGAATCCGGAATGGCTACCCCAATGGAAACTGAATATGAGAGTGAAGAAGATGTGAGTATTAACCTCTCATATCCTTTTGAGTATCCCTCGAATTCTATGACATAGCATGCCAAGCCTTTGTATATCAAGGCCTTCTTCGATGGGATACAATTGAACCAAGTCTTGATAGATAATGGGGCAGCGGTGAACTTACTACCGAAATCTTCCTTGAAGAAACTAGGGAAAAGGAACCCCAGCCTAATCCCAACCAGCACAACCATTGTTGGTTTCGCTGGAGACAAGCAGATGGCTTAGGGAATTCTACCCATCAACCTAAGTGTAGGAACCAGGGACTGCATGACGGCATTCTTCGTTATCGACAGCAATGCTAAGTACAATGCTTTACTTGGTAGAGATTGGATCCACACTAACAAATGTGTGCCTTCCTCTTTGCATCAGAAAATAATGATGGCCTTGGGCAATGGAGAGACAGAGAAAATTGATGCAGATCCTCAACCCTTCATAGCCTGTGCAGATTTCGCAGAGGCTAAATTGTATATTAAGGGAGTGACACCACTCAATATATTGAGAAAACCTGATGGCTCAGCCGAAGTGACGGCTGATGAGGAAGTGACACACTCGAAGCACTTAGTCCAAGAGAGTGCTGATGAAGAGGTTGTCGTTAAGAATGACAATGATGCCTAGTTGTAGGCAAAGAGATGAAGCACTAGAAGCCAAGTCTTTGGCTCTAATTAAGTTCTCAAATTGGATGTAAAATCAATAGTCCACAAAGTGCAGGAGCAAGAGAAAGAAGCTATGATAATTGGCTGCAAGTAGGAGCAGCAACAGGTTAGAGTTTTGGCCCTTGATAAATACCGTGCATTGGACATTAAAACAAAAGTCCAGGAGATACAAGAAGAAGAAGCCTTGTGGACAGACTTTGTCTATGAGGAGGAGGATAAAGATGTTGAATTAAAGAACCTGGGAGCAGAACAAAGCAAGAAGATTGCTTCGAAGGCAGAAGGAGTTAAAGAAGAAGCTTCAATAAGTTCTCAGACAGAAGACCCCTTAGAAAAAGTAAATTTAGGGGAAAGTTTTATACAACAGTCCACCTATATAAGTACTTGGTTGAATGCTCTTGATAGGGACCAGTTGTTGGTTGTTCTGAAGAGATATAAAGATTGTTTTGCATGGTCTTATAATGAACTACTAGGATTGGATAGGTCATTAGTGGAACATAGACTCCCTATGAGGCCTAATTTCAAGTCATACAAGCAAAAACCAAGAAGAATGAGTCCAGAAGTGATTCAGAAAGTTAAGGAAGAAATTCTTAAACTACTCAAAGCAGGCTTTATTAGGACAGCCAGGTATGTTGAATGGCTATCCAATATTGTGCCTGTAGTTAAGAAGAATGGTAAAATGAGGGTATGCATTGATTTCAGGAACTTGAATCTAGCAACTCCAAAAGATGAGTATCCTATGCCTATAGTAGATTTGATGGTAGACAGTTCAGCAGGGCATCAAATTTTGTCAATGATGGATGGGTACTCTGGTTATAACCAAATTTGCATTGCAGAGGAGGATGTTCACAAGACAGCATTCAGATGTCCTGGGAATATTGGCACCTTCGAATGGGTCAAAATGCCATTTGGCCTGAAGAATGCTGGGGCTACATATTAGAGGGCTATGAACACTATCTTTCATTACCTCATTGGAGGGTATTTAGAGTGTTATATTGATGACATGTAGTTAAATCCCAATCTATGGAGGAGCATCTGTTTCACTTAGAAGCAGCCTTTGAAAGAATGAGAAAGTTCAAGTTGAAACTCAATCCTCTTAAGTGTGCTTTTAGCGTATCAGCTGGAAACTTCTTGGGCTATGTAGAACACAAGAGAGGAACATAGATTGACCAGAATAAAGCCAAAGCCATCATTGAAGCCAGACCTACATCAAGTAAGAAAGAATTACAAAAGTTCCTTAGACAGATTAATTTTCTTTGAAGATTCATTTCTAATACTGCAGAGAAAACTAAAGTATTTTCTTCCTTATTAAGGCTAAAAGATGAAGAGGAATTTGTGTGGACAGCAGAGCATCAAATTGCTTTCGAAGGTATCAAAGCCTACTTGGCCAACCCTCCAGTGCTAATGCCACCAAAGGGTGATAAGCCCTTGAAGTTGTACATAGCTGCAGGAAAAGATTCATTGGGAGCTTTCTTAGCTCAAGACAATGAAGAAGGCAAGGAGCAAACTGTTTATTACCTTAGTAGGTTTTTAAATTCTTGTGAATGTAAATACTCAGCTGTGAAAAAGTTGTGCCTTGCATTGTATTTTGCTGCAATGAAATTAAGATACTATCTTTTGCCTACAACTGTCTTGGTAATTGCAACCACAGATTTGGTTAAGTATATGTTATCTAGACCTATGTTGAGGGGAAGAATTGGCAAATGGGTATTAGCCTTATCAGAATTTCATTTAGAATATGTTCCCCAAAAAGTAATAAAAAGACAAGTGTTAGCTAATTTTTTGGTAGACCATCCATCTCAAGCAGAGGGCCAAGAGATAATGGAATTTGGTATGGCCAGTGTTGAGCCATGGCAAATGTGGTTCGATGGATCAAAAGCCAATGGCCTAACTGGAATTGGTATAGTGATTAAGTCACCACAATGAGTAGAAACCACACATGGTTTCAGAGTGGATGAAATTACTTGTTCTAATAATCAAGCTGAATATGAAGCCTTAATAGTGGGATTGGAAATTCTTATTGGATTACAAGTTCATGCAATTGACATATTTGGAGATTCTTAATTGGTGGTTAACCAAATGAAAGGGATTTTCAAATGTCAAAGTATAAGTATGTTGCCATACTATGTTGTTGCATTACATCTGCTTTCTCAATTTCAAATAGCGAATGTAACTCATGTCCCAAGATTCTTGAATAATAGAGCTAATGATGTGGCTCAGAAAGCTTCGAATTTCAAGATAAGGGATAATACTCAAAGGGACATAAGCCAAACAACATACCAGAAACCAATATCACCCTTAAATAAAAGGAATGTGGTCCTAGAAGTCAATCATAATGGCTTACAGGAACAAGATTGGAGGCATCCAATAATGCAGTACTTGGCTGGCCCATCTTCGAGGGCCAACAGAAAAATTAAATTGCAATTTATCCAATACATCATATACGGTAATGCTCTCTACAAAAGGGGGAGATGGTTTATTGCTGGAATGTTTAGGCCCAAAAGAAACATTGACAGCTATGGCTAAGGTTTATGAAGGCATCTATGGTGCTCATCAGCCTGGTGTGAAGATGAGATGGTTGCTTCGAAGGCATTCCTACTATTAGCTAACTATCCTTAAAGACTGCATAGAATATGGAAGAGGTTGCCAGGCATGTCAAAAGCATGGCACAATAAGGCATGTGCCCATAACTGACTTGCATGCAGTAGTGAAGCATTGGCCATTTAAAGGATAGGAAATGGATATGATAGGGAAAATACACCCACCTTCTTTGAAGTATCATTGTTTCATTTTAGTAACCACTGATTACTTCACTAAGTGGGTCGAAGCTAAGCCATACAAGGTTGTAGACCAGACTGAGGTTATTGGATTCATTAAGAATTTAATCCATAGATTTGGTATCCCACAAACTGTAACTATTGATAATGGGACTGTGTTCGATAGGAAAATCGTTAAATCTTTTGTGGCAGAGTTTAGAATTAGCCTTCTTAATTCCACCCCCTATTATGCACAAGCCAATGGTCAAGCTGAATCATCCAATAAGTCCTTGAAAAAAGGAATTCAAAACGTTATGAAAGACAATCCTAGGGATTGGCATAACTTGTTGTTGGATATATTGTGGGCTTATAGAACTTCTCCAAGGTTAAGCACAGGAGTCACTCCTTATGCCTTAGTATATGGGCATGATGCAGTGTTACCTGTGGAAAATAATGTTAAGCCCTTGAGGGTAAGATGCCAAGACCAGTTAAATCCTGAGCACTACCATCAGAGAATGTGCTTGGAATTAGAAAGCATAGATGAAGCTAGAATTCTGGCATTAAATAGCATTCTTTTCCAAAAGAAGAAAACAGCCAAAAACTATAATAAAAAAGTCAAACACATTGGCTTTGATGAAGGTGATTTGGTATGGAAGACAATACTCCCAATAGGGATTAAAAGCCATAAGTTTGGCAAATGGTCACCTAATTGGGAAGGACCATATCAAATTCATAGAGTCCTGCCTTTTGGAGCATACCATTTGAGAAATTTGAATGGATACATACATCCCAAAAAGATTAATGGTAGATATTTGAAGCCTTATTTTCCAACCATTTGGAAAACACAAGGAATAAAATAAATGCTAAGTACAAAAACACGAGAATACTCAAATGATAAATAAGAAGTTGTTCTTCATAAAGAGTTGAATACATTTTGCCATAAATTGGCCCAAAAATCATTACAATGTCCCAGTTGTTCTTTTACAATGTATGTTCTATTCTTAAATGATGAGAACAACTGGATGGCTGTGGTCATTTCTTGCTTTTGATCAGCCAGTCCTTGGTTGGTGATCTGTAGTTTGGTGTCAGTTTGGATTAAGGCCTGGTTCACTGCAGATAGCTCCTCTTCAAGTTGAGCTTTCTTCTCCAGTAGTTGAGTTTGAAAGTGGGAGACAGAAGAATGTTGTTCCTTTAGTTCTGATACTTCAGTATGCACTGTGGAAACAAAGCTCTGATCTTTAACTAATTTCTCCTCTGCAGCCTTGGCAGCATGGCAAATGTTGGTATAGAAATCAATAGTGGCTGCTGCCCGAGATAAATGACTTGAGACAGTCATGCCAGATTGCTCGACAATCTTGCAGCACTGAAGAAAGCCATTTCTTATTATAGGTCTCCTTAAGGCCTCGAAGGGAATCCTCGAAAAAGATGTCAATAGCTCTAGGCAGTTGTCCAAGTCTATCAGAGGTGAAGAAGGCTTACTACTGGAGGAAAAGCTTTCAAAAATTTCTAGCAAGGAATCAGCCAAAACTAATGGCTCAGTCTCATCACTAGCCATTAGAGAGGTAGAAGGCAGGTCGAAGAGATTAGCTAGTCTTACTTCAAAAATGTCTACCTCATCCGTGGACATGAAGGGGGCAGAAAGGGCTTTGGTAGAAAGCACAAAGGACTGCATAGGGATAGGAGAAATGGGTGGAGTATTTTCAGCAGTCTCTATGGTTCCGGCCACCAATAAATCAAGGGAAGAAGGGCTGGAACTAGGCAAAGGTAATAAACTACGAGTTGGAGAGCTGCCAGCACCTTCTATAGGGAAATCAGCTTCCATCGAAGAGAAGGTAATAGCTGGAGATTCCTTAGGAGGAGAAGGAAGAGCAAGGATCAAAAGAGAATTAAATTGAGATAGATCAAAAGACAGGTAAGGGAGGTATGGATTTAAGCCAAAAGAAAGAAATGCAGGAATACTTGGCCTCAAGGAGGGTACAGAGAATGTAGGCCTAGAAAGTGGGAGTATTATCTGGATGGATCTCACATTTGCAATTGATCAACTTCAACTAAAACTGAGGGAGTCCTTATTGGAAGAATAGGCTCAGTAGTTATTGCTGCAAAAGGAGAAGTACAAAGTAATGTCAAGTCTCAATACCAAAAATTTTACAAAGAAAAAACAGTAGAGGCTTGAAAGAAGTTACTTGTTTTAGAAGAGATAGCAATAATAGGAGAGCTTCGAAGGGAATAGTGCTCAGCAATATGTTGCCTCCTTGCAGTTTCCCTTTGGATTGCATTAGCAGCAGCAGCTTCATCTCTTAAGAATTGCTGCTACCGTCTCTTCTCAACTCTCTCAAAAACAATCATGGCCTTAGAATGTTCTTGTTCTACTGCCTTAGCAGCTGCTTCATGAATAGGGTCTTCGACCAAATCAGAAGGAGAGACAATCATCTTCTTTCTCTTTTTTCTCTGTATTGGTCTTACCTGTTCCTTTTCAATTTCTCTCTCTTCGAGTTGGGATTCAGATTCCTCAAAAGTAAGTTCCTCTTCTAGTACTCTGGCAGCTGTCTCATGAGTAGGATCTTCAATTGAATCAGAAGGAGCGACAGTCATATGTTTCCTCTTTTGTCTCTGTAATGATACTTCCTGCTCTTTCTCAATCTCTCCCTCTTCAATTTGGGATTCGGATTCCTCAGGAGTGAGTATCAGTTTTCTTTTCTTTTTCTGCTTTTGTTTGTCCTTGAGAGTAGTCAGAATTTCAGCCCTCTTAGGAGAGTCTTCTTGTGGAGACCCTGCACCAAGAGGTATGGATGTAAAGGAAATAAACAAAAGAGTCTAAAAAAAAAAGAAACCTGAAAATACTTACCCCTTTTTGAAGCAGCTCTAGTAACTTTAGCAGGAGAGGATGAGGCTATAGGAGCAGTTTTGGCAGCTGTGGAAAGAGGGGGAATCTTCTCAACTGTTGTTGATTTAGCCTTCGAAGGCACTCCTAACCCTATCAGTAAATCATGAGGGTGTACGGATAGGCGCACTTCCATATTGTCTGTCCACCAGTTTTAAAATCTTTTCAGAGCCAGTCCAGAAGGAAGGAAGGGGACAAATCTCGCTCAATTCTTTCAATAGTTTGAATGTTGCCTCTTCCAATTTTGATTTGGGTATTCTCAGGTCTCTAACTGTAAGATGGACATTCGAGAGGCTGCAGAGTGGAATGGGAATCCCCTGAGTTAACCCAAATTGCCTGGCAAATTGAGTAGGACAGTATACCTCAGCTATACACTTATAAGCTCGAGGTTTAAAGTGCCAATGAACAGCTCCCTCAGCAGTAAAATAGAAGCCCACATGTCTTTGTGGGGTGGGGTGGAGCACTATTTATCAGCTAAGAATGTTCGCAGCCAAGCAGGTCCTTTGTTGTTATCAAAAGGGCAGAAGAAGGTGGCAGATGGAGAAATAGGAAGTTCGTGAAAAAATGTGAGGTAGTAGGCAAATGAAGCAGGATAAAGAACAATTCTGGCATATTTTTTCCCATAAGTGCTAGGGTCCTGAACAAGGAATTTTACGCATTTGGGATGCAAATTAGTGAAGTAAGCATAGAGCCAGAGTTGGAGCACCCAAAGGGGACCCCCTTGGTTAACATCAAGAGGTTTCTCACAAAATTGGGAACAGGCTCTACAAACATGGCCTAAGAGATAAGGAGCCAGGGTTATGCGTTTTTTCAAAACAAGTGCCTTCACAAGTGAAGCGAACTCAGGCATAATCCTCTGAGATGATGTACAAAAGAGAAATTTGCACAACCAGTATAAGATGAAGGAAAAAAGTTCTCTATCTCTCACGGGGCCTTCCCTTTTATTTTCAACCTTTACAAAATCACTGTAAGAGGAGTTTAAGGGTGAAAGGGAAAACTTAGCAGAGAGGTCTGGATAGCTGGAAGTAAAAGGAGAGCCAAGGCGTGAAAGCCCTAAAAGATGGTGTAGACGCGCTCGCGGGCCTCGCTACAGCTCGGACTCAATTTGTGTTACGGTCCTTATTCTGAACCAAAGAGTCCAAATCCGGCAAATCGTTTTGAGAAACAGATTTTTGAAAGAAGTGCCAAACATGGACTGCTTTGCCAGATATAGAGTCGCCACCTAAATATTTTTTATGGGGGAATTTAGGAAACCCTGACTCGGTGCCAAAGGCCATGTGTCTGTCATCACCAAAGTTGCCTCAGCTCGGGAGCTTGGGTACGATTGGGGAAGGCCAGCTATGAGCACCCCCTCTCGCCCAATCCGAAGATCGGCCTCTACTAACCGTGATATCCGTTTTTGAAAACGTTATGTGTTCTTATTCCAGTTATTAGCCTAGAATTACTATGTTATGCGCACAGCAAACAAGTATAGACCAAATCGCCTAGATTGGAACAAAACATCGCATATCCGTTTGTTTGGAAAACATTTTGAAATTTGCTACTCGTAAGTAGGCTAAAAAAAAAACACGGATTTCAATGAGTTGTTCCAACTCAAACAATCCAACCTTCACCCACAGGGATTCAAGTAGTAATATCATGTAAACATATAGCCGCATGGCAAGCATACTGTCATGGCAACACTCACACGCATGCGGTATGCTAAAGCACGAATGCTTACCGAGTACTCCGAGCCAAAACAAAAACTAGTTAGTAATCATATGCATGATCCTAGTTCATATTAAAATGGCTAATGCAACACATGCAAAATGCAACTAAGATAGGCTCAACTAATCTACAATGACATGTGAAATGCTACAACTAACATGTATTCAATTTGGAATTGAAATACAAATACAGCTAGAATGATGCGCCGAGCCCGGTGCATGCAAGACAGATGTATGAATTCACGTATGCATAGCATAAGGTATGCTAATTTAAATATGCCCTAGTCTACCATCATAAGCGGGTAAATAAAAGGGAAGAAAGGCGTGGGGTTGGAAGACATACACACACTCACGCACACTTATTACACAATTGCCCTCGCTCGGAGGGTTCAAATAAATATTACAGTCCGAATAAATAATACTAAATTAATTATTACAAAACTTCTAATTTAATTAATAAATTAAATGCAAAGGAAAGGTGGCCACAGCCCCTGCCTCGGGATGCGCGAATGATGCGTGCTTGATTTGGACTGCCGGGAAATTCGCTGCCATAGCATTGCTACCTCTGTTTACACTGCCTAGCTCCCCTGAAAACTACACAAGTCTCAAGATAGGTTCTTTTCACACTGTGGAACACCACCGGCTGGGAGGGATGACCACCGGCCGTAGTAAATGCTCATCGGCCTTTGATAAAGCTATCGGCCACCAAAGGGTGGCCGGTCGGCACTGTATGTGGCCGGTCGGCCAGAAATTCCTGCAGAACCTGCAGTTGACAGCAGCAGAGGGCAAGGCAGTGTATGGCATGGAATTTTGAGCAAATGTGAGCATGGCCACACTCCTTATCATGCAACAGGCTCAAGGGAGTATGACCCTCGACCCTCGGGCCATCAATTGTGCATTTTGATGCATGATGGCCTAAGAGGCCAAGTTTGCAATTTGATGCAAGTGCATGCAACCAAAAAAAAAAGATGAATGCCAACACCCTATCATTTTGAGGTCAAGGGGATTGACGACCGAGGGTTGAGACGTGTTACATCACTTGGAGTATGAACACTCCTCAATCCTCATACTTGGCTTGACACCCCAAACCAAGCCAAATGTAATGCATGGATGCAATATACAATGCAAAGTGATGCAACTCATGCAAGATAACATGAACATGCTAAGCTAATGCAACATGACACTATCTAATCCTGCATGCTAGACTAATGCAATATGGACATACCAAGCATACAACAAGACTATGTAATGCCATTAACTAAACAACTTGCAAACATGCGAAAATGATGCAATGTAAGCATGCAACCAATGCAATACAACATGCAAGCATTCAAAGTATGCAAAGAAGGACTTATACTGAAATGAGAGGACCTCAGCCCACCCCCAAAACAGTGGCCTAAGAGGATACACAAGAGCACAAATGATACATGCAAGCATGCATACATCAAGGTCCATCACCTAACCATAAAAGGGGACAACTCTAAGCATACTTAAAGGTGATATATATGGGCATTAAACCAACATGCTAAGCTCTGAAAATGAATAGAGAATGATGCCGAATCAAACAAAAACATGCAAGCAAGACATGCCACAATGACCAACACTTGAAGCCAATAAAGGGGGTCAAACCAAAGCTATGTCAACCAAACCTTAAAGGACCAAAATGACCTAAAACAGTCCCAAGGGACCCCAAAACAAGACTAAAGCATACATAGATCATGGTCAAAACATGCCAAGGAATGAGTCCAAAACATGGGCATTCAAGGCCAAAAATGGGAGCATTGCTCAACTCCTCCCCCAAGCAAACACGACATGAATTTTTCAATACAAAACAGAGTTTTAGCATGCAAAAAGGGCCCTCAAAACCCACTGATATGTCAGCCTAATGTCTAAACACATAGGCATGCACAATCACCACTTTCCAAGGCACAAAAGAACAACCTTTCAAGGCAAGAAAGTGATGATGAATGTGGGCATACAAGCATGGATTAGGGACTGAAATGGCATATGAAATGACTCCCAATCATTGAAACAAACCAACTAAAGCATGCTAGTGACTCACACACTCAAGGTTCACAAGCCAAAATACAAAGGGGCTATACCAAACATGGCAAATAGAACCAAACCAGCACCCAACAGACCTCAATCATGATAAATCATGGCCAAAAGCTTCACAAAGCTAGGCAAGAATATGCAAGCACGATGGTCTAATGGCTAGATGCATTTTTAGGCAAAAAAGGGGAATACAAAGCAAGTGTATTAACCATGTAAGGGACCACAAATCCGACCCAAAAAAGAGGTAAGATATGCCCAAATAACACCCAAAAACCTCTGAAATAGGGCCAAATGCAACTAAGCATACATGCTACCCTTATGAGCCAAAACATGAGCAAAATGAGAGACCAAGGGAGAGGGGTGTCGCTCCCCTATGCAAGACCTTAAAACCCCTTCTTCACCACTGAAAATCCACTGGATTTCAGTGGTGAGAAGGCCAAGACTCAAGAGTAACCAAAGCTTAAGAAAGAAAGCACCAAAAGGGCCAAACAAGGCCTAAGAGGGGGAGGTCGACCCCGAACCACAAAAGGACCTTAATGAAAGATCTCAAGCATGCTAATACAAGACTTTTTTATGTTATACACAAAGCTAAAATCAGCATGCAAGGCAGGTCAAAAACTAATGCAAGATTGGGAAAAATAAAGCAAAAGTCTTACCCTTGAAGAACACTTCAAGAACAGCTGGTCCAGCCACTCTCTTCTGACCAAAATCAGTCCAAAACTTCAAAAACAAACCCTCAAAGCCCCTCAAGGTCAAAGCAAGGTGTAATGGTGTGTGTCTTAGTGCAAAATTAAGGTCAAAACACACTTTCTAGGCCTCCAAACACACACTAAGGGTGAGAGAGAGGGAAATATATATAGAGAGAGAGTATATGACAGATGTACATATGTATAATCTATGATTTTTTGTTCAAAATCTCTAACCCTCTACAGTGGAAGAAGAGAGGTGCTTATATAGGCAAAAGAAATGGTCTCAAGCTTCTCAAAGAAGCTAAGTAAAAGGGGGCAAAGGGGGCAAGGAGGTCAAGGCTTCTTGAGGAAGCTAAGACAGATGGCCAAGCTTCTTGAGGAAGCTTTGACAAAAGGTCAAGCTTCCTCAAGAAGCTTTGACCAAAAGGGGGCAAAAGGGGCAAAACAGCCACATGTTAGCCCCGGGGTAGGTTTGGTGTATCCCGGCTGGCATAGCTGGCATGCACCATGCCTGAAGAAGGCAAAAAGGTGTTACCAGCCAAAAAAGGAGGTTGCCGGCCAAACAGATAGTCGGCCGGCCATATGGAGTGCCGACCGGCCATTGGTATTAAGAAACCATGGCCGGTGTCAGCAATTAATGGCTAGTGATGCAAAGGGAAGGCCGATGGGGTGTGGGGATGGTCAACAAGCCATTCCCTACCCGTCAAAGCCAAAACACAAGTATTTGGTGTGAAACCAAACGCAAGACAAACAAGTTGAGAGATCCTGAGGCAAGGCGCGCAACCAAGGCCTCCGGGAACTTAAAACGAACACGAACATGGATGATCACCGAGTGTCCCCACCCGTGACGTCCAAGTCTTGAGGACGGTCAAAAATGGGGTGTCTACGGTTGCCCCTCTTTGACAGAACTCGAAAATCATAACAATGACGAGAGTGATTGTCAAAGCCTAGAGACGACCCGTTTTTGACCAGGCCGAAGACTTAAACAAACATGCAAGGCAAACAAGATATGCGCCCGAAGGTAGGGGCAAAATGCAAGACAATGCACAAAGTCGAACATAACTTATGATCATGCAAAGAAAGCTATAACGAAGCATAATAATGCAACAGTTTAAAGCTAGCATACACCAAACTACACTACAATGCAGAAACGATGTAATAGAATTATGCAATTCTCAATACGTCTCACGCAAAGGATACAATACCTGCGCGGTTCGTCTGGTTGCACCAGCCTCAAGTGAACCGTACATACAATATCGTGCCTCAAAAGAAAGCAAACTTAACAGGTACAATATTGTTAGCAACATGCATAACATGCGATCAAAAGTGCGTGACAACGCAAGTTGAGTGTGACGCATAACAATGCTGTGAAGGCACAAACACATGTAAGTAAAGAACACATGGCAACGTGCACAATGTGTATGAAGAAACTTGAACACATGTAAGTAAAGCATACGGTCTACGCAAGCAATGTGTATAAAGGAACTTGAACACATGTAAGTAAAGCATGCGGTCTACGCAAGCAATGCGTATAAAAGGAACTTGAACACATGTAAGTAAAGCATGCGGTCTACGCAAGCAATGTGTATAAAAGGAACTTGAACACATGTAAGTAAAGCATGCGGTCTACGCAAGCAATGTGTATAAAAGGAACTTGAAATATGTAAGTAAAGCATGCGGTCTACGTAAGCAACGTGTATAAAAGGAACTTGAACACATGTAAGCAAAGCATGCGGTCTACGCAAGCAATGTGTATAAAAGGAACTTGAACACATGTAAGTAAAGCATGCGGTCTACGCAAGCAATGTGTATAAAAGGAACTTGAACACATGTAAGTAAAGTATGCGGTCTACGTAAGCAATGTGTATAAAAGGAACTTGAACACATGTAAGTAAAGCATGCGGTCTACGCAAGCAATGTGTATAAAAGGAACTTGAACACATGTAAGTAAAGCATGCGGTCTACGCAAGCAATGTGTATAAAAGGAACTTGAAATATGGAAAGGACCAGTCATTTATGATGTTGAAATGCCAAGCACTGTAACATGGTATAATTGAAGTGATTTGTGGAATTCACAAGATGCAAAAAGGATACGGGAAGGGACGTTCCTTGCGCGTGCCGAGCATCGCTCATAGAAGACACGGCTTGAGGTTAACTCGAAGGCCTACTAATGTTCCGAAAGTGTACTTCCTTGCACTGTCTCAAGTAATGAAGGTGCCAAATCACATAGTTGACCCGAACAAGGGCGCGGGAGATGCATGGCTCACAAGGGGAGGTTACTGGCATCAATTTCGATACTTTTCCGCCCTACTCTTCTTTTTGCTTTACTTTCCTTTTTACTAGTGGTTTGAACACATTACATTGCCTTAAGTAGGTTTTACCTTTTCAAAAAAAAGTGTATTTTGCAAAACCCATGAGGGAAATAAAACAACCATTTTGATCAAAATGATGTTACATTTGTGCTTTCCTAAGAATCGCATCGCATGGTATCACATAACAATGTGAATGAAATTGAACTCGATTTGAAAATTGAGCATTCGCCTCGTAATAATCAAGTAGTGAACCAACTTACAACTCGATAAGCGAAAAAGACTTGAAAAGAGTGAAATACAACTCGATAAGCAAATTTACAACAACTCGATAAGCAAATGGGCGTGACGCTGCAAAATCCATCATCGGAGGGCCTTGGAAGTGGTGGCATTCTCCAAATTCTCAGCATGTTTCAACATATAAACAGCTTAGGGAGCAAAGAGGAAGACCACCGGTAGCGGGAGAAAGCCACCGGCCTCAAGAAACGGCCATCGGCCAGAATCTTTGATCGATCGGCCAAAAGTGGTGGTCGGTCGGCAGTATATTTGGCCGGCCGGTCATGAATGAAAGAATCACCAGAATGTTGACACCTATCCTCCACTCAATCTTATCCCCTACAAAAGGCCTCAGCTTCGTAGTTCTACTCAATTCAACACTGATTTGCTCGAAATGGAGGGATTTCTTGCCCAGAATCTCTCGTCCTGGATTAATAACTTGGATGGCTCGGAAAAGCTGAATTTCCAGGGTTTCGGCATAAATGCACTATTCACTCTGAGTCGCACTCCGCTGCACTTTCTGTTTCTTCATGCCGCAGCGAGGTTTTGGAATCCGGTGACTCACGTCTTTAGCTTTAGCGGGCAAGAGGTATGCCCTACCTTCGAAGATTTTCAAGTTTTAATGGAATCCGAGCGTGACGAGGAGATCTTACCCCAGCTTAACTTTGGTCATGTTCAGACCTTAGGGCAAATGTGTGGACTCACTATGTATGACGCTCGATCTCTGATTTGTGACGGAATGCTAGATATTCCGAGTTTGATACATCGGTTTTCGGATACCGGTGACCGCGGCGACCATCATTGGCAAGGCTTCCGGCGACATGCCCTCTGTTTGTGCATACTATCTCATTTTCAGTTTTTCTCAGGCTCCGGGGGACCTAGCGTCCGGTTGATTGAGGTTACCCAAGGCTTGAAGGAGGGCAAGGGCTGCATTGCCATGACTCTGGCCGAGACGTTGATAGGTTTGGATGCCTTTTATCGCCAAGAGACGACCAGATTTACGGGGCGTCCACTACTGCTGCAGGTAATGTTTCCCACCCAATCTCACATATGTATTGCTCACATCACTCGACCCTCAAGCTCGGTTTTTCTCACAAATCCCTCTTCTCACTTTTCTCTCATCGTACTTCTCTCTATTCTTTATTCTCTCATTTTTCATCCCTTCCCAGGTGTGGTTGATGGATAATTTGCAGGTTGTGGACTCTTGCCCAGCATACTCATCTCGCGGCTACTTCTTCAGGCAACGTCTAGTCAATGCCCTTGACGAGGGATGGTGGTTTGATTAGATGTGCAGCCTATCCGCAGACCGCATTGCTTGGCGATGCCCTTGGCTCAATCTACCGGCAATGGGCTACAGCATGTCCCGACAGATCGGGATTCAGTTGATTGGCTTGACCCACTGCGTATTCTATTTCCCGTTTCGGTTCCAGCGCCAGTTTGGCCACGATCAGACCTGTCCGACAGAGGGGATAGAGTATCCAACTGCATTCCCAGCCCGAGGTGCGCAGCTCGCTCGGCAGGCCACAACGTGGAGGATAAGAGAACTCCTAGCCCCCGCTCCTACTTTCAGTTGCACTTTATCTGATGAGTGCTTGGATTGGCTCAATGAAGAGGCACATGAAGGGCCCAGCTTGGCATCAGAGGCTTCGACCAGCTCTGGGAGGGGGCGCAGGAACACCTGACTTATCTATGCCCCAGATTTATTGCTTTATTAGTACTTTCAAGTTTTCTTAATGAATGTAATAAAAAGCAACTTCAATTTGTATGCAAGAGCAGGAGGACTCTGTACTGAAATCAATGAACTTTGAAGGTTATGGTACTAAAAATTTCCCGTTTTGGTTTAGAGATGGTCTTAGTTGTAAAAAGATTAATTTGAACAAAGTCAACTTTTATCAAAACTTTTCAAAACTATTTTCGATATGGATAAGAACTGGACACACCTGAGATCTGTCACTGAGATGCACAAACCCCAAATCCCAGCAACTGGAAAGTTGCCCCTAGTCTGAATAGTACCGTCGCACTGCATGGCAACGGAAAGTTGCCCCTGGTCTGAATAACACTGTACCGGAGATCATAACTGGACTCTTGAGTGTTGAATAGACAAAGATGACCGAGATGATCAAATGGACAAAGCTGATCGGGGAAAAGTTTATGGCTGAACTTCAGGATGAAGCTGCCTACGTATCCCAAAGATGGGAATCAAGCCTTACGTAGTTCAGGCTTAGGTTCACTCGAGTATTTTCACTCTCCTTTTACGCTCTAATTTTTGTCAAGGCCGCCCTTTGCGGGTTTTCAACCTTGCGAGCCAGTTCAGTTTTTTATATTTTCTAATTTTTTCAATGCTCTAACTTTTACCTAGGTCGCCCTTTCGGGTTTTCGGCCTAGCGAGCCTCTCAGGGGTAATATTTCTTCAACTTGTCCATGTTGATCGGTTGGGAGAACTCTAGGCCATCTAGATCCATCAGAACCACAGCTCCACCTGACCAGATAGCTTTGATGATGTAGGGACCAGTCCAATTGGGTCTGAACTTGCCCCTTGGGTCGTGGATGGGAGCTCGGTTGTCCTTGAGCACCAAATCTCCTTCCTTTAGATTCCTGGACTTGACTTTCTTGTTGAAAGCCCGGGCAATTCTGCGCTGATAACTTTGAACATGGTACAGTGCTTTCAGTCTTCTTTCATCAAAGAGCATGAGTTCCTCAAACCTACTCTGCTGCCAATCTGCTTCGGCTATTTGACACTCAGCCAATACTCGCAATGACAGAATCTCAATTTCGATAGGTAGGACGGCCTCCATTCCATAAACCAATGAATACGGAGTCGCTCCGGTAGAAGTTCTAATTGAAGTCCTGTAGCCCCACAGAGCAAACGGCAGCTTATCTGGCCAATCCCGGTAGGTTTCCACCATCTTCTGCAGTATGTGTTTGATATTCTTATTGGCGGCCTCGACTGCTCCGTTGGTTTGCGGCCGGTATGTGGATGACTTATGAAAAGCCACGTTATATTTCTCCAACAAGTCAATCACTTCCTTCTTAAAGTGGGAACCATTATCGGAAATGACCTCGTTTGGGACCCCATAGCGACAGATGATATTGTTTCTGATAAATTTTGCAACGTGCGACGCCTTCAACACCGCATATGATTGGGCTTCGACCCACTTTGTAAAGTAATCTATCGCGACCAGGATGAACTCATGCCCATTCGATCCCTTCGGAGTGACAGCCCAGATCACATCAATTCCCCAAACTGAAAATGGCCATGGCGAAGTCATATTGTACAGCTTCGACGGCGGAATATTCATGCGATTTGCATGGATCTAGCATTTGTGGCAACGCCGAACAAAACCGATACAATCCTCCTCCATGGTGGACCAGTAGTAACCTTGTCTGAGGATCTTCCGTGCTAGCATCACTCCATTCATATGTGCACCGCATTCTCCTCCATGGATGGCCTCCATCAGGCGCTTCAATTCCTCGGCTTCAACACACAGCTTATGCATTCTCAGATGACCTCTCTTGTACAATTTACCTCCGCAGATGATGAACTGAACGGCCATTCTTCTAATTGCCCTTTTATCCTTGGCATTTACCCCTGGCATTTACCCCTGGCAGGTATGCTTCCTTCTCCACGAAATTCCAAATGTCGTAATACCAGGGGTTTTCGTCTTGAACCTCATCTATAGCAGCAATTGACTCACAGGCTGGCGCAAATTTCTGGTCAATGATGACTGGACGCATCTGGACTCCGAATGGGATGTCTATCATGGAAGATAGAGTTGCTAAAGAATATGCGAACCTGTTGTTCTCTCTTAGTAGATGAGCAAAGTTTAGCTTTTCAAACTGAGGAATTAACAAGTCCAAGGTCCGGTGATACATCATCATCTTTTCTTCTTTGACTTTCCAGTCTCTTTTTGCTTGAGACACAACAAGGTTCGAGTCCCCGATGACGTCCAACCGTCTTGCCCCTAGTTCCAGGGCTGCTTCTAGACCGGCAATGCATGCCTCATATTCTGCTTCGTTGTTCGAGACTTTGAACTGAAGCTTGAAGGCTAGAGGGATATGAGAATTGTCGGGTGCTATCAGCAACACTCCTATCCCATACCCGTACTGATTTGACGCTCCGTCAAAGTACATCATCTAATACTCGTCATCGACGTGCAAAATGGCTTCATCTAGAAATAGGTATTCAACTGCTCCACCCCCTTCCACTGGATGATCGGCTAAGAACTCTGCCACTGCTCTTCCCTTGACTGACTTGCACATCACATATTTTAGATCGAATTCGGAAAGCAACAGCAACCAACGAGCTAGCCTACCCGTAAGTGCCGGTTTCTCGAAAAGATATTTGATGGGATCGAGTCGTGAAACCAACATTACGGAGTGAGCTAACAGGTAGTGCCGCAGCTTCCTGGTAACCTATACCAAAGCTAAGCAAGCCTTCTCCAACGGTGTGTCATACTCTAGCATCTTCTTGCTCAGATAGTAGATGGCTCTCTCCACTTTGTCCTCTGATTCTTGCGCGAGCATGCAGCCCATTGTGGTCTCGGTTACCGAAAGATACAATATCAACGGTCTCCCCGGCTCTGGTGGTGACAACATAGGCGGGTTCTGTAAGTATTCCTTGATCTGTTAGAAAGCAGCTTGGCATCGGCTGTCCCATTGGAATTTCTTTCCTTTCTTCAGGAGACCAAAAAGTGGTTCACAAGTTAAGGTTAGTTTTGAGATAAACCGTCTTATGAATTGCACTTTACCCAGAAAGCCTCGCACCTCCTTTTCAATCCTTGGTGGTGGCATTTCTAGGATGGCCTTGATTTTGGAAGGGTCGACTTCGATGCCCCTTTGTGTAATCAGAAACCCTAGTATTTTTCCTGCCGTAACACCGAACGTACACTTCTGAGGATTCAGCCGCAACCGGAATTCTCTGATCCTTTGAAAGAACTTTTGCAAGGTGGTGTAGTGGCCCTCCCTTTCTTTGGACTTGACAATCATGTCGTCCACGTACACCTCAACCTCTTTGTGGATCATGTTATGCAATATTGTGGTCGCGGCCCGTTGATATGTAGCTCCAGCATTCTTCAACCCAAACGGCATCACTCTGTAGCAGTATGTCCCCCACAGGGTGGTGAAAGTAGTCTTTTCCCGATCGTCAGGTGCCATCACTATCTGATTGTAACCCGAGAAGCCATCCATAAACGAAAGCAAAGCATGCCTTGCCGTGAAATCCACCAACTCATCAATATGTGGCAAGGGGAAGTCGTCCTTTGGACTAGCTCTATTCAAATCCCTGAAATCCACGCATACTCGGATTCTGCCATCTTTCTTCGGCACTGGAACAATGTTGGCCAACCAAGTCGGGTATTCGGATACCAGTAGGAAGCCTACATCGATTTGCTTGGTGACCTCTTCGTTAATCTTGATGGCCCAGTCTGGACGAATCCTTCTGAGTTTCTGTTTGACAGGTCGGGCCTCGGGGTCAAGAGGGATCCGGTGCTGTACAATCTCAGGATCGATTCCAGGCATGTCTTCGTAGGACCACGTGAAAACATCTTTGAAATCTTTTAATAAAGCAACTAAGTGCTCGCGTTCCTCTGAAGACAACGTGGACCCGATCTGGACCAACCGCGGGTCCTTCTCAGTACCAATATTCACAGTAGTGATTTCATCAACTAAAGGTTTAACAAATCTTTCCTGCTCTTGATCAATTAATCGTTGCAAAATCGGAGGAATTTCTTCCTCGTCGTTTTCGTCAAAATTTTGAAAGTCCTGCTTTAAGCAATATATCAAAGGCACAGAAAAGTACTCGGAAACCACATCCACATTATTCTCATTAAATACTTCCAAACCGTCCAATTGTTCTGTTACAACAGACTCAAAGGAGAAAGAAAAAGATGACATGGACAAGACTGTGGCATCCGGGTTATCACCCCCAGGAATACCGGACTCAGACTCAATCGAGCTGGAACCTGATTCCGACTCACAAGACTCGGTGGAATCAGATTCCGGCTCACTACCTGACCCGGTGCTGCTGGACAAAAATCCCTCTTCATATTGCCAAATGAGAGAGGGTGCGATGGATGCATCCAAAATAGTTGATGGTAGGCCCGCAGCCGTTTCATTCCCGATCATGCATACCGAGAAGTTATCCCCCAAGCACTTCTGTTCGATCGGAGGATCTGAAAGTAGACATGCCAGCGCTACCCCCATTTCATTTTCAGCGTCCTCAGACTGCACTTCCTTACTCTGCTTAGCCTCAGCTAATAGGTCTGTCTGCTCTTCGGCAATGTTATCCCCAAGTAACTGCAGGTCAAAGAAAATCTCAAACCCCGGCACGCGCTTCCTCTCCGCGTTCAGCCACGGCTCTGGGAAGCCACAGAACGGAAAGTCCTCCCCCTCCCAGACGAAGCGTCCGTTTAGGGTATCCTGAATGGGCCGGTGCATTAAGTCAAAAGGCTTCCCCATCTGTTTCGCTCTGGATCTTCCGGCCATTTCCTTTCCTTTCCTCACCCAATCCTCTTTGGTGGGCAGATAACCCAAGCCAAAGGCATGTGGGTTATGTGGCACCTCGGCCAATGCTGCGACGCCCTTACGGCTGCTCTTTCCCAATCCCATCCCGGGGATATGTTGAAGCTTGTTCATGAAGTATACCGCTTGAGCACTGACATATACCCCCTCGTTAGCGGCCATGATGTCCTGTACAACCCGAGCCTCAGCAAGGGTGAAACCTGACATAAACACGTCCTCCATGCCGTGCTCAATTTCCAAAACTAGCGTAGATACTTCCGGCGGTGGATGGATCGATGAATTCCCAAAAACAATGGCTACTCCCTTTCCATAGGGGTATTTTACCATTTGATGCAAGGTAGAAGAGACTGCCTTGACTTGATGCAGCCACGGCCTCCCCAAGAGTAGATTGAAAGTGGCGGGAACCTCTAGGATATGAAAGTCAATTTCATGCTGCCCTGGCCCAACCTTGGTCTGGATCTTCACTGTTCCCATGACTTCTCGGCTTGTATTGTCGTATGCCCGAATCACCTGGGCTGTTGGTACGAAGTCTGCGGCCTTCAAGCCAATTGCATAGGCAGTCCTTGCTGGACATACATTGATGGCAGAGCCTGTGTCGACAAGTACCACGGGTATCCACTTGTTTCTGCACTCCACGGAGATGTAGAGTGGCTTGTTGTGGTTCGCACCCTCAGGTGGCAGTTCTTTGTCAGAAAAGGTCAACATCGGGGTAGCTCCTCCCGAAAAAACTAAGCCTACTAGCTATTCTGGCGTAGTTTTTATCGAAAGATTTGCCTTGTCCATGGCTGATAGGACAGCCTGTCTGTGCACTCGTTATGCCATAAGCAGTCCCCAGATGGAGATGTCTGCCTGTATCTTTTTTAACTGCTTTAGTACAGCCTCTTCTTCGACTTGCTTCTCTTTCTATCTCTCAGCTTCCTTATCTTTCCCAGATGTCTCCGGCTGGTCTAGGTGCGGGGGCATGAAATACCGTTCGCTTCTTGTCATGTAGTCAACTTCTCCAAGGTACCAGGTGTCATCGGGTTGGTTGTTCCCCCAATCTTCGTCCGTATGGGCAAGACATAAATCCTCATCTTCCCACCACATTCCATCAGTAGCCGACAGACACCTGTCTGGTTCTGGCATGATTGTTCTCGCACTCACGGTATCTTCCACCCCTATGCTCGCAGCATTCTCTATTCTTGCGCACACAGCAATTTCAGCCCTTACATGGGCCTTTGCCTTTCTGATTCTCGCGGGATCTTCAAATCTTTCTTGTTCCGACCGTATCAACACAGCTGGCTGCTCAATAATTCCTGCATTCAGAATGCTCCAATCTCTAGCGGAATTCTTAACACCGGCGCTCCCCGGCGATGTATTCTGTTCTCTGAATCTTTCGACTATCGCCAACATTCATGCCCCTGTCGGACTCTGTCCTGGTTGGAACTCTTCCACTACATCTGGTTGATCATCTAACCACCCAGTGGCCTCTGCTGATTCTTCATAGTCAAACCAGTTGACTGCTGCGCCCCCTGGATCTTGGTCACTGTAAAACTAGAGATTGGCGAGGTCTTCTTCCACAGCCTTTAAATCATCTGTTCCCTGTCCCAGACTATCCCCTTGGATCACACACAGTACTCCTCCTGTTGGTAATTCCACATCTGGCCCATCCTGGCCTATTGATGAAATGTAGTCACCCGGACTATATGTCTTCTCAACACGACTCCCAGATTCTACAGACTCTGACTCAACAACCTTCTTCTCCTTTGGGATCTCCTCTCTCTTGTTCTCGATAGTCACCACCATTGGCTTAGGTCGGGTCATAGAGGTGTCCATCATGCACAAGTCGGTGCAGTCAGGAAGGAGTACCTCTGGTTTAGGCAGGTGGGAAGGAGTGATATAGATGCTAGGATCGTAAGGCACGACCCCAGTTTGGATGAAGTTGATCCTTTTTGGCGGTGGAGCTTGGTTATGTGTGGGGAGAGGGTTTGTTGTAACATTGGGTTTCTCGGGAGGCAGAATCACGCCATTATCAATGAGATCTTGAATCTCATGATGTAATCGGAAGCACAGATCGGTGTCATGACCGTGCTATTGGTGAAATACGCAATATTTGGCTGGGTTGTAGGTAGGGGGAAGTTTTTCTGATAGGGGCCGCGGTTCTAACGGCTTCAGATGCCCTTTTCTGATTAAAACCCCCAGAGCTTTGGATAGGGGCATATATAGTGGAGCGAAGGTTCTCGTGTTTTTGGGTGGGTACTTGGCTGTTTGGGTATGGCTTCCGGACGCGCCGGAGAATGGCACAGCTGCCATGGTTCTTGGAGGGGGGTGGTGGTGACCATGCTCACTTCGGAGGCTCTTGTAGTTGTAGTACCGCTCGGACCTGCATTAGTGTTGCGGTTGAAAGTTCTTCAGGGTTGCTCCCGGTCATTATCAATTAAGCCTTGCTTTAAGACATCCTCAATATGCACCCAATTTCATGTAGATCAGAAAAGGTAAGGAAGGGGAGTACAATCATCTTTTGCATCAACTTCGGCTGAAGATTGCGCACAATCATCCGAATCTGGTCTTTGTCTGTAGGCCTTAGGGTCATCATCGAAGCCTTGGCCCTCCATCTAGTCACGAATTCTGAGAAGCTCTCTTTAGGCTCTTGCCATGTTGTCTCGAGATCACGGGTTGTAATATCGATCTGTGTATTGTATGAGTATTGCATAATGAAGGCCTCGGCCATCTCGTCCCAGTTTCTCTTGACATCATCTTCTAATTTGGCATACCAAATGGCCGCTACACCTGACAGGGTTCGGCCGAACAGAGACAGCTTCTGAAGTCTGCTGAGGCCCATTGGCCTTAAGATGTCTGAAAACAATCTCAGGTGCACCATGGGGTCCCCGGACCCATCAAATCGATCAATGCGCGGCATTTTGAATCTGTTAGGCAGCGTCACAGCTGCGTCGGTATACCCATCTTCTATGTCAGGGATGGTCTTGACTCCCTGGGATCTTTTGAACAGCTTTTCGAGCTTGCTCAAGTTCAATGCTGTGGGATCTGTCTCGAACTCAAAGGGAGATTCCGGTAGGTTGGTGGGTGTTTTGGATAACTGGGGTTGGATTTGGGATATGATCGAGGGTGGAGGTGGTCCCGTGGGAATGTCCGTGTCATTCTGAACATTAGCTGTCTCCCCGGGAGTGGGAATTCCTGGCGGGGGAGGAACTTGTTACGAATCAGATGCTCCGGTTCGCTGCTGTAACCTTACGATTAACTCTGCATGTTCATTCATAACCGTGGCCTGCTGCTTGGCGAACTCTGCCTGTCGGACAGCATCCTGCTGCATCATTTTCATACTCTCTTGGAGCTGGCACACCATCTCCTCTAAATTGGCCATATTGTTCTGATCTGACTGAATTATCGGTGTATGTTCCCTTTCTGTGGGAGAAACAGAACCCTGATCCCTACTGTACTCAGGTGGGGTAGACAAAGCCCTCTGTACTGACTGCTGAACTGATATCCTCTGCCTAACTGCCTTCCGTCTAGTAACCGGGGGTAGAGAGTGGTACACTGGTTGTCCGTCTACCAGATCAATGGAGCCGACGACCTCTAATCCAGAGTGCTTGGGGAATATCGACTAGGTCAGAAGCAATTGTGCTCGACTACCTAGTAAAAAGATAAATAAAACAAATAAATAAACGGGCAATTGGACAGCGTAACAACGTAAAATAAACACGACACGCAGTTGGGTGTCACAACAAATTGCCCACAAGCTGAATGTATTGTTCCTTAATCATTGATCACCGTTTCCAAATTGCAGTCCCAAAGTCTAAATCTGATACCCATAGATGACTAATTCCCAAAAATACTGATGCCCGCAGGCCTAACACTCAAACTTGCGAACTGATATGTGTGTTCCCCTACATAGATACACTCTAAAACACATAGCAAGTAAAGAGAGCCAAAACACCCCTATAGAGGGGTAGCGTTTCCCTGTCCTATTTTGTCAGGAGCTAGGGTTTCACTATGCACGCAGCAGTTTTCAAACAACCTAACATCGGGTAAGCAACCTGTCCTAATTTGGAATGGTCACTATGGATTTCGATATGCACTAGGCCGAATGGTCGAAAAGGGTGCCCCGGTAAAACCGGGGTTTGTGTTTCCATACTGTCAGAGCCCACAACCGGTCAGCCTTATGGCATTCTTTGAAAAAGTCAAGCCTCCGGCAAACCATTCAGGAATGGCAGATGGCAAACACGGTGTCCTAGGCGCACCAATGCACATGTAATGCAAAGAGACACATAAATGAAATCAAAATAGGATATCACGAGTTCGAGTCAAGCTCTCTAAATCCCCAGCAGAGTCGCCAGAAACTGTAGACGCGCCCGCGGGCCTCACTATAGCTCGGACTCAATTTGTGTTACGATCCTTATTCTGAACCAAAGAGTCCAAATCTGGCAAATCGTTTTGAGAAACAGATTTTTGAAAGAAGTGCCAAACATGGACTCCTTTGCCAGATATAGAGTCGCCACCTAAATATTTTTTATGGGGGAATTTAGGAAACCCTGACTCGGTGCCAAAGGCCATGTGTCCGTCATCACCAAAGTTGCCTCGGCTCGGGAGCTTGGGTATGATTGGGGAAGGTCAGCTATGAGCACCCCCTCTCACCCGATCCGAAGATCGGCCTCTACTAACCGTGATATCCGTTTTTGAAAACGTTGTGTGTTCTTATTCCGGTTATTAGCCTAGAATTACTATGTTATGCGCACAGCAAACAAGTATAGACCAAATCGCCTAGATTGGAACAAAACATCGCATATCCGTTTGTTTGGAAAACAGTTTGAAATTTGCTACTCGTAAGTAGGCTAAAAAAAAAAACACGGATTTCAATGAGTTGTTCCAACTAAAACAATCCAACCTTCACCCATAGGCATTCAAGTAGTAATATCATGCAAACATATAGCCGCATGGCAAGCATACTGTCATGGCAACACTCACATGCATGCGGTATGCTAAAGCACGAATGCTTACTGAGTACTCCGAGCCAAAACAAAAACTAGTTAGTAATCATATGCATGATCCTAGTTCATGTTAAAATGGCTAATGCAACACATGCAAAATGCAACTAAGATAGGCTCAGCTAATGTACAATGACATGTGAAATGCTACAACTAACACGTATTCAATTTGGAATTGACATACAAATGCAGTTAGAATGATGCGCCGAGCCTGGTGCATGCAAGACAAATGTATGAATGCACGTATGCATAGCATAAGGTATGCTAATTTAAATATGCCCTAGTCTACCATCATAAGCGGGTAAATAAAAGGGAAGAAAGACGTAGGTTTGGAAGACATACACACACTCACGCACACTTATTACACAATTGCCCTCGCTTAGGGGGTTCAAATAAATATTACAGTCCGAATAAATAATACTAAATTAATTATTACAAAACTTCTAATTTAATTAACAAATTAAATGCAAAGGGAAGGTGGCCACAGCCCCTGCCTCGGGATGCGCGAATAATGCGTGCTCGATTTGGACTGCCGGGAAATTCGCTGCCATAGCATTGCTACCTCTGTTTACATTGCCTAGCTCCCCTAAAAACTACACAAGTCTCAAGATAGGTTCTTTTCACACTGTGGAACACCACCGGCTGGGAGGGATGACCACCGGCCGTAGTAAATGCTCATCGGCCTTTGATAAAGCTATCAGCCACCAAAGGGTGGCCGGTCGGCACTGTATGTGGCCGGTCAGCCAGAAATTCCTGCAGAACCTGCAGTTGACAGCAGCAGAGGGCAAGGCAGTGTATGGCATGGAATTTTGAGCAAATGTGAGCATGGCCACACTCCTTATCATGCAACAGGCTCAAGGGAGTATGACCCTCGACCCTCGGGCCATCAATTGTTCATTTTGATGCATGATGGCCTAAGAGGCCAAGTTTGCAATTTGATGCAAGTGCATGCAACCAAAAAAAAAAAGATGAATGCCAACACCCTATCATTTTGAGGTCAAGGGGATTGACGACCGAGGGTTGAGACGTGTTACATCACTTGGAGTATGAACACTCCTCAATCCTCATACTTGGCTTGACACCCCAAACCAAGCCAAATGTAATGCATGGATGCAATATACAATGCAAAGTGATGCAACTCATGCAAGATAACATGAACATGCTAAGCTAATGCAACATGACACTATCTAATCCTGCATGCTAGACTAATGCAATATGGACATACCAAGCATACAACAAGACTATGTAATGCCATTAACTAAACAACATGCAAACATGTGAAAATGATGCAATGTAAACATGCAACCAATGCAATACAACATGCAAGCATGCAAAATATGCAAAGAAGGACTTATACTGAAATGAGAGGACCTCAGCCCACCCCCAAAACAGTGGCCTAAGAGGATACACAAGAGCACAAATGATACATGCAAGCATGCATACATCAAGGTCCATCACCTAAGCATAAAAGGGGACAACTCTAAGCATACTTAAAGGCGATATATATGGGCATTAAACCAACATGCTAAGCTCTGAAAATGAATAGAGAGTGATGCCGAATCAAACAAAAACATGCAAGCAAGACATGCCACAATGACCAACACTTGAAGCCAATAAAGGGGGTCAAACCAAAGCTATGTCAACCAAACCTTAAAGGACCAAAATGACTTAAAACAGTCCCAAGGGACCCCAAAACAAGACTAAAGCATACATAGATCATGGACAAAACATGCCAAGGAATGAGTCCAAAACATGGGCATTCAAGGCCAAAAATGGGAGCATTGCTCAACACCTCCCCCAAGCAAGCACGACATGAATTTCTCAATACAAAACAGAGTTTTAGCATGCAAAAAGGGCCCTCAAAACCCACTGATATGGCAGCCTAATGTCTAAACACATAGGCATGCACAATCACCACTTTCCAAGGCAGAAAAGAACAACCTTTCAAGGCAAGAAAGTGATGATGAATGTGGGCATACAAGCATGGATTAGGGACTGAAATGGCATATGAAATGACTCCAAATCATTGAAACAAACCAACTAAAGCATGCTAGTGACACACACTCAAGGTTCACAAGCCAAAATACAAAGGAGCTATACCAAACATGGCAAATAGAACCAAACCAGCACCCAACAGACCTCAATCATGATAAATCATGACCAAAAGCTTCACAAAGCTAGGCAAGAATATGCAAGCACGATGGTCTAATGGCTAGATGCATTTCTAGGCAAAATAGGGGAATACAAAGCAAGTGTATTAACCATGTAAGGGACCACAAATCCGTCCCAAAACAGAGGTAAGGTATGCCCAAATAACACCCAAAAACCTCTGAAATAGGGCCAAATGCAACTAAGCATACATGCTACCCTTATGAGCCAAAACATGAGCAAAATGAGAGACCAAGGGAGAGGGGTGTCGCTCCCCTATGCAAGACCTCAAAACCCCTTCTTCACCATTGAAAATCCACTGGATTTCAGTGGTGAGAAGGCCAAGACTCAAGAGTAACCAAAGCTTAAGAAAGAAAGCACCAAAAGGGCCAAACAAGGCCTAAGAGGGGAGGTCGACCCCGAACCACAAAAGGACCTTAATGAAAGATCTCAAGCATGCAAATACAAGACTTTTTTATGTTATACACAAAGCTAAAATCAGCATGCAAGGCAGGTCAAAAACTAATGCAAGATTGGGGAAAATAAAGCAAAAGTCTTACCCTTGAAGAACACTTCAAGAACAGCTTGTCCAGCCACTCTCTTCTGACAAAAATCAGTCCAAAACTTCAAAAACAAACCCTCAAAGCCCCTCAAGGTCGAAGCAAGGTGTAATGGTGTGTGTCTTAGTGCAAAACTAAGGTCAAAACACACTTTCTAGGCCTCCAAACACACACTAAGGATGAGAGAGAGGGAAATATAGAGAGAGAGAGTATATGACAGATGTATATATGTATAATCTCTGGTTTTTTGTTCAAAATCTCTAACCCTCTACAATGGAAGAAGAGAGGTGCTTATGTAGGCAAAAGAAATGGTCTCAAGCTTCTCAAAGAAGCTAAGTAAAAGGGGTCAAGGCTTCTTGAGGAAGCTATGATAGCTGGCCAAGGTTCATGAGGAAGCTTTGACAAAGGGTCAAGCTTCCTCAAGAAGCTTTGACCAAAAGGGGGCAAAAGGGGCAAAACAGCCACATGTTAGCCCCGGGGTAGGTTTGGTGTATCCCAGCTAGCACAGCTGGCATGCACCATGCCTGAAGAAGGCAAAAAGGTGTTACCGGCCAAAAAAGGAGGTTGCCAGCCAAACAGATAGCCGGCCGGCCATATGGAGTGCCGACCGACCATTGGTATTAAGAAACCATGGCCGGTGTCAGCAATTAATGGCCGGTGATGCAAAGGGAAGGCTGATGGGGTGTGGGGATGGTCAACAAGCCATTCCCTACCCCTCAAAGCAAAAACACAAGTATTTGGTGCGAAACCAAACGCAAGACGAACAAGTTGAGAGATCTTGAGGCAAGGCGTGCAACCAAGGCCTTCAGGAACTCAAATCAAACACGATCATGGATGATCACCGAGTGTCCCCACTGGTGACGTCCAAGTCTTGAGGACAGTCAAAAATGGGGTATCTACAGATGGAAAATATCAAGAACGGTGGGGGCCATCATGCCACACCAAAACTGAAAAAAGTTGAAAGCCATGTTCCAAAAACAAAGAGCAGTAGGAATCAAGAAAGGGTCTTCAGGAATGATAAACCTGGAAAGACGAAGGGTATCAAGAATACAGAGCTCTTGCAGGTCGTCTTCTCTTGCAGGCATAACTCTGTCATACCATTCCTCTCATTCAGTTCTCAATGTCGGCCAGCAACGGTGAGGTCGGGTCATTCTCCAATTTCTCCAATCGAGCCCCCCTTTGTAGAGAAGAAAATGGTCCTCTAGACGAGGGTATAAAGTTGGAAGTTGAGCAGGAGCTTCTCAAAAGATGGGACCTAAGACATATTCTTGTTTGTTGTTGTGGCGAGGAACGAAGAGGCGGCCGTCTATGGCACTTGATCCATCAGCTGTTTACTTAGCAATCTCTTCATCAATGCATCTTTTCAAAGCCATGGTTGGGCTTATACGATCACCAGCAAGCACTTTCAGAGAAGAAGAATCCATTGGTAGCAAGCAGCAAGGAAGAAGCGAGGAAGAGAGGGTTAACAGAGGAGAAGGGTTTGCGTTTTGAGCGAGCAAGTGATTTCATAGCACGAAATAAAAGAGTTTTTAAAAGCCTTTGTGTCTGGAAGGTATATCGCGTAATTCATTAAGTACTAAAAGTACAAATACGAAGAGCTTCCTTCAATATTGATACTTTTGGAGGAAAAAACACATCCCAGATGTTGAGGCCAACTTCGAAGTATAGTATTTGGCTTCGAAACTAGATTGTGGCGCCAAAAGTCAAATAACAAACGGCTTCGAAAATGAGAAGCCGGCTTCGAAGTACATTTCATACCTATGGATGTAAGAATGCACAAGTATTCATTTACTTCAAAGGGATTAAAGACCTGTTTTAGGTTTCTCAATAAAAGTAATGTCCTTCGAAACAAAACTTGAGATCCCTTAAGGATGGGAAGTGGTGTTCGAAACATCAAACCAATAGTTGGTTTATATATATTCAGAAAAGATTGTCTTTTCAGAGTAAAACAGTGCAGCCCTCAAAAGGAGCTTCCATATTTTTGAAAATATGGACTGTTGTTTAAGGCGAAATGGTCAATTTAAAACTGATTGATCATACTAAACCAAGACCATATGTTGGTTATGATTGAAACAAGTTTTAAGGCGTAAGATTGTTAGATTCGAAGCACGGATTCTGAATGAAAATCAGCAAGAACTGTCAACTATATTCCATAAATTGGAAAAGTTCATATTGATTCTTTTTAGTGTTTCTTTTCAAACAATTGAGTCCAAATTCGAAGGGTAAGATTGTTCAGTTCGAAGCCCTAAATTTGCTTTTAAAGACAAACGGAGACAAAATCAAACAATGCCAAATAAAGACAAAGTCTTAGTTGTATTAAAGTAAAAGCAATTACATTGAACGGCCCTCTTTGGGTACAAATTCAAGCTCTTAAAAGTAGGGAATAGAATAAATAACAAGATCGTGAAATTTGGTCCAACTATGATCAATGAATTTCTATTCTTTCTTTATTCTATCCTCTATTTCTTCTAGGATTGTGCTCTCACTTTATAAAAGAGCTCTTTAGCCTTTATTTCGAATGTTGTTTCTCTCAATCCTTGTTCTAACTCATCTATATCCAAGTCATCCCAGTACGCAGAATCTTTATTCTTGAAGTTTTCGAATTCTTCAATGAAGTTCTCTGATTTGTACTGGGCATGAACTCGAAGGGACGAGAGTTGGTCCAAAGATTGAGTGGTGGCTGTAGAGGTCCGATGCCAGTGGAAAAGCGAGGGAAGTTGGTCCAAAAACAAGTGAAGCTTTGTTTGGGAGAGGGCATTGAGGGCATGACCCCGAGTCAGAATGTCACAAGCCCATCAAAGATTCTTGAGAGGGACTTCATCCTCAAGAACACTGAAGGGCAAATGAGAGAAGGCCGCAAGCAGGAATTGGGCTTGCTTCCGCTTAGCTGGAGTAGGGGGAGGGGGAGGCTTGTAAGGTGGAAAGACCTTATCCGCAGAGAGGGCAAGCCTCAGTCTTTTTGTCCAACAAGAAGTTGGCAGAGGAGAAGGTATGGAAGCCTCCACTTCAGGAGGAAGAGCAAAGGCAAAAGGAACAAGGGCATTAATATAATCGAGCCGGTCAGAAGAGCAAAGCTTCGTCTTCTGGGCTAAGAACGATGGATTGTACCCTTGTGCCTCTTCGGGGCATCGGGCAGCGTGCACTATCTTTGTAAGCATGGAGGATGTGTACCATACTATAAGCAGATTTTTCTCTAAACAGCGTCGATGGTTGATGGGCACGTAAGGATAGACCACCGAGCTTCGCGCATGGGAAGGGAACTCTAAAGGGTCAGTAAACTCAACAAAGTGATGGTTGATTCGCTCCCTTAAATCACAGGCCTCAGGTTTTGACCAGCTTGTCCAGTCAAAAGCCCCAGAGGAAGAAAAAGTTGCAGCCTTATCCCATGCAGAGGATTGTGAAGAAGAACCTCTCATGTCTATATTTGCGACTTTCTGAATCAAATGATTAAGAGCAGTTTGTTCGTAGTCCAAGGGTGAGTCAAAAGAAGAACTTCCCATGTCCATATTTGTAAGTTTCTTAATCAAAGGATTAAGGGCAATGTGTTCGTAGTCCAAGGGTTGATAATTTGCAAAGGCATCAATGACCTGAATATAGAAAGGTGGGTAAAGGTGGCTAATTAATGCATGGAGGTTCTTTCGAGGAAGAACAGCATTATCAGATGACTCTTTGTGTGCTTGATCAATGGAGGAGAAAATTGATTCGACCATAAAAAATGTATCAGTCTGTTCGAATACTAAGGTGGTGGGGGTGTTCAAAAGATTAAAGAAGGGTTTAATGCAGATGATGAATGACAGTTGCATTTCTGGAAGAATGCAAAGCCCATGCACGTTCTAAGGCGTGGTGTAGACACCCCATTTTTGACCGTCCTCAAGACTTGGACGTCACCGCTTGAACACCCGGTGATCACCCTTGTTTGTGTTTGTCTTGAGTTCCCAGAGGTCTCGGCTACGCGTCTTGCCTCAGAATCTCTCGACTCGACTGTTTTGTGTCTAGTTTTGCACCAAACACTTGTGTTTTGCCTTGGAGGGGCAGGGAATGGCTTGTGGGCCATCGCCGCACATCACCGGCCATGGCTTGAGGCCACCGGCTGTGTTTTGCTGCCACCGGCCAAATGTTTGGCCGGCCAGCACTATAGATGGTCGACCGGCCATTTTTTTGGTCAAATTGCATTGTCGACCGGCCATCTGTTTTGGTCAAATTATATTTTTGGCCGGCCGACCACTGTGCATCTGCTTTTGCAGATATTTTATGCTAGCTGGCATACACTTTGTTCCCCTCCATACACGTGTATGGAGGGATCTCCCTCTTGGCTAGCTTGTCTTGTAAGCTTGCAAGATTGAACCTTCTATAAGAGGAGGCCTCTTCTCCCTCTTTTAGGTTAGACAAGATTTTGATGGAGAGCTCTGGTTTTAGGGTTTGAGTTGTGTATCTATCCTATAACTATATCTCTCTCTCTCTTGCATTTGTGTGTGTTTAGCCTTAGTATTGCACACAAACACCCACCATCACACCTTACCTTGATTGCTGAGGGGCCAGAGGTCTTTTCTTGAAGTTTTTAGACTGGTTTGGAGCCAAACAAGCAGCTGGAGTGCTGTTCTTGAAAGAGGTCTTCAAGGGTAAGGACTTTACCTTTAAATACCCCATTTTTGCATAGCTTTTTTACCTATGTTGCAACTATTTTTAGGCTTTTCATATAATATATAAAAGTTCTGTTTTTGAGTCCTTTAAATAGTTGTTTAAGAGTGTTTTGAGCTTGAGGTTGTTTGACCCCTCTTAAGGCTTGTTTGGCCTTTGTTTTTGTGCTATTTTGGTGAGCTCTGAGACCATTGTGTTTGGGCCTTCTCACCACTGAAATCTTGAGGGATTTCAGTGGTGAGGATGGTGCCTTGAGGTCCCAAGAAGGAGAGGGCCACCCCCTCTCCTTGTTGTCCTTGAAAAGGGCTATTTTTGCCTCTTGAGAGAGCATCTAATTTAGGTTCATGTTGGACATGCCTTAACTGATTTTTATGCTTATTATGTCATAATATAGCTTTTTTTTTACTTGGTTTAGACACACCATGCTTGCTTAGCATACTTGTCTTGTAATGCCATCTTTAGGTCTTAACAAGCTTTAGGTTTTGATCCTTGTTCTAGCATGATTTTGGCCAAGCTTTGTGAAGCTTTTGTGTTTGTTTTAGCATGCTTAAGTTCTGTTCTTGGTTGTTTTGGTCGACCATAGCATGCTTAGCATAGCCACCTTGCATTTTGGCTTGTTAGCCTTAGGTGTGTGAGTGTGTAGCATGCATTACTTGCATTATTTTAGTGGTTTGGAACCACTTACCATGTTATTTCAGTCCTTATAACATGCTTGCATACTTGCATTTGATACTCCTTTGTTGCTTTAAAAAGTTGTTGCCTCATGCTCCATGAATGTGCTTCTTTGTATGCTTGCATGTTTAAGCCACTTAGATGCCATCTAGGTGTTCCCTTAGCATTGTCTAGGTCTACCTTGAACCTATTTTAAGTCCTCTTGGCCTTGTGAGGCTTGGTTGACTTAGCCGTGGTTTAAGTCTCCTTGACTTGCCTCAAATACTTGGACCAATTGCATGTCATGTTTGTCTTGTTTAAATTGGTTTGGCACCATTATTAACATGATTTCTAGAGTTTACATTGCATGCTAATTGTCCATGTTTAGGGTCTTTTAAGTGTGCTTAAAGATTGCTTGTTTGATGCTTAAGTGTTGGCCCATCAATATGTACATGTGTGTGTGTGTGTGTAGGCCCTCATTTCCATAGCATTGGGCACTGTTTTAGGCTTGTTTGAGGGCTACCTAAATTAGTTTAAGTCCACCCCTTTGCATGTTGTTGCATGCTCACCTTGTGTGTTGTTGCATGATTGAATGAAGTCACATGCTTGCTTGTATGCTTGAACATCCATATTGTGTCTTGCATACTTGTAGGTTGCATTGCTTCATGCCTTACATGCTTCTTTAGTTAGGTTGTGTGCCTAACCTACATTACACATTGCATTGCCATGTTGCATACTAGCCTCCATACCTAGGATGCATTGCATTGGCATGCATGCTTCACCTCTTGAGTTGAGTATGATAGAGGTTGAGCCCCCTTTCCTTGATTATGTGCATTGCATTCCATATCAAAATGCATACTTGGTTCCTTGGGCCATCATGCATGGAAATGCACAGTTGGTGGTCCGAGAATCGAGAATCATATCCCTTTGAGTCATGAATATGATAAGGGGTGTGATTGGTGCATACATTGCTTGAAATGCATTGCCATGCTATGTTTTGCCCTCTACTGGTGTCAAAAACAGATTCTGCAGGAAGATTTGGCCGGCCGGCCATCTACAGTGCCGACCGGCCGTCCATAAGTGGCCGATGGATTAATTTGTGGCCGGTGACCATTCTCCATGGCCGATGACCAATTCCCTTAGCCGGTAGTGTTCCACAGCATTCAGGGAAGCAACCTTGAGATTTGTGCAGTCTTCAGAGATGGATAACAGTCAAAGCAGAGGCAACTTGTGCATGGCAGTGGCTTTTCGAGCGGAGCCGAGCGCGCATTGCATTGGGCCCTCTTCCCGAGGCTGTTTACTGCTTTCATTAGATTAGTTAATTTGTTAATTAATTAATTGGTCTATAATATTTAATTAGCTTGTAGGTTAATTAATTTGTATTATTCTTTCGGTCCCTCCGAGCGAGGGAAAATTTATAATAAGTGTGGGTGTGTGTATGCATGTCTTCCAACCCCCACTTCTTTCTCCCTTTTACTTACCTGCTTTTGATGGTTAGTATTAGGACATGTTTACTTTAGCATACCTTATGCTATGCATGCGTGCATCATTCATTAGTCTTGCATGCACCAGGTTCGGCGCATCATGCTAACTGCATAAAGTATTTCAAATCTAACTTGAATACATGCTATCTGTGCATTTTCACATGTCATCCTTAGATTAGTCGAGCCTATTCTAGATTGCATTATGTATGCGTTGCATTAGCCACTTAACATGGACTTGGATCATGCATTGATTGTTAACATGTTCTTGTCTTGGCTCGGAGTACATTGTAAGTATTTTTATGCTTTAGCATCTCGCATGAGTGTGAATGTCAACATGATAGCATGCTTACCATGTGGCTAGATGCTTATGTGATATAAACTGCTTGAATGCCTGTGGGTGAAGGTTGGATTGTTTGAGTTGGAACAACTCGTTGAAATCCGTGCTTTAGCCTACTTGCGAGTAGCAAATTTCAAACTGTTTTTCAAACAAATGGCTATGCAATGCTTCGTTCCAAATTAGACGATCTAGTCTATATTTTTGTGTTGTGCACATCACATAGTAATTCTAGCTAATTAACTGGAATAAGAACACATAACGTTTTCAAAATCGGATATCATGGTTAGCAGAGGCCGATCTTCGGATCGGGCGAGAGGGGGTGCTCATAGCTGACCTTCCCCAATCGTACCCAAGTTCCCGAGCCGAGGCAACTTTGGTGATGACGGACACGTAGCCTTTGGCACCGAGTCAGGGTTTCCTAAATTCTCCCATAAAAATTATTTAGGTGGCAACTTTGTATCTGGCAAAGCAGTCCATGTTTGGCACTTCTTTTCAAAAATCTGCTTCTCAAAACGATTTGTCGGATTTGGACTCTTTGGTTCAGATTAAGAACCGTGACAAAACGAGTCCGAACTGTGGTAGCATAAGTCCCTCGGGGCGCGTCCACAGTTTCTGGCGACTCTGCTGGGGATTTTAGAGAGCTTGACTCGAACTCGTGATATCCCGCTTTGACTACACTTATGTGTTTCTTTGCATTGCATGTGCATTGGTGTGCCTAGGACACCGTGTTGGCCGTCTGCTATTCCTGAACGGTTTGTCGGAGGCCTGCTTTGTTAAGCGTGCCGTAAGGCTGACCGGTTGCGGGCTCTGCCAGTATGGGAACACAAATCCCGATTTTACCGGGCACCCTTTTCGACCATTCGACCTAGTGCATATTCGGAATCCATAGTGACCATTCCAAGCTAGGACAGGTTGCTTACCCGATGTTAGGTTGTTTGAAACCATTGCGTGCGTAGTGAAACCCTAGCTCCTGACAAAATAGGACAGGGAAACCCTACCCCAATGTAGGGGTGTTTTGGCTCTCATTTCCTTGCTATGTGCTTTTGCAGTGTATCTATACAGGAATGCACATATCAGTTTACAAATTTGAGTATCAAGCCTGAGGGCACCAGTATCAGTGTTTGTGAGAATCAGTTATATCTGCGGGTATCCGATTCAGTATTTTGGGCAGTGATTTTGGGAAACAGTGATTAGTAGTAGAGTACGGTTGTCCGGCTACACCTGTGTTTGACCCGTTTGGGCTGAAATGCTGCTTGTTTTTCCTTTCAGTTCAGAGAATTGATACAGAATAGCCAGTGTTCCCCCTTGCTGAGGCAAGATAGATATCTGATTCTTCAGTCACCATTCAGTACGGCGGACTTATCATGACGCAGAACTCGGAAGAGATTATGGTGATGGCAGCCGCACTAGATCAAGGAATCACCTTGCAAAGTGAAAGCAATGTTGATGTGCTGCATCCACCCAGGTCGCCTGCTGCGCACCCTGTCTGGGCCCCCCAGTTGTATCAGGCTCGTGAGCCCACCACATTCGAATTGATGGGGATGATAGGTGACCTCCAGAGGTCCGTGGCGGATCTTGCTTACGGGATGTCGGCTTCGCCACCACCTGCACCATATGCTGGAAATTTTGTGTCACAGGATCCCCCGCTATTAGGGCGGATTGTGATTGAACTTAGCCAACCCGAGGTGGTCTCAAGCTATAGCAATGACGTATCAACATCAACCCAAACCCTCGATCAGGCTGAGGCCAGAGGCAAGAACAAAATGGAGGTAGATGCCGATTCCATTGAACAACTGCTGTGGGCAGTCGAGGCTTTGAAAGCCGGGGGGATGAGTAAACAACAGGTATTCACAGTTGTGGCCAAGGCTGTGGATGATGTTTTCCCCACTCTAACCGAAGGCAGTACAAGCCAGTCAGAAAATCGGGATAGGCCCCGTCATGCTAGAACAGTTCCTTCCACTCCCAACCCTGTACCTGGGAAAGATCAGAAAGTCAAGGCAGTGCCTGCCGACCCTTTCGCTAGTGCATCTAGCAAGAATACTCAGACTTCAAAGTACCTGCCCTGAGGGCGCAGGGTCTTCCACGCTCTCTACATGCCTTTGTCTAAGGCACTCCAGATCCTTGCCAAAAGAGGGCACCTTAAACCCCTCGAGCCTCGGCCTCTCTCTCAGAATCTCCCTCTCACACATGATGCTGCTTTGTACTGCACGTACCACCAGCAAACTGGTCATGCTATCGATAATTGTTTCCGCCTTCGTCATGAGGTACAAGATTTGATCGACAATGAGGTTATCCTCCCACCCACCTCAGCCAAGTCTATTACTACCCAGCTATTGGACTTCGAAGGTACTGTGAGTATGTGATCAGGGTTAGACCACCTGTGGGCAACACCCGGTGTATTTTGGATGTGGTGTCTGGCACGTATTTTTGAGCATCCGCGAACGCTAGTTTTGTAAATACTGGCTTGTGTATCGAGTCAGTTCTTTGTTTGGTTTTGCGTCTGTCTTATCGTCTTGAGTCAGTTCTTTTTGCTTAAGGGTCTGTCTTGTTGTAGCGAGTCAGTCCCCTTGTATAGAATGTCGGGTGGTTCTGAGGTTGTTGCCTCGAACACCATTTTGTTTTGTAATTACCCTTTTGCCTTTTTTCAGGTCTCTCTCTGCTGTGGAGCTAGTTGCAACCAGGAAATTCGAATGAAACAGCTACGGCTATCACGTTTCCGTGCTTATTGCTATTTTGAGCTTGTTGTACCAGAGGATCTGAATGGAACGACAGTGCATTCCACCTGCTCTCTTGTGCCCCGAAAATCATTGTGATGGCCTAAGTTTTTCAAAAACCTTTTTGAACACTGTGGTGATGAAAACGAAGAGGAAGGAATTCCTCAGGTTTTGCAAAACTTTGATCAATTTGAGAGAAAGATAGGCGTGCTAAGCCTTTAATGACCGAAATCATGCTTGTTAGCGTGAGTACTGAGAAGGACCCTGGCTTGATCCAGACTGGTTCCACACTATCTTCAGCGCGAGCGATTTGTCGCTTTCGTAAAAACTTTCAAAAACAAAATGTTTTGCACGGTCCTGTGAAGACCTGTGTGGAATCGCTCTTGAGATTGTGCAGCCTAGGATCGCTCTCAGCCTCAAGATTCAATCCGTTTGTTTCCAAATCTTGAACCCATTCAGAACATTCAACGGTCAGCTGCCATATGAGGCCTGTGTGGCCAGGTTTGGAGCTGCCCTCGGACAAGAGGCACCAAAGTCAGATAAGGAGGTCAGACGTCGTCAACAGAAGCTTGTGAAGCTAGCACAGAAGCACCCCTTAAACCAGGGGCAAAAGTGTCTGATATGCTTGAAGAGCCGAAAATGGGTCTTTCTGCAAATCAAACAGTCACTCTCTTGGATACGGATGACTTCAAAACCCTAAAACCATTTGGCATGGACTTGTTACACTTTTACCCTTTGAGAGGCTCGTTGGGCCAAAAACCCGGAAGGGCGACCCAGGCAAAAGTTAGAGCAAAGAAAAAATAAAAATACCAAAGAAAAAATACAAAAGAAAGAAAAAAAAGAGAAAAAAGAAACAAAGAAAAAGAAAAAAATGCAGAAGATGTATATAAAGAAAAGAAAGCAAAAAAATAATAAAAGAAAAGAAAAACAAAGCTCGCAAGGTCGAAAACCCACATCGAGCGCCTTGGCAAAAGTTAGAGCCTAAAAAGTGAAGGTTAAAATACCCGAGTGTACCTTAACCGGAACAACGTAAGGCTTGATTCCCAGATTGGGATACATAGGCAACTTCATCCTGAAGTCCAGCCCCCAACGCTTTCATAGCAACTTTGTCCATGTAATGGTTTTGATCATTCTTGCCTTCTCTGAATCCGACAGTTCGGTTGTGACATCGTGAACTATGTAGGCTTGATTCCCATGTTTGGGATACGTAGGCAACTTCATCCTGAAGTCCGGCTAGCAACGCTTTCAAAGTGACTGTGTCCATATATTGATTCTGATCATCTTCGTCTTCTCCGTGTCCGAGAGTTCGGTCGTGATCATCGCTAATGAGGACCGTTTACAAAATGTTGTGGCATCGTCCAGACAAGGGGCAACTTTCCGTTGCCGTGAGGCACCATTCAAACCAGGGGCAACTTTTCGTTGCCGTGCCGTGCCATCCATACCAGGGGCAATTTCCCATTGCCTCCGATCCAAAGTTGTGCATCTTAAGAGTAAGTTTCGTGCTCGTTGAGCATTGACCGTTTGCAAAAATAGTTTTTGAGTTTTTTTTACTGAGGTTGACTATGTCTCGAAAACTATTCCATCTTTTCCAAAAATTGGACCACTTTTTGGACCCAAGAAAGGAAAATTTTCAGTGCTCATAGCCTAACTTGTATGATTTTCAAATCCAAATCGAGCAAGTATGTTAATCTAACTCTCGCGTTGGTCAAATTTGTTTTAGTAGAAAACCAAAACAAAAAATGGTCAAAGTGATGAACTAGGGGCACAGTTGAGTCAGGCTACCTGTCTTTTCTCCGTCACCAGCATACTTGCCAAAAAGGGCACAACTGAAGCTTTCAGTAAAGGGCCGAAAGCTCTCTCACCCTCCAAGCAACGAGGTATCAAGCCAAGTGCGAAGCACAAATCAGAATGAATCAAGATACTCCATTCTCCATTCGGAACATCGACTAAACGTCGCTGGAAGAAATAACCGCGAGCTAATAATGTTGGGCGTGAGCCCACGACTTCCTATTCATCTATTAATCACCCTGGGGAGGGATGGAAAATGAGAGAATAAAGAATAGAGAGATGTGCGATGAGAAAAAAAGTGAGCGAAAGGGTTTTGAGAGAAAAAATCGAGCCCAAAGGCCGAGTGATGTGAGAATCACAAATGAGAAAGGGTGGGAAAAATACCCATATGAACTGGCTCCTCGTGATTTGAGGTCTCTCGTTTTTATAACACGTCCGTGTGTCGTGCCTTTTGTTTTGTTTACCTCAACTTTTGTTTTGAGTCTTTTTCGAGCGTGCCTCGTTGTGATTAGGTCGTGTACCTTTTGTTTGAGTCGTTCTCGCTGCATTCAGTCGTAGGCTCGATACCCCGGTTTGAAAAAACCTTTTCCGAATTCAAAATTTTTAATCATGCTATGCTCAGAGTGCTGTGCCATTCTCCACATTTATGCGAAGCAAAAGAAGAAAAGGGAAAATTTGGGGCATCTGGGTGTGCTTCAACTTTAGCCGTTTCCACCTCTGTATGCCGTCTTATTGGACTGTTGTTCAGGGTTTACCGTGTGCAGAACGAACCAAACGCTGTGTTATGGGCTGTATGCAGATTAATCCTCAGCAGAGTATGGGCCGAGTGTTCAGAATGAGCAGTGGTTGGTGTGGGTTGTTTTGCTGTTGGCTGGTTCATTATCTGATTATTACAATGCAAGTGTTCAATTTTCAGACAACAGATCAATTTCATTTACATTGAGATGCAACATGATGCAATGCGATGCAATATATGAAATGTACAAATGTAACACTTTTTCAGATAAAAAGTTTGTTTCATTTTATCATCTTTTTCAAGTACATAGTTTTGGAAACAAAAATCTGCCTGCGGCAGTACAAGGTACTCTAGCTACCAAGTAACGTACAAAAAAGAAGAAAAATAGCAAAAATCTGGATCAATGTCAAAAGGGCTCAGGCCTAGGGGTCCGTCCTCGTCCTCTTCCTGGACGAAGGTCCAGGAGCATTGCCATCAGCATCGCCATTTGAGTCTGAGCCCGAGCCGTCTCCGATCTCCTCCTCAGATGACTCTGCCTCTGCCTCTGCCTCAGCCTCGGACTCATCATCATCATCAGGAACGGGTGCCTGTGAACTACTCCCTACATGGGTACGCCCCGCTTTAGTGCGAGGGTATACTCTACCATCTCGGGTGGAAACGGAAGGTCCGGCCGGAGCACCTCCCACAGGAGGAATCTGAAAAGGGTGCTGAAAAGTACAAAAGGCAAACGCATCAGTATACTGTGAGCAGTTTATTAGTATAGAATGCAGTGTATGAGTACAGTGTGTGAATACTATGAGCAGTTTATCAGTGCAGAATGCAGTGTATGAGCATAGTGTGTGAATACTATGAGCAGTTTATCAGTGCAGAATGCAGTGTATGAGTACAGTGTGTGAATACTGTGAACAGTGAATTAGTGCAAAATGCCGTGTATGAATGCAGTATACCAGATGCCGTGAGGGTCGTGTATCGGGTGTTGTGTTGGCAATATGATGCATCAGATTGTGTAGATTTTGAGACTGCGGTTGAAGAACATACCAGAATGCCATAGATGGCTAGAAGATCAAGACTCCGCTGGAACATCCCCATCATGGAGGCGGTCAGCTCCAAGGACTGGCGGGTATACTCGGAAGAGGACTGCGAAAGTATTAGATGCATCAGTATTCTGCGGAATCTCAATAAACTGAAATGAAATGGCAATGCAAGATGCAAGATGAAGTAGTACATACCGGAGGTAAGTCATAGAACCCGACCAACTCATGATCAGCCGGAGGAAGAGCAATGGGAATCTGGTAAGTCGCCCCACCCTGCCCTCGACATGTCATCATAGTGGGCAGTGCTGGCCAACTAGCCCCCCGTCCCCTCCGAGCTCCATCCCTGCCACGGACTCGAGCTGCCCTCGATGTCCCTGCCCCTGCTCTCGCTCCGGCCGTTGGTGCCGCAGGCCTCTCTCGCTCAGCTCGGTGGCCACCACTCAGAGGCCGCATAATGAAGGTCTGGACGTACTTTGAGTAGTCGCCCTCGCCCCTGAAACCATCTACCTCCTAGTCGATCGTATAGTCAGTCATCTACTTGGGAGTGAACCTCTCTGTCTCTCTCATGTGCACAAGAGGGTGAACCGGGACTATCTGCTCTGGTAAACCTAGGGTCTGGCATAGGAAACGCTCACCCAAGTACCAAGCCCGACAGACCGGGCCCTCTAGCAAAATCCTAAAGTGCGAGGTCTCCTCAGCACCGACGAACCGCGCCCGCATCGTCGCTGGCAATGGAGCCCAAGGCTGCTAGGTGATCTGAAAATGAAATACAGTTTGTTATCTACTATTATTAAAAATACAGTGTAAAGTGAAGCTTAAATGAGCTGCAAGTTAAACATACCTCTGCGGGGGTGATGGTGTCGAAGTAGCGGCGGAAAAAGATAAACGTCTCCCAGGGCCTCTGCACACACCTCACGTCAAAACGGCGCGAGAACGGAACGACAAGAGGGGTCTCTATGTCTGGCACAGGCGCAAGTCTCGAAAAGTAGGCGTAGACCCACAACTGTAGAGTAAAACAGAAATTGTAGAACCGTGTATTATGCAATGTATTGTGCAGAGTGTACAGTGTGAGCAGTGTACAATCGGTGTAAAGCAGAGCATGTGTGTGCCGAGTGTGCAGTATACAGTCAGCGTGAAGCAAAGAGCACAGTGTGTGCAGTGTGCAGAGTACAGAAAATGTAAAGTAGAAATGTAAAATAGAAAAAGGAAACGTACCTCCCAAGCTCGCCAGTAGCCCCCGAGCAGCTGTTCGCTGCAACGAGAGGCTGAGCTCATGTATTCGTATAGAGTGGCCAAGGCAGCGCCACCCCAGTCGTAGCGTAAGATCTGTGTGACATCCACAAGAGCGCTCAGCAGACAGAGGGGCACGGTGTTTGCCCGATCAGCGAAGATAGTCATCCCCAGCAGAAACATGAGGAAGCCGCGTGCATATCACTCCACCGCCTCCTGGGTCATCGGAGCCTCCTTAACTAAGGCTGGCTGAACTCTGAACTAGACCTCGAACCATGAATACCTGACGAAACCAGGACACGCGAGAGGCGACACCTCGCTAAGCAAGTAGATCTGAGCGGCCTCCCACTCATCCATGTCGGTATCGAAGGGGATCGGATCACCCCCCACCCCGATGCCGGTGAGCATCGAGAAGTCATAGGGAGTCATCGTCATGTCTCCCGTAGCAGAGAAGTGGAAGGAGTCAGTGGTGTCCCACCACCTCTCCGCTAGAGCGGCAAGGAGAGGCCTGCTCGCAGTGAGGCGCGAGAGTCCCCTGTAGAATGCGCTGAAGCCGGCCTGATCCATGATGTGGCAAACCGCATCAGGTAGCTCTGTGTACCAATCTCGAGCGACAATGTTCCCATACCCCCGGACAGCATGGGAATCTCCCTGTATTCAAAAACAAAACCGTTGCGAAGCAATATAAAATGTACAGTTTTGAAGAACAATCAAAAATTGATGCAAATAAAGCGTGTGTGCACGTTTTCAGATTCAAACAAATATTGGGTGTCAGTGTGCTTGCAGTAAGCTATAACATGCGATATGTCAGCGTGTTTAGGTGGTTCAGTACAGATATAGCGTGTGTGCATGTTTTCAGATTCAAACAAACATCGGGTGCCGGTGTGATTGCAGTAAACTACAGTGTGTACTGTGTCAATGTGTTTGAGTGGTTCAGGGTCAGTGTGTGTGTACGTGTCAGATTCAAACAGATATCAGTTGCAAGTGTGTTCACAGTCAACTACAGTATATAATGTATAGGTGTATCTGGGCTAAGCAGTTAAAGGACATAATCAGCTACGGCAGTTAAGTGTTCTACATCGTAAAAAATAAAACAGAGGGAAGAATATACCTCGGAAGCACCAAAAGACAAATGACACGTCAGCTCGCGCAAGAGAAGCTCTGGAGCCGTCGTCCTATCGAAGCTCCTGAAGTGACGGAGTCCGTCGGGAGGCAGGATATGAATCGTCGGCCGGTAGGTCGCTGGGTCGAACGGGCGGACGTTCAAGGGGAAAAGCTCAGTCCCGGGATCCATCTCATGATCCGGGGGAGTCCCGCCCCATGGAATATCATCCGCCATGTCAAAGATGGTGTGAAAATGACCGGGAAAGTGAAAACCGGAGGAGAATGCGAAAGGTCAACTAAAAAGTCAACCCCGAGAGGGCGGAAAATGGCCGGAAAAGGCAGGAAATGAAAGAGGCAAGGAAATCAAGAGAAACTCGAGGGGAACAAACCCTAAAAGGTGGAAATAGCAAAAGAAACACCGAAATGAAGAAATGTTCGGTTCAAAATGTTCGAAACGCGAAGAACTTCGCAAATTTAACGATGAAACGGGCGCGAAACGCAAGAAAATGGAGGAGCGAAGGGAAGAAAATATCCTAGAGAGAGAGTGTGAAATTTCAGCCAAGGAGAATGAAAAGAATAGGGTTTGAAACCCTATTTTAAAAGACCCAAGGCGAAAGGACAAAACTGCCCCGATTCAGCCAGATTTGTCCGGTCGGCTACATTTTTGGCCGGTCGGCCAAATATTTGGCTGGTGAGATGTTTTGATGGCCGGTGGATGGCCGGTGACCTCCCCTGATGGTCGGTGAGCCTCCTACAACCTTGTTTGGGTCAGATGTATAGTTTGGGGTATTTATTGCTCAAGATAGTGCAGGAAATGGCATTTTCGAAGCTCAACTGGCCACCGTTTTGACCTTGGACCGTGTCTTTTGTGCATGGCACTCGAATATGTGCAAAGTGTATCCTTTTTGTATCCTTTTGTCTCTTTTAAGATTCCAAAGTTGCCCCACATGCGGTGTTTTGCAAACACGTGTTGAGTTATACGTCATTATGCTTGCATTTTTCAATGGTCTGGTGAGACCTTAAATACGCTCGGTCTAGGAGACCTTAAATCCTCTGATGGTGCAAGTCCTTCGGTGTTTGTTGTGCCCGAACGACTTTTGGCAAGTTCACATGGATTATCATGCATTTCAAGCGACTCACGTCGTCGCACATTCAAGTTCACATGTATTATCATGCATTTCAAGCGATGCGCGTCATCGCGCATTCGAGTTCATAAGCATTTCGAGCGACATGCATGGTCGCGCATTCAAGATCATATGCATTGTCATGCATATCACAAGACGTGCGTTGTCACGCATTTACATCAGCATGCATCAATATGCATCATTTGCATTTCAAAAAAAACAAACAAACACAATCATGCATTATCATGCATTTTCAAAAGAAAAACAAAAAAAGAGCAACATGCATTGCCATGCATTTTCCCTTTCATGCACTTGTCATGCATTTCAAAAGACAACAAAAATAAATAGTGCATATGTCATGCATTGCATCGTATATAGTGCATATGTCATGCATTACATTGTATATAGTGCATATGTCATGCATTACATTGTAAATAGTGCATATGTCATGCATTACATTGTATACAGTGCATATGTCATGCATTTTGTTGTATATATTCCATTCCAATGCATATTTGCATATTGCATTATAGCTTGCATGCATCCACTGCATCACCTCCACTTATGGCTTGCGCCTTTCCTTGTTGAGCTTGGTCTGGTATGTGCCCATACTTTTCACGTTAAAGCACAGTTCTACATGTGTACGCGCCTATTCCACGCTGGTATGTTGGTTTGAGGGTTGCAGCACCTTTTCTGTGTTAGGCGCGGTTTGTATGTGTACATGCATTTCCTAGGCAAGATTTGGTTTGGCCCGCGTGCCTTATCCATTTTATATATTCCATTCCAGTGCATATTGCATTATAGCTTGCATGCATCCACTGCATCATCTCCATTTATGGCTTGCGCCTTTCCTTGTTGAGCTTGGTCTGGTATGTGCCCATACTTTTCACGTTAAAACACAGTTCTGCATGTGTACGTGCCTATTCCACACTGGTATGTTGGTTTGAGGGTTGCGGCACCTTTTCTGTGTTAGACGCGGTTTGTATGTGTCCATGCCTTTCCTAGGCAAGATTTGGTTTGGCCCGCGCGCCATATCCGTTGTATATATTATATTGTAGTGTAATTTTTGCATCCTGCATTAGGATCATGTTCTTTCGTTAACGGGTCATTCCCCATTTATGTCATTCCGCCCAAAAACTTGTTCTTGTGTCCGTTTACATCACTTATAGTTCTGCATGTGTACGCGCTTTGAGGGTTGCGGCACCTTTTTTATAGTAGACGGACTTGTTACCTCCATCAATCTATTTGACATTTGTGTGGTTTCGAACCGCTCATGATTGGATCATGATTCAGTTGCATTGCATTTTCTTTTGCATTATTATACATAGTTTTGTATATATTGCATATCATTTTGCATGTTATGCATGTTGCTAATGATATCATACCTGTTAAGTTGCCTTCTTTTGCAGGCACGATATTGTATGTACGGTTCATTTGAGGCTGGTGCAACCAGACGAGCCAGACAGGTATTGTACTCTCCGCATAAGACGTATCGAGAATTGCGTAATTCTCTTACATCCTTTCTGCATTGTAGTGTAGTTGGATTTGCGTTTGCTTGCTTAAAACGGTCGCATGATATACTTCGTTACAGCTTTCTTTGCATGATCATAAGTTATGCTCGGCTTCGTGCATTGTCGGTTGCATTTTGCCCCTGCCTTCGGGCGCATATCTTGTCTATCTTGCATGTCTGTCTAAGTCTTCGGCCTTGTCAAAAATGGGTCGTCTCTGGGCTTTGACATTCACTCCCATCATTGTTATAACTTTCGAGTTCTATCAAAGAGGGGCAATTGTAGACACCCCATTTTTGACCGTCCATAAGACTTGGACGTTGTAGACACCCCATTTTTGACCGCCCTCAAGACTTGGACACGACTGATAGTTTACATGGTAGAGAAAGGTGTGCAGGGGAAAGGTTTAGTTTCTTCGGCAAGGAGAGAGTTAAATCTCAACTTCATATCCCTTTTTGGACCAAAACAATCTTAATCAAAATATTTCAGACCTTAAAACCCTCTCTTTCAAAACGTTTTTTAAATAAAGTTTTTACGATGTTCCGAGGCTCGCATTTTGTCAAATGTTGCGCTTTTCGGTAAACCGAGCAAGGACAAAGTAGAAATGAATGAAAGAGAGATGAAATCTTTGAAAAATCTTTCAAAACACCTTGTCTAAGGGTTTGGAGTTAAAGAAAAGAGGAGAAGAAAGACGAAAACTAGTTTGGGAGAGGTTCGGCATGAATCCGGGTAGGACCGAAACTGCGCGACTCCACCGAAATGGGCATAACTCTTTACACAGGAGGAATTTTGATACGAGGTTGGTGCCATTTGAAAGATAACTTTTGGGGTTTCAATGTGGCCACATGGAAAACTAGAAAATTAGATGGCCGACCAGCTTTTTTTGTCAAAAGTGGTTCAGTATGAATCCGGGAAGAAGAGAAAGCATTTGCGCGGCTTCACCGAAACAGGCATAACTCATTGCACAAGAGGAATTAAGATATGAGGTTACCACCGTTGGAAAGCTTACTTCTGGGGCTTCATTTTTCACTCAAGAATCTCCTAATGACAAATATGGGTGGGGGAGATATGGCTGGTTGAAATCCATTTGGACCGAATCTACGCGGCTTCACCAAAACTGGCATAACTTTTTGCACGGGAGGAATTTTAATGCAAGGTTTGTGGCATTGGAAAGATAACTTCAAGGGCTTCATGGATTACCAGCTTTGGAGCTTGAACCTTTTGACCCCTGGTCGGCCGACCAGGGGGAGTGGCCGGCCGGCCACTTGAACTAGCCGGCCTGCTTCTTGCTTTTTGCTCTCTTTGAGTGTAATCCAGCTGTGCCAGCTGGAGACCATTTGGTGCATCCTCCATACACGTGTATGGAGAAGATTTGGCCTCTCTTCTCTATAAGAGAGGCCCTCCTCTTCATAACTAGGGGTTAGACATTTTTGGCCAAGGCTTATAACCTCCCTCCTCCATTGCCACTAGTCCAAGCTCCAAAACCCTAACTTTCTTGGTCCATTTACACTACAACCCTTGGCACCACACCTCCATCATCCATTCCAGCACCTTGGAAGCCATTTGCAGAGGTTGAAAGCTCACCAACTTGGTCCAAAAGCTGCTGGAGGTCGGCTCTACAAGGGTAAGTCCTCATTTCCCCCATTTTTGCATTATTTTGCTCTATACCTTAGCTTCATTTGTAAGCATCTTCGAGCCTTGGTGTAAACTATAAAGTGTCATATTTTGAGTGCCTCTTCATGTTTGTTTCAGAGTACTTTTCTGTTTGAGGTCTCCTACCCCCTTGTATGCTTTATCTCTCTTTTAGGGCCTATTTTGCATGATATATTAGCCTTATTTGTGAGCATTTTTGGACCTCGACCTAAACTGAAGAAAGCCTTGTTTTGACCTTCTCTTTAAGTTTTATTAAGGTCCCATTTCTTTTTGGGGTCATCTTACCCCTATGCATGCTTCATCCCTTCATGATTAAGGCTATGCATTAGAGCATTTGCATTGGCCATGGTTTGGCCTCTTAGCCACTGAAATCCAATAGATTTTTAGTGGCTTTGATGCATTCTTGAGGGCCAAAATTAAAGAGGGGTGACCCCCTCTCTCCTTTTCTTGTTTGGGGATCTTTTGGGCCTTCCAAAGGGACCCTATTTTGCATGCATTGAAGTCACCTTTTGGGCTCAATTTTGTAGGTTTTAAGGTCTACCTTAGGTCTGTCCGGGGCCATTTTGATCATATTTTATGTCTATAGTGTATGTGTAGAGCAATTCCATTCAAGGCCTTTTAAGGGGGCCTTTCATTGCATGCTTCCTTGACTAATTTCAGTGCCAATTTTGTGAGTTTTAGGGCTGTCATAACTCATTTCCAAAGTGGGTTTGGTCATGCTAAGTGTTTATCTTGTATGTGCTTAACAACCCCTTGCAAGGCCCTCCAAAGAAGCCCCTCATTTTTGCATGCATTGGCTACATTTCAGTGATTATTTGGGCATATTTTGGCTTGTTTTATTCACTGTTTTTGGCTGGTTTGATGAGTTCTCATTTTCTTCATGTACATGCCATACAACCCATACTCACTAGCCAATGTTGCATGCTATTTTAGTCTATCATGTTTGCATCTTTTGGCCATGCTTTAAACTGGAAATGTGCATATTTTGGGACTGCCTTGGGTCTCTCTTTAGACTTCATGATCAAATAATGCTTGCTTTGTATACTTGTGGTTCAATGCATTGGGCTAGTTTTGAGTTTCGGGGCTTATTCCGTGCATCGGCTGCCATATTTCCATGTTTCGGGACCATTTAGCATTATGTTTCAGTGCTGAAAATTACATGTTTGAATGTCATGCTTCATCCTTGCCATGTTTTGGTAGAGTGGCATTTAATGCCTTAGGTTTGGTCCTCGGTTTGCGTGCATGTGTACACGCATATCGGTCATCTCATTTTCATCTTATCGCCACTGATGTGAGTGTGGCTGAGGTCCACTCATGTCGGTGTAAGACCATTATGCATTGTGTATGCCATTTCATAGCATTGTGTATGCTAAGTTGTATGTTAGTCGCATTTTGTATACCGTCTCATAGCATTGCGTATACTAGGTTGTATGTTAGTCGCATTGTGTATGCCATCTCATTTGCATTGTGTTTGGGATAAGAGTTAGCCTGAGCACGGGAAACGAGGGACGTTTCGTACTCCGAGTGACGGAACGTGTCTCAATTCCCCGTCGCTGACACTCCGGATTACCCATGATGGGGTTTAGGTCTTGTTGTGTTTCATGTGCATTCATTTCACATTGAGTCGTGCAATTCGACTCCTCGGCCATCATGCATCGGTATGCGTGATTGGTGGCACGAGGATCGAGGACTACACTCCCTGAAGAGTAGTCATGCATACATATATGAAAATACTTTGTCGTGCTCCTTTGTTGCTCTCTGTTGCAGCAAATCAGAAATCAGTAGCCTTCTGGAGCTTTGCACAATATTCCGAGAACAATTGCGAACAGAGGAAAATCGGGGCATCGTAAAGAATTTCCCAATGAAGGCAACCCGAGCATGTATCATTCATCATTTGAAACAGAGCCGGGGCGGTCCATAGCTTGCATGCTAATTTATTCGCTTTCCTAGTTAATTTGTTAATTAATTAGGATTTTGTACTTATTCGGACTGTACTATTTATTCAGACCCTCCGAGCGAGGGCACAATTGTAATAAGCGTGCGTGCGTGTGATGTATGTCTTCCAACCCCACGTCTTTCTCCCTTTTATTTACCAGCTTATGATAGTTAGATTAGGACATGTTTCAATTAGCATACAGTATGATAGCATGTTTGCATTCATTCATCTGTCTTGCATGCACCGGGCTCGGCGCATCATACTAACTGCATTTGTATTTCAATTCCGAGTTGAATACTTGTTAGTTGTAGCATTTCATATGCCATCTTTAGAATAGCCGAGCCTATCTTAGTTGCATTTTGCATGTGTTGCATTAGGCATTTCTGTATAGTTAGGATCATGCATGGATTTCTAACATAGCTTTTGTTTTGGCTTGGAGTACTCGGTAAGTGTTCATGCTTTAGCATCCTTGCATGAGTGTGAGTGTTGCCATGATAGCATGCTTACCATGAGGCTATGTGCTTATGTGATATAACTGCCTGAATACCTGTGGGTGAAGGTTGGGTTATTTAGATTGGAACAATTCATTAATTGTGAGTTTTAAGCCCACTAGATAGTGGCAAAATCATGTTTTCTAAGCCCACCCGAGGGTGGCAAATCCATGTCTTAGCCTACTTGCGGGTAGCACCATCAAACCATTTTCAAATAAACAAACATGAAATGTTTTGTTCCAATTCAGGCGACCCAGTCTATACTTGTATGTTGTGCGCATCACATAGTAAATCTAGGCTAATAACAGGGATAAGAACGCATAATGTTTTCAAAACTAGATATCATGGTTAGTAGAGGCCGATCTTTGATCTGGCGAGCGGGGGTGCTCACGAAGTGACCTTCCCCAATCGTACCCAAGTTCCCGAGCCGAGGCAACTTTGGTGATGACGGACACGTGGCCTTAGGCAACGAGTCAGGGTTTCCTAAATTCTCCCAAAATAAATATTTAGGTGGCGACTCTGTATCTGGCAAAGCAGTCAATGTTTGGCACTTCTTTCAAAAAATCTATTTTCAAAAACGATTTGCCGGATTTGGACTCTTTGATGATTTCATCGGTCTTGCATTGCACTCTGCGAGATTAGATACAGGACCGTGACATTGAGTCCTGAACTGTAGTGATCCCAAAATGAACAAAACGGGGGGGGGGGGGGGATTCCCTCCCGGGACGTTCGGGGACGTCTACGGTTTCTGGCGACTCTGCTGGGAAATTAGAGAACTTGACTCGAACTCATGATATCTTGTTTTGATTACACTTATGTGTTTCTTTGCATTGCATTTGCATTGGTGCGCCTAGGACACCGTGTTTGCCATCTGCTATTCCTGAACGGTTTGCCGGAGGCTTGCTTTGTCAAAGCATGCCGTAAGGCTGACCGGTTACGGGCTCTGCCAGTATAGGAACACAAACCCCGGTTTTACCGGGGCACCCTTTTGACCATTCGACTTAGTGCATATTCGGAATCCATAGTGACCATTCCAAGCTAGGACAGGTTGCTTACCCAATAGGCTGTTTGAAACCGCTGTGTCCGTAGTGAAACCCTAGCTCCTGACAAAATAGGACAGGGAAACCCTACCCCAACATAGGGGTGTTTTGGCTCTTACTTGTTTGCAATGTGCTGTCAGAGTGTGTCTCTACAGGTTGTGTGTATCAGTTTGCAAGTCTGAGTATCAAGCCTGCGGGCATCAGTATTTTGGGGCAATCAGTTTTACCTAAGGGTATCAGTTTATAGGAAGAGTTTTGGACAGAATTCAGTAGACAGCACGGTCATTCAGCTTTGCTCATATCTGTTTCGGTGAAATCGGGCTGAGATGCTGTCTGTTTTCTCTTTTGCTAGGTAGTCTGGGAACCATAGCTTCCGAAGGCTCCAATATCCCCTGGGTACATTGGACTAGTGCTGATAGACTTTGTTAGGTCAGAAATTCAATTTAAGGGCAACCAATGTTCTTTCGCTGAGGCAAGGCAAAGAAAGGCCAGTTGGGGCTCACCGGTTCATCTGATCCGTCAGTCGCCAGTCACATCACCTTTGTTCGAACTCAGCAGACCGTGATGGCACAGGGTTCGGAAGAATTTGTGGCCATGATAGCATAGTTAAATCAGGGAACTGCCATGTAGGCCGAGACCAGTATTGAAATGCAGCGCCCATCTGGGGCATCTGCCTTACATCCAGCTTTGGGACGCCAGCCGAACTTTGACCCACTTCCGCTAGCTGAAGATTTGCAGGGTCTAGATCCTCGAGAAGGGTTGGCTCAAGCCCGAGTTTTCAGACCCCTGGTGCAGCCTAATGAGAGGCTTTATCCCCTTGATGTTAATGAGCTCGATCTGACTGCAGTGAAAATTGCAAACCTTGAGAAGCAATTCAAAAAGGTACATGGCCTTAACTCCATTCCCGACATTGAAGATGGGTACACCGAGGTTGCCGTACGGCTCCCAGACAGATTCAAAATGCCACATATTGACCGTTTCGACGGGTCTGGAGATCCCATGGTACATATCCGACTTTTCTTAGATATCCTGAAGCCGATGGGTCTGACTAAGCCACAGAAACTCTCTCTGTATGGAAGAACCCTGTCAAGTGTAGCAGCCACTTGGTATGCCAAATTGGAGGATACGGTGAAGTAAAACTGGGAAGAACTGGCTGAGGCCTTTGTCGATCAGTATTCCTACAATACCCAAGTTGAAATGACCATCCAAGAGCTTGAAGCAACTCGCCAGAACCCAACAGAGCCCTTTGTGGAATTCGTTGCGAGGTGGAGAGAAAAGGCAGCACAAATGACAGATCGTCGCCCTTTTGAGAGGGATCAAGTGCAAATGATGGTGCGAAACCTCGAGCATGATATGTTGCAAAAGTTGATAGTCGCTCCGCTATTCACTTTCAAAAGTTTGCATGAACTGGGGGTTCAGATCGAGAATGCGTTCAACAGTGGGATCATTCCCAGAACAAGTGAAGCGACAAGGAGGGTGATTTCAGGGAGTGCCAATGCTGGTAGTACCGCTATTCCCAAACCCGCAAAAATCAATACAGTCGCCACAGCCAACCCTTTTGCCAATCCAAGCCTACAAACTGCCGGCCCAGCCCGAGCTCAGGGCAGAACTTTCACCCCTCTCTATATGAGCCTAACTAGTGCACTAAAAGTCTTGATGGAAAGAGGGTATCTCAAACCCCTCGATCCTCAACCTCTGCCTGACCCACTCCCAGCCAGACATAACCCCTCCAAGTACTGTGTATACCATCAGCAGCGCGGTCATGGGTTCTACCGTTGCTACCGCCTTCGTCACGAGGTCCAAAATCTCATCGACAACCGGACAATAGCTCCACCTTTAGACCCCAATGACCAAGTACCTCATCCACATCTCAATCTAATCCATACACTGGCCGTCCCTTACGACCCCAGCATATACATCACCCCAGTCCATCTACCCAAGCCTGAGGTGTTTATCCCAGAAAGCATGGACTTATGCATGATGGGTGCATCTGAACCCCAATTATCTCAAACCTGTGAGCCCACCACTTCTGAGTTGATGAGAATGATCGAAGATCTTCAGAGAACTATGGCAGACTTAGCCTTTGGAATTTTGGCTCCATCATCGACCACATCATAGGCTAGAAGTTTCAATCGAAAAGGCTCCTTAATCTTGGAGAAAGCTGCAACTGAAAAGGGCCAACCTGAAGCCATCTCAGATCTGGGTGTTGGCGTGTCGACAACAACTGGGCTCCGCTCGGATATAGCGACCCGATCCTTTGATAAAGTGGAGTCCAGTGGTAAGAACAAGGTAGGGGTAGACATTGATCCCCATGAACACCTCATGTGGGCTGTTGAGGCTTTGAAAGCCGAAGTACTGAACAAACAGCAAGTGATTGCAGTTGTTGCAAAGGCTGTGGATGACACTTTCGCTACTCAAGTTGGGGGCAGTCTGAATCAAAGGAAAAACTGGGAGAAGGGCCGTCAAACCAGAGACGATCCTGTTAGCTCTAATCCTCCACTCGAAAGAGATTAGCAAGCCAGGCCATCACCTGCCAATCTCTTTTCTGGTGCGCCCAGCAAAAATCCACAAACCTTGAAGTACCAACCCCGAGGTCAGAGGGTCTTCCATGCCCTCTATATGCCTTTGTCCAAAGCTCTCCAAATCCTTGTTGGACAGGGCTATCTTAAACTCCTTGAGCCTCGGCCTCTCCTGAACCCTCTTCCAGCTACACATGATGCTACCCAGTACTGCGCGTACCATCAGCAAACTGGCCATACTACCGACAACTACTTTCATCTTCGGCACGAAGTACAGGATCTATTTGACAACGGGGTTGTCCTCCCGCCAAGCTCTGCAAAGTCTATCGGCACTGGATCGGTGAACTTGGGAGATAATGTGAGTATGTGATCAGGGGGTGAACCACCTGCGGGCGGCGCTCGATTAACTCCAGACGTGGGAATAGCACGCACTGTTCTGAGCAATATGCAAACGCCAGTTTTTGTGCTTTCTAACTTGGGTATTGAGTCAGTCTTGTTGTTTTGTATAGAGTCAGCCTTTTTGTTTTGGGTCTGTCTTGTTGTATCGAGTCAGTCCTGTTTTGTTAGAGTCGGGTGATTTCGGGGGTGTTACCTCGGACATCACTTGCTTGTTTTGTTTTTGTCTTTTCGTTTTCTTTTGAGTTTGTTTCGGCCTTGGAGCCAGTTGTGCCACCAGATTCTAATTGAAATAGCAGTGATTTTCGCACTCTTGTGTTTGCTTCTGCCGTGTGCTAGTTATGCCGGGATTTGAATGAAACGGCAGTGCATTCCACCTGCTTTCTTGTGCCTTCAAATTATTGCATTGACCTAAGTTTTTCAAAACTTTTTTTGAACACTACGGTGAAAACGAAAAGGAAGGAATTCCTCGGGTTTTGCAAAAATTTGATCAATTGAGAGAAAAAGAGGCATGCTAAGCCCTTAATGAATGAAATCATGCTTGTTAGTGTGAGTACTGGGAAGGATCATGGCTTGATCCAGATTGGTTCTACACTGTCTTCAGCAAGAGCGACTGGTCGCTTTCTTAAAAGATTTCAAAAACATGTTTTGCGCGGTCCTGCGAAGACCTGTGTGGAATCTCTCTTGAGATTGTGTAGCCTAGGATCGCTCTCAGCCTCGAGACTCCACCCCTCTTGATTTCAAAACTTGAACTTGGATTCCGAATGTTCAACGGTCAACTACAATGTAAGGCCTGTGTGGCCGGATCAAAAGCAGCCCGTGAAGTAGCGGCGACAAAGTCAGATCAAGAAGCTTGCGAAGCTAAATCAGGAGCACCCCTCGAACTAGGGGCAAACGAATTTCAAATGTGCTCGAAGAGTCAAAGATGAAGATCAGTGAGAATGCCAAATCCCAGAAGGGAGAAAAGAAGAAAGTATTGGCGAAAGACAACCAAGTTCCTATCCACAACACTAGGAGCAAATTCAACCCCCCCATTGGATGGACTCCTACGTCATCAGCGAACAGCAGCCATTCTCCTGGATTCAGATGACTTCAGGATCTCAAAACCATTTGACATGGATCAGCTACACTTTTACCCTTGAGAGGCTCGCTGGGCCGAAAACCCGGAAGGGCGACCCGGGCAAAAGTTAGAGCAAGAAAAAGAACAAAAAATAATAAAAAAAAGAAAAATGCAAAGAATGAAAAAAAAAAGAAGAAAAAGAAGAAAAATAAAGAAAATGAAAAGAAAAGATGAAAAAGAAAAAAGAAGAAAAGAAATGAAAAAAATTGGAAAGAAGAGAAAAACAGAGCTCGCAAGGTTGAAAACCCGGAAGGGCGGCCTTGGCAAAAGTTAGAGCGCAAAAGGAGAGGTTAATACCCGAGTGTACCTTAACCCCGAACTACGTAAGGCTTGATTCCCATCTTTGGGATACATAGGCAACTTCATTCTGAAGTCCAGCCGCAAAACACTTCAAATTCGACTATGTCCATGTGATGGTTCTGATCATCTTCTGTATCCGAGAGTCTGGTTGTGTTCGTTGCTCTGAGGACTGACTACAATGCCCTGCGGTGCCGTTCAAACAAGGGGCAACTTTCTGTTGCCATACAATGTGCTGCGGTGCTATTCAAACAAGGGGCAACTTTCCGTTGCCATGCAGTGTCCTTCAGATGAGGAGCAGTTTGCCATTGTTATGGATCTGAGGTTGTGCATCTCAAGAGTAGGTTCCGTGCTTGTTGAGCAGTGACCATTTGCAAAAACAGTTTTTGAAAATTTTTACTGAGGTTGACTAATTTTCTCGAAAATTATTCCATCTTTTTCTAAAAACTAGACCTTTTTCTTGGATCCAAAAAAAGAAAATTTTCAGTGCTCATAACCTGACTTGCATGATTTCAAATCAAAAATCGAACAAGCATGTTAATCTAACCCTTATTTTGGTTAAAATTGTTTTAGCAGAAGCCAAAAACAAAAAATGGTCAAAATGATGAACTAGGGGCACAGTTGAGTCAGGTGTTCTGTCTTTTCCCCCCTTGTCAACATACTTGCCAGAAAGGGCACTCTACTTGCCGGAAAGGGCACTGTATTCGCCAGAAAGGGCACAGCGGAAGCTGACCACAAAAGAGCAGAAAGCTCTCACATCCTCCAAGCAATAAGGTATCAAGCCAAGTGCGAAGCACGAACTGGAATGGGGCAAGATATTCCACTCCCTTATCTAGACAAATCTGATCACGCCCAAATTCCCCAGCAGAGCATCGTCAACCGATGTCAGCTGCAGATTTGCTACACACCCAGTTGTAGCGCAATTCCTCTGTGGGAGGAATTCACTAGCTGTGCGCAGAAGAAAGGGAATCTAGCAGAATGCTAGAGGCAAGAGCCCGCAACTTCTTGTTTATCCATCAACCACCCAGGGAAGGGATGAAAAAAAATGAGAGATTAAAGAATAGAGAGATATGCGCTGAGAGAAAAAGTGAGGAAAAGGATTTTGTGAGAAAAGCTGAGCCTGAGGGCCGAGTGATGTGAGAATCACAAATAAGAAAGGATGGGAAATAATACCCGGAGAAACTAGCTCCTCGTGCACCGAGAGGTCTCTTGCCTTTGTAACACAGCTGAGTGTTGTGTTTGTGCGTTTGTGTTTGTCTCGATTCTTGTTTTGAGTCGTTTGAGTGTCAACAGATGTGTTTAGGTCATTTTACCTTGTTTTTCCTTTGTTGAGTTGTGTTTAGGTTGTTCTACCTTTGTTTTCCATTGTTGAGTCGTTTTGGCTGTGGTCAGTTGTAGGCTCAATACCCGGTTGAGAACCCTTTTCTCATTTCAATTTCAAAAATCATTTTGTGCTCAGAGTGTCGTGTCGTTCTCCACATTTGTGCAAAACAGGATTGGTTCTTTCATAAAACCGCAAAGTTCAACCCAGGTCATGTGTGAATAGTAAAGCAAGGACCTATCTGAAGCTATTTAGGTTCCGGACTGCAAAGCAAAAGAAAAGAGGGAAAATTTGGAGCATCTTAGCATGTTTCAACTTTAGCAAAATCCGAGACTGCATTCCAGGTGCACTTTCTCAGGCCTCGCCGTTTCTCTGGAGTATGAGTGTATCTCGACCCCAAGTGTAAGCCTGCTTCAAGTCAGAATGGCAGTCCAAGCAGCACCCAAGGGGTTTCACATGCAGATGTTATCTCTCGCCAATATCAACAGGGTGTGCCCTTTTTGAGCTGAGTATGTTGCGAAGTCCTCTAAGAGGCAAATCAAAGGCACCATAGTACATATTTGATGCTCTTCTATTGCATAGAATGTGAACTTTCATATACTTCTGTTACATGCGTGCCGCACATCGTTATGATTCATGCATAGAATATGCTTGCTTTCGATTCTGCATAGAATATGCTTGCTTTTGATTCTGCATAGAATATGCTTTCAATATTGCATAGAATATGTTCCTGTTTCTTGCATAGAAAATGCTCGTATCTTTTGCATAGAAAATATATTCTTCCATACTTGCATAGAAAATGCACCTCATTTGCATAGAACATGCATTCACTCACACTGTCTTGTGCACTTATACTTTGTATCTCATTAGCACTGTCTTTTGCATCTTGTGGTTGTATCTCACTCGCACTATTTTGTGCATTGCATATCAATCGCGCTGTTTAGCTTATCGCACTGTCTTGTGCATTTCAAATCACTCGCGCTGTTTAGCGTATCGCACTGTCTTGTGCATTTCAAAATCAATCGCGCTGTTTAGCGTATCACACTTTCTTGTGCATTTCAAAATCAATCGCGCTATTTAGTGTATCGCACGGTCTAGTGCATTTTAAATCACTCGCACTGTTTAGCGTATCGCACTGTTTTGTGCATTTAAAATCACTCGCGCTGTTTAGCGTATCGCACTGTTTAGTGCATTTCAAATCACTCGCGCTATTTAGCGTATCGCATTGTTTAGTGCATTTCAAATCATTCGCGCTATTTTACGCATCGCACTGTTTTGTGCAGTTTATCATTCGCGCTATTTTGCGCATCTCAATCACACTGTTTTGTGCAGTTTACATTCGCGCTATTTTGCGCACCTCAATCGCACTGTTTTGTGCAGTTTACATTTGCGCTATTTTATGCACCTCAATCGCACTGTCTTATGCTTTGCATATCGCATCGCGCTATCTTGCGTACCTTACCTGCACTTGTTAGTGCATTGCATCGCGCTACCTTGCTTACCATACCTGCACTTGTTAGTGCATTGCATCGCGCTATCTTGCGCACCTTATCTGTATCGCACTGTTTTGTGCATTCACCATGCTCGTACTGTTTTGTACACCTTTAGCATCGCACTATTTTGTGCATCTTCTTAGCACTGTTTTGTACATTCACTCTGCATCACACTGTCTTGTGCACCCTTTGGTCTAGGAGACCTTAAATTCTCTAAAGGTGCAATTCCTTTGGTGTTTGTCGTGCCCGAACGACTTCCGGCGGTCTGGTATAGCCACCTACCTGTGTTTTCAGTGAGTTCCTAGGAAACCAACTGAGACGGTGGAAACTAGAGTTCAAATGGCTCTTGCCTAGAACGCAAAGGTTCGGGATTTCTGAGACTAAAGTCTGGTTTAAATACCCAGGGGTATATCCTCGGCTTGAAATATGTATGGCAGCCCCATAGATTGAGATAGCATATGTATGCACCTCAATTCTGGATACTAAATCAACCTAGTCTGTCACCCTGTTGGAGAATAGGGAAAGTTGCGACCATAGTCAGGGAGAAAAGTAGTACCTGTAGTTCAATTGAAAAAAAGAGGAAGATTCCCACATCAGCATGAGGTAGGACATTGCCAAGGTAAGTCATTGCCAATTGCCCCTGTAAGGTACCTCCCTTTTCCTAGCTATCACATTGCATTTTAGTCATTACAGTGCATTGCATAAATCCTGAATTTTCAAACCGGCTTCGCGTAGCGTATAAGTCCAATTTTCAAAACCGGCTTCGCGTAGCATATAAGTCCAATTTTCAAAACCGGCTTCGTGTAGCATATAAGTCCAATTTTCAAAACCGGCTTCGCGTAGGTATAAGTCCAATTTTCAAAACCGGCTTCGCGTAGCGTATAAGTCCAATTACCAAACCGGCTTCGCGTAGCGTATAAGTCCAATTTTCAAACCGGCTTCGCGTAGCGTATAAGTCCAATTATCAAAATCTTTCGACATATCATTTTGGATCCTGTCCCTGAACTACGTTGGTTTGATTCCTTGCAGAGGGATACGTAGGCAGCCTACGGGCGCAACCATTTATTTGTCTGTACTTTGTTTGTTTGTCCAAGTCTTCGGCCTTGTCAAAAATCGGTCGTCTCTAGGCTTTGACATTCACTCCCGTCACTTCTTGACTTTCGAGTTCTGTCAAAGAGGGGCAACTGTAGACACCCCATTTTTTACGCCCTTAGGACTTGGACGCGACTGATGGTTTATACGGTGGAGAAAGGTGTGCAGGGGAAAGGTTCAGTTTCTTCAGAAAGGAGAGAGTTAAATCTCAACTTCATATCCCTTTTTGGACCAAAACAATCTTAATCAAAAGATTTTAGACCTTAAAACCCTCTTTTTAAAAACGTTTTCAAAATAAAGTTTTTACGATGTTCCGAGGCTCGCATTTTGTCAAATGTTGCGCTTTTCGGTAAATCGAGAAAGGACAAAGTAGAAATGAATGAAAGAGAGATGAAATCTTTGAAAAATCTTTCAAAACACCTTGTCTAGGGGTTTGGAGTTGAAGAAAAGAGGAGAAGAAAGACGAAAACTAGTTTGGGAGAGGTTCGGCATGAATCCGGGTAGGACCGAAACTGCGCGACTCCACCGAAACGGGCATAACTCTTTACACAGAAGGAATTTTGATGCGAGGTTGGCGCCATTGGAAAGATAACTTTTGGGGCTTCAATGTGGCCACATTGTAAACCAGAAAATCAGATGGCCGACCAGCTTTTTTGGTCAAAAGTGGTTCAGTATGAATCCAGGAAGGAGAAAAAACATCTGCGCGGCTTCACCGAAATGGGCATAACTCTTTACACAAGAGGAATTAAGATATTAGGTCACCACCGTTGGAAAGATTACTTCCGGGGCTTCATTTTTCACTCAAGAATATCCTAAGGACAAGTCCGGGTGGGGGAGATATGGCTGGTTGAAATCCGTTTGGACCGAATCTGTGCGGCTTCACCAAAACTGGCATAACGTTTTGCACAGGAAGAATTTTAATGCAAAGTTTGCGGCATTGGAAAGCTAACTTCAAGGGATTCATGGAAGACCAGCTTTGGAGCTTGAACCTTTTGACCCCTGGTCGGCCGACCAGGGGGAGTGGCCGGCCAGCCACTTGAACTGGCCGGCCTGCTTCTTGCTTTTTGCTCTCTTTGAGTGTAATCCAGCTGTGCCAGCTGGAGACCATTTGGTGATCCTCCAAAGCCTCTCTTCTCTGTAAGAGAGGCCCTCCTCTTCATAGCTAGGGGTTAGACTTTTTTTGCCAAGGCTTATAACCTCCCTCCTCCATTGCCACTATTCCAAGCCCCAAAACCCTAACTTTCTTGGTCCATTTACACTACAACCCTTAGCACCACACCTCCATCATCCATTCCAGCACCTTGGAAGCCATTTGCAGAGGTTGAAAGCTCACCAACTTGGTCCAAAAGCTGCTGGAGGTCGGCTCTACAAGGGTAAGTCCTCATTTCCCCCATTTTTGCATTATTTTGCTCTATACGTTAGCTCCATTTGAAAGCATTTTTGAGCCTTGGTGTAAACTAGAAAGTGTCATATTTTGAGCTCCTCTTCATGTTTGTTTAAGAGTACTTTTCTGTTTGAGGTCTCCTACCCCCTTGTATGCTTTATCTCTCTTTTAGGGCTTATTTTGCATGATATATTAGCCTTATTTGTGAGCATTTTTGGACCTCTACCTAAACTGAAGAAAGCCTTGTTTTGACCTCCTATTTAAGTTTTATTAAGGTCCCATTTCTGTTTCGGGCCATCTTCCCCCTATGCATGCTTCATCCCTTCATGATTAAGGCTATGCATTAGAGCATTTGCATTGGCCATGGTTTGGCCTCTTAGCCACTGAAATCCAATGGATTTTCAGTGGATTTGATGCATTCTTGAGGGCCAAAATTAGGGGGGGTGACCCCCTCTCTCCTTTTCTTATTTGGGGATCTTTTGGGCCTTCCAAAGGGACCCTATTTTGCATGCATTGAAGTCAATTTTTGGGCTCAATTTTGTGGGTTTTAAGGTCCGCCTTAGGTCTGTCTGGGGCCCTTTTGATCATATTTATGTCTATAGTGTATGTGTAGAGCAATTCCATTCAAGGCCTTTTAAGGGGGCCTTTCATTGCATGCTTCCTTGACTGATTTTAGGGTAAATTTTGTGAGTTTTAGGGCTGTCATAACTCATTTCTAGAGTGGGTTTGGTCATTCTAAGTGTCGATCTTGTATGTTCTTAACAACCCCTTGCAAGGCCCTCCAAAGAAGCCCCTCATTTTTGCATGCATCGGCTACATTTCAGTGATTTTTTGGGCATATTTTGGCATGTTTTATTCACTGTTTTTGGCTGGTTTGATGAGTTCTCATTTTCTTCATATACATGCCATACAACCCATACTTACTATCCAATGTTGCATGCTATTTTAGCCTATCATGTTAGCATCTTTTGGCCATGCTTTAAACTGAAAATGTGCATGCTTTGGGACTGCCTTGGCTCTGTCTTTAGACTTCATGATCAAATAATGCTTGCTTTGTATACTTGTGGTTCAATGCATTGGGCTAGTTTTGAGTTTCGGGGCTTATTCCATGCATCGGCTGCCATATTTCCATGTTTCGGGACCATTTAGCATTATGTTTCAGTGCTGAAAATTACATGTTTGAATGCCATGCTTTATCCTTGCCATGTTTTGGTAGAGTGGCATTTAATGCCTTAGGTTCGGTCCTCGGTTTGCGTGCATGTGTGCACGCATTTCGGTCATCTCATTTTCATCTTATCGCCACTGATGTGAGTGTGGCTGAGGTCCACTCATGTCGGTGTAAGTCCATTATGCATTGTGTATGCCATTTCATAGCATTGCGTATGCTAAGTTGTATGTTAGTCGCATTTTGTATACCGTCTCATAGCATTGCGTATGCTAGGTTGTATGTTAGTCGCATTGTGTATGCCATCTCATTTGCATTGTGTTTGGGATAAGAGTTAGCCTGAGCACGGGAAACGAGGGACGTTTCATACTCCAAGTGACGGAACGTGTCTCAATTCCCCGTCGCCGACACTCCGGATTACCCATGATGGAGTTTAGGTCTTGTTGTGTTTTCATGTGCATTCATTTCACATTGAGTCGTGCAATTCGGCTCCTCGGCCATCATGCAACGGTATGCGTGATTGGTGGCACGAGGATCGAGGACTACACTCCCTGAAGAGTAGTCATGCATACATATATGAAAATACTTTGCCATGCCCCTTTGTTGCTCTCTGTTGCAGCAAATCAGAAATTAGTAGCCTTCTGGAGCTTTGCACAATATTCCGAGAACAATTGCGAACAGGGGAAAACCGGGGCATCGTAAAGAATTTCCCGACGAAGGCAACCCGAGCATGCATCATTCATCATTTGGAACAAAGCCGAGGCGGTCCATAGCTTGCATGCTAATTTATTCCCTTTCCTAGTTAATTTGTTAAATAATTAGGATTTTGTACTTATTCGGACTGTATTATTTATTCGGACCCTCAAAGCGAGGGCACAATAAGCGTGCGTGCGTGTGATGTATGTCTTCCAACCCCACGTCTTTCTCTCTTTTATTTACCAGCTTATGATGGTTAGATTAGGACATGTTTCAATTAGCATACAGTATGATAGCATGTTTGCATTCATTCATCTGTCTTGCATGCACCGGGCTCGGCGCATCATACTAACTGCATTTGTATTTCAATTCCGAGTTGAATACTTGTTAGTTGTAGTATTTCATATGCCATCTTTAGAATAGCCGAGCCTATCTTAGTTGCATTTTGCATGTGTTGCATTAGGCATTTCTGTATAGTTAGGATCATGCATGGATTTCTAACATAGCTTTTGTTTTGGCTTGGAGTACTCGTTAAGTGTTTATGCTTTAGCATCCTTGCATGAGTGTGAGTGTTTCCATAATAGCATGCTTACCATGAGGCTATGTTCTTATGTGATATAACTGCCTGAATGCCTGTGGGTGTAGGTTGGGTTATTTAGATTGGAACAATTCATTAATTGTGAGTTTTAAGCCCACTAGATAGTGGTAAAATCATGTTTTCTAAGCCCACCCGAGGGTGGCAAATCCACGTCTTAGCCTACTTGCGGGTAGCACCATCAAACCATTTTCAAAAAAACAAACATGAAATGTTTTGTTCCAATTCAGGCGACCCAGTCTATACTTGTATGCTATGCGCATCACATAGTAAATCTAGGCTAATAATTGGGATAAGAACGCATAATGTTTTCAAAACTAGATATCATGGTTAGTAGAGGCCCGATTTCCCGAGCCGAGGCAACTTTGGTGATGACGGACACGTGGCCTTAGGCAACGAGTCAGGGTTTCCTAAATTCTCCCAAAATAAATATTTAGGTGGCGACTCTGTATCTGGCAAAGTAGTCCATGTTTGGCACTTCTTTCAAAAAATCTATTTTCAAAAACGATTTGCCGGATTTGGACTCTTTGATGATTTCATCGGTCTTGCATTGCACTCTGCGAGATTAGATACAGGACCGTGACATTGAGTCCTGAACTGTAGTGAGCCCAAAATGAACAAAACCGGGGGAGGGGGGGGGGATTCCCTCCTGGGACGTTCGGGGACGTCTACAGACGTCACCGCTTGAACACCCGGTGATCATCCTTGTTTGTGTTTATCTTGAGTTTCCGGAGGTCTCGGCTACGCGCCTTGCCTCAGGATCTCTCGACTCGACTGTTTTGTGTCTGGTTTTGCACCAAACACTTGTGTTTTTCCTTGGAGGGGCAGGGAATAGCTTGTGGGCCATCCCCACACATCACCGACCATGGCTTGAGGCCACCGGCTGTGTTTTGTTGCCACCGGCCAAATGTTTGGCCGGCCGGCACTATAGATGGTCGACCGGCCATCTTTTTTGGTCAAATTGCATTTTTGGCCAGCCGACCATTGTGCATCTGCTTTTGCAGATATTTTATGCTAGCTGGCATACACTTTGTTCCCCTCCATACACATGTATGGAGGGATCTCCCTCTTGGCTAGCTTGTCTTGTAAGCTTGCAAGATTGAACCTTCTATAAGAGGAGGCCTCTTCTCCCTCTTTTAGGTTAGACAAGATTTTGATAGAGAGCTCTGGTTTTAGGACTTGAGTTGTGTATCTATCCTATAACTATATCTCTCTCTCTCTCTCTTGCATTTGTGTGTGTTTAGCCTTAGTATTGCACACAAACACCCACCATCACACCTTACCTTGATTGCTGAGGGGCCAAAGGTCTTTTCTTGAAGTTATTAGACTGGTTTGGAGCCAAACAAGCAGCTGGAGTGCTGTTCTTGAAAGAGGTCTTCAAGGGTAAGGACTTTACCTTTAAATATCTCATTTTTGCATAGCTTTTTTACCTATGTTGCAACTATTTTTAGGCTTTGCATATAATATATAGAAGTTCTGTTTTTGAGTCCTTTAAATAGTTGTTTAAGAGTGTTTTGAGCTTTGAGGTTGTTTGACCCCTCTTAAGGCTTGTTTGGCCTTTGTTTTTGTGCTATTTTGGTGAGCTCCGGGACCATTGTGTTTGGGCCTCCTCACCACTGAAATCTTGAGGGATTTCAGTGGTGAGGATGGTGCCTTGAGGTCCTAAGAAGGAGAGGGCCACCCCCTCACCTTGTTGTCCTTGAAAATGGCTATTTTTGCCTCTTGAGGGAGCTTCTAATTTAGGTTCATGTTGGCCATGCCTTAACTGATTTTTATGCTTATTATGTCATAATATAGCTCTTTTTTTACTTGGTTTAGACACACCATGCTTGCTTAGCATACTTGTCTTGTAATGCCATCTTTAGGTCTTAACATGCTTTAGGTTTTGATCCTTGTTCTAGCATAATTTTGGCCAAGCTTTGTGAAGCTTTTGTGTTTGTTTTAGTATGATTAAGTTCTGTTCTTGGTTGTTTTGGTCGACCATAGCATGGTTAGTATAGCCACCTTGCATTTTGGTTTGTTAGCCTTAGGTGTGTGAGTGTGTAGCATGCATTACTTGCATTATTTCAGTGGTTTGGAACCACTTACTATGTTATTTTAGTCCTTATAACATGCTTGCATACTTGCATTTGAAACTCCTTTGTTGCTTTAAAAGGTTGTTGCCTCATGCTCTATGAATGTGCTCCTTTGTATGCTTGCATGTTTAAGCCACTTAGATGCCATCTAGGTGTTCCCTTAGCATTGTCTAGGTCTGCCTTGAACCTGTTTTAAGTCCTCTTGGCCTTGTGAGGCTTGGTTGACTTAGCCGTGGTTTAAGTCTCCTTGACTTGCCTCGAATACTTGGACCAATTGCATGCCATGTTTGTCTTGTTTAAATTGGTTTGGCACCATTATTAACATGATTTCCAGAGTTTACATTGCATGCTAATTGTCCATGTATAGGCTCTTTTAAGTGTGCTTAAAGATTTCTTGTTTGATGCTTAAGTGTTGGCCCATTAACATGTACATGTGTGTGTGTGTATGTAGGCCCTCATTTCCATAGCATTGGGCACTGTTTTAGGCTTGTTTGAGGGCTGCCTAAATTAGTTTAAGTCCACCCCTTTGCATGTTGTTGCATGCGCACCTTGGGTGTTGTTGCATACTAGTGTGTTGTTGCATGATTAAATGAAGTCACATGCTTGCTTGCATGCTTGAACATCCATATTGTGTCTTGCATACTTGTAGGTTGCATTGCTTCATGCCTTACATGCTTCTTTAGTTAGGTTGTGTGCCTAACCTACATTACACATTGCATTGCCATGTTGCATACTAGCCTCCATACCTAGGATGCATTGCATTGGCATGCATGCTTCACCTCTTGAGTTGAGTATGATAGAGGTTGAGCCCCCTTTCCTTGATTATGTGCATTGCATTCCATATCAAAATGCATACTTGGTTCCTTGGGCCATCATGCATGGAAATGCGCGATTGGTAGTCCGAGAATCGAGAATCATATCCCTTTGAGTCATGAATATGATAAGGGGTGTGATTGGTGCATACATTGCTTGAAATGCATTGCCATGCTATGTTTTGCCCTCTGCTGTTGTCAAAAATGGATTCTACAGGAAGATTTGGCCGGCCGGCCATCTGCAGTGCCGACCGGCCATCCATAAGTGGCCGATGGATTAATTTGTGGCTTGTGACCATTCTCCATGGCCGGTGACCAATTCCCTCAGTCGGTGGTGTTCCACAACATTCAGGGAAGCAACCTGGAGATTTGTGCAGTCTTCAGAGAAGGATAACAATCAAAGCAGAGGCAACTTGTGCATGGCAGTGGCTTTCCGAGCGAAGCCGAGCGCGCATTGCATTGGGTCCTCTTCCCGAGGCTGTTTACTACTTTCATTAGATTAGTTAATTTGTTAATTAATTAATTGGTCTGTAATATTTAATTAGCTTATAGGTTAATTAATTTGTATTATTCTTTCGGTCCCTCCGAGCGAGGGCAAATTTGTAATAAGTGTGGGTGCGTGTGTGCATGTCTTCCAACCCCCACTTCTTTCTCCCTTTTACTTACCTGCTTTTGATGGTTAGTATTAGGACATGTTTACTTTAGCATACCTTATGCTATGCATGCGTGCATCATTCATTAGTCTTGCATACACCAGGCTCGGTGCATCATGCTAACTGCATAAAGTATTTCAAATCTAACTTGAATACATGCTATCTGTGTATTTTCACATGTCATCCTTAGATTAGCCGAGCCTATTCTAGATTGCATTCTGTATGCGTTGCATTAGCCACTTAACATGGACTTGGATCATGCATTGATTGCTAACATGTTCTTGTCTTGGCTCGGAGTACATTGTAAGTATTTTTATGCTTTAGCATCTCGCATGAGTGTGAATGTCAACATGACAGCATCCTTACCATGTGGCTAGATGCTTATGTGATATAAACTGCTTGAATGCCTGTGGGTGAAGGTTGGATTGTTTGAGTTGGAACAACTCGTTGAAATCCGTGCTTTAGCCTATTTGCGAGTAGCAAATTTCAAACTGTTTTTCAAACAAATGGATATGCAATGCTTCGTTCCAAATTAGGCGATCTAGTCTATATTTTTGTGTTGTGCGCATCACATAGTAATTCTAGCTAATTAACTGGAATAAGAACACATAACGTTTTCAAAATCGGATATCATGGTTAGTAGAGGCCGATCTTCGGATCGGGCAAGAGTGGGTGCTCATAGCTGACCTTCCCCAATCGTACCCAAGTTCCCGAGCCGAGGCAACTTTGGTGATGACGGAGACGTGGCCTTTGGCACCGAGTTAGGGTTTCCTAAATTCCCTCATAAAAAAATATTTAGGTGGCCACTTTGTATCTGGCAAAGCAGTCCATGTTTGGCAATTCTTTTCAAAAATCTGTTTTTCAAAACGATTTGCCGGATTTGGACTCTTTGGTTCAGATTAAGAACCGTGACAAAACGAGTCCGAACTGTGGTAGCATAAGTCCCTCGGGGCGCATCCACACGTGGATAAAAGACCTTGATCTACTAATATGATCAAGTATTGGATATATTAGTGCGGGGGGTAATATTGGCTACATATTTTGTACAAGCCAATTATAATTCGACGTGTGGCAAAATAAGGGTAGTACATGAAGACTATTCAAGTCTTCGATCCTGATCGTACATGTGACAGTTAATATTGGTTATTACGAGATCTGAGTAGCAGTGGATCAACAAAGAGATACAGGGTGACGTGACTTTAACGGTTACTTACATTTAAATTCAAAATTTATGAGGGAAGTCTAACTGCAAGAGATAGCATAGTGGAGCTAATTATAAGGCAACATGATCAACGATCATGGAGGAGCAGTTCGACGGTTGGAAATGCAGTTCGATGGTCATCCTTGAGAAGTATAAATAGCAGAGAAGACGCAGAAAAAAAGACCCAGACTCAGATTCAAAAAACCAGTCTTATTCTACTTATTTTCCTTTTCAGTTTTACATTTTCAGTCTTACATTTCCTGTTCTTTACATTCCTATACTTTAAATTCTTGCACTGCACTTCGTTCATAGGAGTAGTTTCAAGTGATAGATTGTTGCTGTAAACCTCTACGAGGCTAAGTTTGGATCATTGTAAGTTTTTCATTCTATGAAATATTTCAATTGTTATTCATTTAATTGTTATCTTGCTTAATTCTCCTAAATCAAGCCACCAGTAAAAGTCCTCTTCATTGAGGTTGAAAAAACTAAAACACAATCGTTTGATAATTAGTTGGCAATTAATTTTTTGTAAGGACTGATTGATCCTTGCTGGCACGCTCGCAATTACAAAAATAACCTTCGAAAGCCAAAAAGCCAACAGTAGTATAAAATAAAAAATATATATTAAAAAATAAAATCAACTTATTAATTTATTTGAGTTACATTTTTTACACAATTTCTTTAAAAAAAAATATCAATAAATTAATTTTTTCTCTACTCCCAAAACAAGTCTCTAAGTACCAAGTACTCTTGTAAACAGCGATTTGAGGGGGTGTCTCCCCCTCCAATCACCACTCCCACAATCTCCACACACATGTGGCGGGTGGTGATCAGAGGAGTAGGAAAAAAAAAATGTAACCAATGAGAAAAAGAGGGAGTCAAAAGGGGTGGGAGAAAAAGGGGGCATGAAATATTTTTGTTATTATATATTCACATGTTTCTTATAAGGGTGCACAAAAAATCGAACGCAACTTTCATCAATGGCCAAACCAATTTCATGGTTAGATGATAAAAATTAATAAATTTATGAATAAGATTTATTTTATCTCTCTATGACATCATTTGATCGTATTTTACTTCCTTATCTTTTAAAAATAGTCTTATACTATTATATAATTGTAGACTAAAATATAACTGTTAATTCCATTAATTATAAACGTAAAATGACTATAATACCCTCAAATCTTATATTTTTTATTTTTTTATTTTTCCTCATCTTTCATACATATAATTTTTAAGAGAGAGACTTCTCTCTAGTCCATTGTGTGGACTCGAGCGTACTATCGAATTCATGGGGCTCATCACAGGTTTTATTTTGATAATTTGAATCATACAATGTGTAAAGCTCATCGGGTATTTTGTGCTTATAAAAAATCACGTTACTCGGATATCGTTAGCCCTTTGATCAAAAAATATTTTTATTAACAATTTATTTTTGAAATTATATTTACCATTGACAAAAATGAGTTTCGATCAAGGGGCTACCGATATCCGATTAACGTGATTTTTTGTAAGCATAAAGTACTCGACGAGTTCTACATATTGAACGATTCGGATTATCGAAACTTGACCTATGGTGGACTCCACATGCCCAACAGTATACTCCAGTTTACATAGTGGACTATAGAGAAGCATCTCCCAATTTTTAATGTCTATTATTAATTCAATTAGATCACAATTAATTATAAATTCTTAATTATTTATTGTAATTCTTAAATTTTTATTTTTATTTTTATTTAATTGTATTTTAGATCACAATTAATCCTAAATATTTAAATATTAATTATAATTACTAATTTTTTAATATAATTTTAATTTAATTATATTTTATATCACAATTAATTCTAAATTCTTAATTATTTATTATAATTATGTTAATCTAATTTTAATTTAATTACATTTTAGATCACATCTTAATTATTGTTTATTTTATAATTTATTTAATTATATTTTAAATTAATTCTTAATTATATTTTATATTTTATTTTATTTTATTTTATTTTATTTTAATTAACCTATTAATCTAATTTTTGATTTGGAGAAAATGGGGTTAAAATTATCCTTTTGTTGTATTACTTTTATTCTAATTTTTCAAAAAAACAAAAGTCACTCTAAAAAATAGTGTGTAATATATTTTCCATTAGTTTTGATGGAAAAATTAAAAGTAGCACTTTGATCTAAAACCGTAAAAGGCCTATCTGACTATATTTAAATAATAAGAGAGTAAAGTACTCTAATCCCAAATCCCAAGGGGTAAGGTGAATTAAACCCTAAATTTATTGATATGTAATTTAAGAATTTATTAAGAAAAATTTTGAGTGCACAAAAAGTTTTAAATACATAATGAGGAACAGTTTTATCTTCCATTTGTGTATTTCATATTTGGAATAACACAGCTGTCATATTTACTCACTTATAAACTGATCAAACTTATTTATATATTTATGTATGAAATTATTTTATCCGCATCCTATATTTAAATAATAAGAGAGTAAAGTACTCTAATCCCAAATCCCAAGGGGTAAGGTGAATTAAACCCTAAATTTATTGATATGTAATTTAAGAATTTATTAAGAAAAATTTTGAGTGCACAAAAAGTTTTAAATACATAATGAGGAACAGTTTTATCTTCCATTTGTGTATTTCATATTTGGAATAACACAGCTGTCATATTTACTCACTTATAAACTGATCAAACTTATTTATATATTTATGTATGAAATTATTTTATCTGCATCCTATATTTAAATAATAAGAGAGTAAAGTACTCTAATCCCAAATCCCAAGGGGTAAGGTGAATTAAACCCTAAATTTATTGATATGTAATTTAAGAATTTATTAAGAAAAAATTTGAGTGCACAAAAAGTTTTAAATACATAATGAGGAACAGTTTTATCTTCCATTTGTGTATTTCATATTTGGAATAACACAGCTGTCATATTTACTCACTTATAAACTGATCAAACTTATTTATATATTTATGTATGAAATTATTTTATCTGCATCGTAAATTAGCCTAACTTTCATGATTATTTTCATAATATTTTTTTTCATAATCCGTAGTATAAGGCAGGTGTATTTTAAAAAATTAATAAAAAATTAACATTTATTAATGAACACGTGGCAACTAATGAAGAATGGGACAGGGACTTGGGATAGGAAATGGGGACAGGGGATTTGAACCCATCTAAACTTAATGAGAAAGCCTGGCCACCACATTCCATAACTGTATAGCTTATAAGGAAACTGTTAGGAGGCACCAGGCGATCATACCGTCAATGAATCATAATTGTCCTAATCTTCCATAATAATATTAGAGATGATAAAAAAAACGTTACCAGATATTTCATGATTTTTTCTATCTTTTGATTAGTATGTACCAAAATGAGCCTCAATCTTCCACGACCATATCTTCAGTGTCTATACTCCCCCACCTAACTTCCCTATAAAAGGTCTATACTCCGTAGTCCTCTCCTCCCTGCGCTCTCCCCCTCTCTCTCTCTCTCTCTCTCTCTCTCTCTCATTTTAGGGTTTCGTTTCCGTTTGAATTGAGGAATTAAGATCACCATGGAGAAGAATCAACGCACTCTGAAGATCTCGTTGATATCGGCCAAAGATCTCCAGAGAGTCCAACTTTTGAACAAGATGGAGGTGTGCGCGTACGTCTTCATCTCTGGCGGTGGAAAGCAGAAGACCGCCGTGGACAGAGATGGTGACACAAACCCGACCTGGAACGGTCAGATCACTTTCAACTTAGATAAGGAGTCCGCGGAGACCCAGGTTCTCGTGTTCGAGCTCAACTGCTGCGATCAAAACGGCGAAGATAAGGTCATTGGCGAAGTGTTCATCAAGGTTAATGCCCTGATGGGCTCCATCGAGGGTAGTCTGACCTTTCTTGTTCGAAGCCCTTCTGGAAATCCCAACGGTACGCTCAATTTCATGTTTGAGTGGGAAGATGAGAAGGTTACCGGAGCGGGGTCGTCTCCTCCGCCGCCTGCTATGGTGCAAGTGCAAGAACAGGCTGAGCCTGCAAAGAAGAAAAAAAGAGGATGGTTTGCCCGAGTCTTGGCCGCGGCGGCAATTAGTCATGTCCTCAATAATGTTTCACTACCAGATGACCTTGGCTTTTGAGAGAGTCACTTTCATGGGCTGCTGATTAAATGATGATGATGGTGAATTATGTGTTTCGACAATTCCATCATTTCATACTCTATTTATTTATTTATTTATTTATTATTTTTAATCGAGTGTCCGGGCAGCACCCTATTTTGCTTTTGTGTGATACTCTATATTATGCTTGCTTGTTTTGCTTTAATATTTTCAACTGAGATGCTTCAAAATTTTGTGTTTGAACACTTTCATCATTTCATAATCTATATTATGCTTGCTTTATGTATAGTGATAATTTGTTTTATCACTATACATATATTTAAAAATCACTATGCATATATTTAAAACCTTGAATTAAAATAAATATATCTTTTCATAAAAAGTATAAAAATATACTTATTTAGATCATCTTAAATAATTTTTCTAAACAAAATCAAAAACATTGCTCAGCCAACAATCTTGAGTGTTTAGTGGTTGACAATCTTGATTAGGGCCAAGTAATGACGTTTTAACAACAACAAAATCTTGATTACGACAAAGTAATGATGACGTACCAACATAAAACAGTGATGACGTAAGGCGCGTTAAAAAAAAAGTTTTTCTTTGCTCACGTGGTGAAATTTCAAAGGGAGCCAGCACGTGTAGTTTTTTATCTAATATTTTTAGAATTGCATAGTTATGGTGTATCCAACCAATAAAAAAAAATTAAATGTATTTGATTTCAGTTTTTGAATTTAATTTTTAAAAAATTGAGTTTTTATTTTTTATTTTTCGTGTTTATTTTTTTGTTTTTAGTGAATATTGTTTTTAATTTTAAGCAATTTTCTCTATTTTTTTAGGTGCACCTTACTTGGATGTATTTAAATAATAAAATATTTGTGAAAAAATATTTTAAAAAATTAATAAATACATACAAATATGAGAAATATACTAAATTTTTGTTTTTTTGTTTTTTTTTTTGTATTTTTTGGTATTTAGTGTATTTTTTAAAGATTTTTTCACAAATATTATACTTTAAATGTATTTATGTTAAGTGTGTCTAAAAATTAAAAAAAATTACTTAAAATATTAAAAAAATTCATTGATAACATTAAAATACGAAAAATAAAAAAGTAGATTTTTTGAAACCTTTTTTCTGAAAATCAAAACCAAACAAACTATTACATTTTTTAGTAGTTATCTAGTGTTTTTAGAATTGTATAGTTATGGTGCATCCAACCAATAAAAAAATATCTATGTACTATTTAAAAATATTTTAATAAATATAGAAAACACAAAACACTAACAATTTTACTTAGCCTTTGTTTGAGACATAGGTTAATTTTTTGATTTTTTTAATTTTTTTTAACTATTTTAGTTTGGGGTTAAAAATCTTTATTTGGGTTGAACTTTTTAGTTTTTTTTTACTTTTATGAGAGAAAAAAATAAAATAATTGTGGTTTAGATGTGACATTTTATCTTATTAACTTTTTAACCTATTTTATTTTTTTGTAACTAAAATAGCCAAAAAAGCCTATACCAAACATAGCCTTAAAAACCAAAGCTTTAATAATGTTGAAAATGATGTCAAAAACTAAGGTAGCGTTTGGTTTAATTTTCAAATTATGATTTTGTTTTTAAATGATGATTTGAATGAAACATATTAATCAAATATATTTTTAAAATACAATTCAGAATTACTTTCAAAACTCCTCTTTTATATATATATATATATATATATTATTATTATTATTAATCAATCACTTTTTCACTCATCTCTACTCTCACATTCTCTCACATTTTATATCAATCAATAAAAAAATATATATAAATAATCCCAAAATTATTTTCAAAACTTATAACCAAACAAATATTTTCTTTTCAAATATGATTCAAAAACTCCACACTCAAATTATTATTTTAAAATTAAACCAAACGGACCCTAATATTGTTGAATTTTATATAAGAATTTCATAAAATATAAAATTTTTGTTAGAATTTTTATTTTTTTTCTCTTTCACAATGAGATTTACAAATAAAATTTTGATTTTAACTTTTTTGTGAAGAAATTGAAAAATGATTAGTGCATCACTACATCGACATCGACCAATTTATCATTTCACAATATAGCACTGTCAAAAATGCTCTGAGGTCAAATTTCAAGTAGTCTTTACTCTATTAGATACGTATTGTTTTTCTTAATGCTCTTACATGCGATAATATTTAAACTCTTAACTTTTTACTTACATATAAAAGTTAACAACAAATAAACCTTTGACTTTAATACATATGTTTTTTATATTTTAATTTTCAATGCCAAGGGTTCAAAACTTCCCATCACTGAAAAACAAAAAATAAAGGAGTGAAGAAAATTAGTCTACTAGGTAGTCAAAAAATTAAAGTACATATATAGTGCAGCTAGGTTTAAATTTAACGTAATATAAATTATACATAAAATAAATTTGATTACATACTTTGATTTTTTGACCACTTTTTAAATCAATTTTCAGACATAATAAATTGTTGAATGAGTTGTTCAAAAAAACTCAACTACTTCATGTGAGAGAGATTTGAATACAGTGACATTCACATAGAAAGTGTGAAAAGGTGTAATTATTCAAAATCGCTCTTTAATTTTTACGAAATAAATAGCCTCGTCATACAAGGAAAGATGCTCACAAAATAATCAGAGCAATTTTCCCTTTTGGTTTGAGGGCTCACATGCGTTTGCCATGTGCACTTTTTTGTACATACAAAAATCTATGTACCAATGAATCCTAGTACTTATCATCATTTGAATTGTAGCTGTTCTTCTTTCTAACACCCTCTTTGCAGTTGCTCTAAAAGGACACGTGGAGCTGACAAAACCATTGATCAAGTGGAGGTACATCTTAAGATCATGACACGTGGCGATGTTTCCTTTGGAGAGGTAGGGGAACTCCCTACTACTGAGTCTAAGCTCTCTTCCCACGTCAGCATATACCCATCGTGTGTCCTCGACGTGCTTTTGAAGCCAGCTTGGCAGCCCTGCAACTTGGACAGGTTTGCTGTCTGCCATGTCATTGTTGTCGACCACAAAACCTGGTACTTTAGTGATGAGATCGTCCAAGTTCACGATGCGGAGAATCTTGGTCCAACTTTTGTCTAATTGAGATTGGAAACTTCTATTCACGACACGTAGTCCACCAAATGAAACGACTGTGACCGACGATGGGTTATCGAAAGTGGTGGTTATATCATATATATGCAGTGAGAGTAGATAGTGCAGCTCCAAGACTATGGCCTACAATTGTAATGCTAAGGGGCTCATCACCGTATGATTGGAGGATTCATTTTACTTCTTCCTTTACTGTATCGCGTAGACTTAGACAGGTGACAGTCTGTGACGTGTACAAGCTCAAAAATCCGCTTTCCACCATAGGGCTACCGTCTTTGGGACGTGGCACGTAAATTTTCAATCCACTCAAAACACGTGGCAGTACCCCTGTAAATTTTCAATTCCAAATTCAATTCTTCTTGTTTTTGAATAAGTTTTAATGTGTTGGTTATATATTAATGTTACGATATCAGTCTAGAAAGGAATTATCTTTGAAAGTTTTAGTATTCCTTTAATGCTATTATAAATTGATGGACATGACTGGATCATATCTGCAATGTGTGCAAGAAAGTCCATCTTGCCCCGCAAGATAATATTGATTGGAAATTATTTTATCCTTGCTATTTGGAAATATACCTTGTTTAGACAGTGAAATATATTGAGGATGTCTTAGGAACGCACGTGATGTAAATAGTCTTTCAATATTTTAATAATAAGTATTGCCATAATGCTAGAATAAGTTGTTGAACATGACTGGAAATCCGTGATGTGTGCAAGAAAGTCCATCTTGCCTCTTAGTTAATATTGATTGGAATTTAGTTTATCCTTGCTGTTTGAAAATATACCTGGTTTAGTTTGAGGGTGAAGTATATTGAGGGTGTCTTAAATATGTGCACACACAAACAGAGTGTAACCCTTATATGTAGGGTAAAAATGAGCTGGGTCAAACCAAGTAGTGGGTTCCTCATTAGTTTCAGTGGATTCCTACTTCATTTGATCTTGGCTTGAGCTGGATTAGTTGGATTCTATCCAGTCCCAGAGCGCTTCTTAGCTTGTTAAGCTGATTTCATGTTGAACTGAACAAATTAACCTTTTTCCCCCTATCGGCTATTGTACGGCGGCTGCCATGTTGCACATGTCGGAGAAATTTGCTTGGTGAGTCTAGTTTTCTTCTTGTTATGCGCTCCATTCTGTCTTTGAGCTGGTTACTAGGATTTAATCTTCCCATCTATCTATATCCATTTTCCTTGTTTAATATTATCAGTGACCATAAATAATTACTATTACTATCACTATTACAATTTCAATTTTTGCCCATGTTTATTTAACTGTTTTTCATGACATTATAGAAGGAAAAAAAACTAACTATTGTTACTTCTCCATAATTATATTCCACTCATCTTTTTCTTTTTTCGTTTATTTTTCAAATCCTTATCTAAACTTATGATTCAAATATAGCAATTAAGGTTTTCCGATGTACCTAAAAAAAAATATAGCAATTGAGAACGAGAGAGAGAGACAAGTGTTAGACTACGTCATTAGTTAAAATAAAGATTGTACTTTTTGTTTTTTTTTTACTAATAAAAATGACTAGTAAAATTGAGTTACTCTTAAATATTGCTAATAAGTTACTTTGAAAAAGTCAAAGGCCTAATTAGATAGGGTGATCTCACTCTAAGGAGTCGAGATTTCAGAGGTTATCCTTAGATGGTGTTATATAGCAGGACTACTCAACTATATAGTAGTAAGTTGAGGACTCTTATATAGGTGGATATTTAAACTTAAACACCTGATACTGGGTACAATTTGCTCAGGTTTAAAAGGTTTGTTTTATCAACCATATGTACTGTTACCTGAGTAGTTAATCTCGTAGAGAGTGAAACTTGAGACCTAAATATTTATATTTCAAGAATTACTAAGTTGCCACATGACTTGGGTTTTACTTTGGATAAGTCGTTTTGCATGTTTCACCATTTTTTGACCTTATAGTTAAGGGGCTCAAGCTTTCAGCCTCACTGAAATTCCTGACTTTTCATTTCATTGGCATTGCTCAAGGAAAAGTGCTTCTGCTTCCAGGCTTTAAAAGGGTGCATCTGCTTTGTGTGCAAGGATCCGTCCTTCTATCATTTCTTACTTGCAGGGTCATTGGGCCCATTTTTAGGCCCAATTTTAATAATTCGAACAATTCATATTTTAAGATTTGTTTAGTATATCATACCTGTAAAAAATTAAGTTAATTGGATATCAGAAAGCATGTGTTCGGAAAAATCGAACTAAAAACTATTTTTTTAAAAATTTAATAAACAGTTTTCCTAATGCATGCTTTCTAATATCCGATCAACTTAATTTTTTGCAGGTATAATATACTGAACAAATCTTAAAATATGAACGGTTCGAATGATCAAAATTGGGCCTAAAAGTGGGCCCAATAACCCTGCAAGTAGGAAATGCAAGGAGCGAGTGCAAGGAGGAGATCTTGACTCCTTTTTTTGTGCCCAAAATGCCAAAAATAAATGAGCAATTCTGTTCGCACATTATAAAAAATTTCAATATACATCATTTGTGTCCAAACAAAAATAAATTCTTTAAATATATATTTTGTTTAATATATATCTGAATAATTATATTTTATTTGGAAGTTTATGTTAGAATATTTGACTTTTATTCTAAAATTTATGTGTGAATGACATAAACAGTATATATATTGAGATTTTTGCACTGTGTAAATAGAATTTTTCAAAATAAATTTGTTTATCCACTTGATGTATAGGTAAATATTAACCTACTATGTAAATGGTTTATTTTATTCAGATTCACTGTTTTAAGTGAGTTTAGATTGGTGTATTACAGTGAAAAAAACAATCACAAAGGAAGGTGATGGTGAGTGAATAAAATTGGATTCTAAAATGTTTCACTCTCTTGCCATGAATAAAGAGAGAGGTGTGCGTTGGTCAGTTTGGTTAAATTTTGAGAAAATATATCAACAAAATTGCTCTTGGCAAATTGAGAATTTTCTAATATTTCATCGAACAATCCATCCTCAAAATTGGCGAATTAGTTGAATATTTTGTCAATTTTAAACAACAATTTGAACGGATTGGGTGGGTTTGAAATATATAATAGGAAGAACATCACTGAACATATAATTATAATTTTTTTTCTAGTTTAAAACAAAATTATATTTCAACCAAAAATCCAAAAGTTGATCAAATATATTTAAAATTAATTTTCACAAATTAATATACCAAACAATCAAATTAATGGTATGCTATTAGGTTTGGGGATTGATTGTATTAGGATTAGGCCTGTAAGTGGATCGGATTCGGATTTGATCTGTCAAAATCTGAATCCGATCCGATTAAGGCAAACCCGAATCCGATCCGAATCCGTTTAGTCCATATCCGATTATAGATATCCGAATCCGAATCTGATGATTTCGGATATCCAATCCAATCCATTTATTTATTTATTGAGCTATAGTTTTATATAATTTGATTTTTTTTTTTTCATTTTGTGTTTTTTTCATTCAAATTGAGAATAATCGGATCGGATTATCGGATTATCGGATCGGATCGGATTTTTGCATATTCAATTCGTTTAATAAACGGATTAAACGGATTCGAATTATCGGATTATCGGATCGGATTTTTTTTGTAAACGGATTCAAATTATCGGATCGGATTCGGACCAGATTCGAATTAAATCCGATCCATTAACAGCCCTACTCGGGAGTATAGACCTTTTATTGGGAAGTTAGGTGGGGGAGTATAGACACTAAAGATATGGTCGTGGAAGATTGAGGCTCATTTTGGTACATACTAATCAAAAGAGAGAAAAAATCATGAAATGTCTCGTAACATTTTTTTTATCATCTCTAATATTATTCTGGAAGATTAGGACAATTATGATTCATTGATGGTGTGATCGTCTGGTGCCTCCTAACAGTTTCCTTACAAGCTATACGGTTATGGAATGTGGTGGCCAGGCTTTCTCATTAAGTTTAGATGGGTTCAAATCCCCTGTCCCCATTTCCTATCCCAAGTCCCAGTCCCATTCTTCATTAATTGCCACGTGTTCATTAATAAATGTTAATTTTTTATTAATTTTTTAAAACACACCTGCGTTATACTACGGATTATGAAAATAATCATGAAAGTTAGGTTAGGTTTGACATAACTTGAAAAAGTCAAAAAGTTAAAAAGTCACTATCCTATTTAAGTCATATCATCTTATTTAAGTCACATCACCTCTCTAGTACATCACATCAAACCCAACTCATATTTCATAAAAAGTCAAAACATACACTTATTTAGATCATCCCAAATAATTTCTAAGTCTATTGTTAAATTACACATATAATAAAATATTACGTACTAATCAAAAGATAAAAAAAATCATGAAATATCTCGTAACATTTTTTTAGGGAGCTTTTTTGATAAATCCATTTTTTAAGAACTTTATTCCATCCAATCCATATTCTTTTTGACTATTCCATTAGGTCCAATTTGAGATAAGAAGACCAAAATACAATTTTTCATCTAATTATGTTCCATTTAGTTCACATTATTTTCTTATGTTTCAATAAGTCCTATGGGTGACATAATTACCAAAATACCCGTAATGTGAATGTTCACACCGTCAATATAAATGTTTATATCGTCAATGTGTAGGGGCTCGGCTCATGTCGATCCTCGTGGGTGCCCGAAAAAATTCGAGTCGGGCCGGGCCGACCCACAAGCCAAAAAAATAGGCCCGACCCGGCCCGTTGATAATATGAATATTCACATTGACAAGTTAACATTCACATTGATAGGAGTGTAAAATCGGCTTGCGGCCTGTGGGCGGTCCGAATCCAGCCCGTCGCCCGGGGCGGGCCCGGGTCGGCCCGTTTACAATATGAATATTTACATTGACATATTTACATTAACATTAACATTGATAAGAGTGTAAAATTGGCCCATGACCCGTGGGCAGCCCGAAGCCCGGGCCCGGGTCGGGACGGGCCCGGCCCGACCCGTTGACAATGTGAATATTCACATTGACATGTTAACATTCACATTGATAGGAGTGTAAAATTAGCCCGCGGCTTATGGCCGGCCCGAAACCCGCATGCGGCTCGTGGGCTGCACTATGCGGGCCCGGCCCGACCCGTTGATAATGTAAATATTCACATTGACATATTAACATTCACATTGATAAGAGTATGAAATTAGCCCGCGCCCCGTGGCTGCCCGAAACTAGCCCACGGCCCGTGGGCGGTCCGGGGCAGGCCCGGCCCGGCCTGTTGACAATGTGAATATTCACATTGACATATTAACATTCACATTGATAAGAGTGTAAAATTGACTCGCGTCCCATGGGCGGCTCGGGGCCAGCCCGATCTGGCCCGTTGACAATGTGAATATTCACATTGACATATTAATATTCACATTGATAGGAGTGTAAAATTGGCTCGTGGCCCGTGGGCGGCCCGAAGCCCGCCCGCTGCCCAGGGCGAGGCGGGCCCGGCCCGGCTCGTTGACAATATGAATATTCACATTGACATATTAACATTAATTTTGATAAGAGTATAAAATTAGCCCGTGACCCGTGGACAACCCGAAGCCCGGCCCCGGGCCGACGCGGGCCCGACCCGTTGACAACGTGAATATTCACATTGACATGTTAACATTCACATTGATAAGAGTGTAACATTAGCCCGTGCCCCGTGGCTGCCTGAAACACGCCCACGGCCTGTGGGCGGCCCGAGGCGGGTCCGGCCCGGCCTGTTGACAACGTGAATATTCACATTGACATGTTAACATTCACATTGATAAGAGCGTAAAATTAACTCGCGTCCCATGGGCGGCCCGGGGTGGCCCGGGTTTGGGTCCGGAGCTACCCCAGGCCGCGGGCGAGCTTCGGACAGCGGACAAGTTTTACAGTCCTATCAATGTTAATGTCAACATGTTAATGTGAATATTCACATTGTCACGGGTCGGGCCAAGCCCGCCTCGGGCTGCTATCGGGATTCAGGCCGCCCACGGGCTGCGGACCAATTTTACACTCCTATCAATGTGAATGTTAACATGTCAATGTGAATATTCACATTGCCAACGGGCCGGGCCCGCCCTGGCCCGAAGTCGGGCTTCGGGTTGCCCACGGGTCACGGGCCAATTGTACACTTTTATCAATGTGAATGTTAACATGTCAATGTGAATATTCACATTGTCAACAGGCTGGGCCGGGCCCGCCCCGTCGTGGATGGGTTTCGGGCAGCCACGGGGTATGGGCTAATTTTACACTCCTATCAATGTGCATGTTAACATGTCAATGTGAATATTCACATTGTCACGGGTCGGGCCAAGCCCGCATCGGGCTGCGGTCGGGCTTCGGGCCGCCAACGGGCTGCGGCCCAATTTTACACTCCTATCAATGTGAATGTTAACATGTCAATGTGAATATTCACATTGCCAACGGGCCGGGCCCGCCCTGGCCCGAAGTCGGGCTTCGGGCTGCCCACGGGTCACGGGCCAATTGTACACTTTTATCAATGTGAATGTTAACATGTCAATGTGAATATTCACATTGTCAACAGGCTGGGCCGGGCCCGCCCCGTCGTGGACGGGTTTCGGGCAGCCACGGGGTATGGGCTAATTTTACACTCCTATCAATGTGCATGTTAACATGTCAATGTGAATATTCACATTGTCACGGGTCGGGCCAAGCCCGTATCGGGCTGCGGTCGGGCTTCGGGCCGCCAACGGGCTGCGGCCCAATTTTACACTCTTATCAATGTGAATGTTAACATGTCAATGTGAATATTCACATTGTCAACGGGCGGGCCCGGGGTTGTCCCGGGCCGCGGGCGGGCTTTTGGCCGTCCATGGGCCGCGAGCCAATTTTATACTCTTATCAATGTGAATGTTAACATGTCAATGTGAATATTTACATTGTCAACGGGTCGGACCGGGTCCGCCCATGGGTCGCGGGCGAGTTTCGCCCCGCCACAGGACGGGGGCCAATTTTACACTCCTATTAATGTGAATGTTAACATGTCAATGTGAATATTCACATTGTCAACGGGTCGGGCCGGGCCGAGTCGGGCCCGTCCTGGGTTGCTGTCTAGTTTTATACTTTTATCAATGTGAATGTTAACATGTCAATGTGAACATTCACATTGTCAACAGGCCGGGTCGGGCGTGCCCACGGGCCGTGGGCGGGTTTCGAGCAGTTTCGAGGCGCGGGCTAATTTTACATTCCTATCAATGTGAATGTTAACATGTCAATGTGAATATTCACATTGTCAATGGGCCGGGCCCGCCCCGGGCTACGGGCGGGCTTTTAGGCGCTCATGGGCCACGGCTCAATTTTATACTCTTATCAATGTGAATGTTAACATGTTAATGTGAATATTCATATTGTCAACGGGCCGGACCGGGCTCGCGCCCGGGCCGCCCATGGGCCGCGGGCGGGTTTCGCGCCGCCACGGGACGGGGGTCAATTTTACACTCCTATTAATGTGAATTTTAACATGTTAATGTGAATATTCACATTGTCAACGAACCGGGCCCGCCCTGTTTCGTGGGCGGGTTTCGGGCCGCCCGTGGGCCAATTTACATTCCTATAAATGTGAATTTTAAAATATGAATATTCACATCATTAAATTGCTAATCGTTAGAAAAATATTTATAAGGATATCAAAATTAAATATAAGGGCATAAGTATCCAAGAAAATAGTGTAAATCAAGAAAATGGACTTTATGGAATAAAACTATACATACATGGGATTAAATGGATTAAAAGATTCCTTCATAAACTTCTTGAGTTAAAATACTTCTAAATTAGACTTATCACTAAAAATTTTTTTTTTTTATCATCTCTAATATTATTCTGGAAGATTAGGACAATTATGATTTATTGATGGTATGATTGCCTGGTGCGTCCTAACATTTTCCTTATAAGCTATACGGTTATGGAATGTGGTGGCCAGGCTTTCTCATTAAGTTTAGATGGGTTCAAATCCCCTGTCCCCATTTCCTATCCCAAGTCCCTGTTCCATTCCTCATTAGCTGCCACGTGTTCATTAATAAATGTTAATTTTATACCGTTTAACCTCGATCAACAAAAGCACTCTCCTTCTGGCAGAACCATCATCCACCTCTTAGGCCTGGTTTGGGAATCAGTCCATTTAATTAAAAAAGTTAAAATATTATTAAAAAAATCAAAAAATCAATAACTTATACTAAAAAGTTAAAGATTTTATTTTCTCTTTACTTTTTGTACATCTTTTCATAAAAAGTCAAAAAGTCATCCCAAGCATACTAGTTTTTTTAGCTCATATTTTAGCCAAATAGTCAAAAAATTACTAAATTAGCCTGTTCCCAAACGAGACCTCAATGCTTTTATTTTTAATTTAAAATATAAATTATCTTATATGATTTAAAAAATTATAAATATTCTTTTATTAAAATTTTTTATTTAACAAAATTAATTAAGAAAATAAAATTCTTAGGTGATCTCTTATACAATAGTAAAATTACTTGAATTATCAATTAAAATAAATTCTGGACATTATTAAAAATTATTAATTGAATTGATGATTTATTAATAAAAAAGGGACGTACTTATTATTCAATAGGTCTTAAAATAATTAATGATATTTTTATTAAACACTATTAAAAAACATTACTACTTGTTAACTTCGGCGACAGTTTGAAAATTGTGTCACAAAAAATGTCACTAATTATATGTTTTAACGACAATTTAAAAAAATCATCACAAAAAAATGTCACTAACTTTTAACTTGCCGCGACAATTTGAAAATTCGTCAGAAAAACGTTACTAATTGAAAGTTTTAGCGATAATTTATAAAAATCGTGACCAAAAAAAAAAAAAAAGACCTTTGAATCCCTCGCTCAAAGCTTAGGTTCGAGTCTCTATAGCCCTTGTTAGGGGTAAACATACTCTTTAGCGTCTGGAGCATACGAGAGGCCTAAGCTTCGGCCCCAATGTAGGTGCGATAGGATTCTTTGCAAATATGTTGTGGGCGCTAAAGGACAATACTTCCGGACGAATATATTGAAGCAGCCTATTTGCATATCTATTTTATTGAAAAAAAAAAAAAAAGATACCAACTTTTTTTACACACATGTGAATAGTGTTGTTAAAAATAAGTTAGTAATTTAGTTATAATTCTAGCAAAACCGAAAATTTAGTAAAAGTGCTACTAGCTAGTGAATATATGGAAAATATATATATATATATATATAAGTATGTATATATATAAAAGTTTACTTTTTAGAGTCAACAATGTATATAAGATATGAATGATTATTGATTAAATCAACAAAGATGGCCCGTGCTACAAGATGCAATCAACAAACTCATTGGCAGTTTGGAAGGAGTTTGTCCCCACACTTTCACTCCTGAAGAGTATATGACTCTTTACACGTATCCTCTATCTCTCTTAATCTTTAATTTTCATATTCATTTACTCTTTATCTGTGTTTAGAGGAGTTTGAGATCCCTGCCCCACCTCAAGTACAATAACCATGAGGTGGGTCTCATTTTTAGTCTATTTTTATAATTCAAATGTTAATTTTATGGGATGCGTAGCTAAATCATTCATATAAATAAGTAAATTGATTAGATAGTAGTAACTAAATGATCAGAATTTTTTTTTAAAAAAAATTTGACAGCAAATTTAATTTTAAAAATAAAATAAATTATTTGAATTATAAAGATAACTCCGCCGGGGTTGTTAACAACTCTGCCGGTCCCAAGCCCGGATTAAGAAGGAGGGTTGTGTGTTAGGTAGCCGACATCCAACACGTAAAAAAGCCGCTCGGATCCCTTATGAAAATGAATCCTACTTTGAATCGTTTAAATGCTAGGTCGTTCCCCTCAAGTGACGCGTTGCGCCTGCCTCCGGGTGTTTCGAAAAGTGAGCAAGGGGCGCCGCATCGACGCCTGGGTGCGATGAAAAATGGGCAAAGGTTTCCGCGTTTTTCTGGACGAGCGAGGGTAAAGAAGCTAGTCCAAGACTATAGGTTTAGGGTAGTCACTTGGAACATAGGAACCTTAACTGGTAGGACGATGGAATTGGTAGATGTTATGAGTAGGAGGAGAGTTAGTATAGCTTGCATACAAGAAACTAAGTGGACGGGAGAGAAAGCTAGGGAAATTGAGGATACTGGTTTTAAACTTTACTATAGTGGTAAGAATAGACGCAGGAATGGGGTAGGAATCATAATTCCCAAGGGTCTTGTGGAAAGTGTGGTGGCGGTCACTAGGAAAGGAGATAGGATTATGCTAGTTAAACTAGTTATTGAAGGGAATATAGTGAACATTATTAGCACTTACGCCCCTCAAGTAGGGTTAGATGATCAGACTAAGAGAGATTTTTGGGAGCAAATGGATGAGATCTTACAGGAGATACCCGTAGGAGAGAACCTGGTTATAGGTGGAGATTTTAATGGCCATGTGGGCATATATAAACTAGGTTATGAAAGAGTGCATGGTGGATACGGTTTTGGTGAGAGAAATGAGGCTGGAGAGAGAATCTTAGATTTTGCGTTGGCTTTTGACCTGGTAGTGGCCAATACTATGTATAAGAAGAGGGAGGAGCATTCGATAACCTTTAAGAGTGGATTAGTTAAGAGCCAAATAGATCATTTCTTAGTGAGAAAAGTGGACTGCCTAAAATGCAATGATTGTAAGGTGATTCCTGGAGAGAGTCTGGTCTCTCAACATAGGATTTTGGTACTAGATGTATGTTTTAGAGGGCAATACCAAGCTAAGAAGGAGGGTAGGCGTCGTAGAACGAGATGGTGGGACCTAAAATGGGATAAACTAGAAATATTTAAGAATCGAATGGATAAGGAAGGTACTTGGGACTTAGAAGGTGATGCTAACACTATATGGAATTCGATGGCCAATTGTATGAGGAGAATCTCAAGGGAAGTGCTTGGAGAGTCGAAAAGAACGGGACCCAGCTCTAGAGAAACTTGGTGGTGGAGGGAAGAGGTTCAAGCGGTAGTTAAGGTAAAAAAAGAGTACTTTAAAAAGTGGCAGAATGATAGAACTGAGGAAAACCTTAAGAGCTATAGATTGGCTACTAAGGAGGTCAAGAAAGTAGTGAGAGAGACTAAGTTGAAAGCTTATGATGACCTATACACTAGACTAGATAGTAAGGAGGGAGAGAAGAGGGTTTACAAACTTGCTAAGATACGGGAGAGGAAAACAAGAGATTTTAATCAAGTAAAGTGCATCAAGAGTGAGGATTCTAAGGTATTAGTGAAGGATGATGAGATTAAGGAAAGATGGAAGAATTATTTTGAGAAACTGTTAAATGACGAACATGGAAGTACGACAATAGGGGAAGAAATAGCCAATAATACGATAAACCAAGACTATAGGTTCTATCGCAGGATTATGTACTTTGAAGTAGAGATTGCACTTAAGAAGATGAAATCAAATAAGGCTTTAGGACCCGATGATATCCCTATTGAAGCTTGGAAGTGTTTGGGTAAAAAGGGAGTTGCTTGGTTGACTAGGTTGTTTAGCAAAATTTTGTTGACTAGGAACATGCCAGATGAGTGGAGGAAGAGTATTTTAGTTCCAATCTATAAGAATAAAGGTGATGTCCAGAATTGTAACAACTATAGAGGAGTCAAGCTAATGTGTCATATAATGAAAGTGTGGGAGAGGGTGATGGAATGCCGATTGCGAGACATAACAGAGGTGTCAGAGAATCAATTTGGGTTTATGCCTGGTAGGTCAACAATGGAAGCGATCTATCTTTTGAGGAGAGTAATAGAAAAGTATAAAGAAAAGAAAATAGACATTCATATGGTGTTTATCGACCTTGAGAAAGTATATGACAGAGTGCCCCGAGATATAATATGGTGGGTGTTAGAGAAGAAAGGGGTGACAAAAGGCTACATTGACGTGATTAGGGACATGTATGAAGGGGTGGTGACCACTATTAGATCGCCAGCTGAAGAGACAAATGAATTTCCTATCACTGTAGGGTTACACCAAGGATCTACCTTAAGTCCTTATCTTTTTGCTTTAGTTATGGACGAGTTGACGATAAATATTCAGGATGACGTACCATGGTGTATGCTTTTTGCAGATGATATTGTGTTAGTGAATGAGACTAGAGAAAGAGTTAACACAAAGTTGGAGATTTTGAGAAAAGCTCTTGAATCTAAAGGATTCCGGATAAGCAGAACTAAGACAGAGTACATGGAGTGTAAATTTAGTAACAGTAACAATGAAAGTAGGGGAGAAGTGAAGATTGAGAACCAAGAACTGTCTAAGAGTGAACATTTTCGTTATTTAGGGTCGATTATCACAACAACGGGAGAGATTGATGCAGATGTGGCCCATAGGATTAAGGCATGATGGTGTAAGTGGAGAAGTGCGTCTGGGGTATTGTGCGATAAACGAATACCCACTAGACTAAAAGGTAAGTTTTATAGAACGGCTATTAGACCAGTTATGTTGTATGGGACATAGTGTTGGGCAACCAAGAAACAACATGTAGATAAGATGAGTGTGGCTGAGATGAGGATGCTAAGGTGGATGTGTGGTAAGACTAGACAAGATAGGATTAGGAATGAGTGTATTCGGGAATGGGTAGGAGTAGCACCGATAGAAGATAAGTTGAGAGAGAATCGTTTGAGATGGTTTGGTCATATTCAACGGAGACCAACAGAGGCAGTAGTGAAGAGATGCGATGCTGTAACAGTAGATGAAAGTGTTAGAGGACGGGGTAGGCCTAGATTAACGTTGACTAGCGTTATAAATAGAGATATGAATCTACTTAATTTGACTAATGAAATGGCCTTTGATAGGGCCGCGTGGAGAAGAAAGATTCATGTAGTCGACCCCATTTGATGAGATTTAAGGCTTGATTTGGTATTTAAATTATAAAGATGAGCCCAAAGTAACCCTTCTTTAAGGCATAACATGGATCCAACTTCATGTCTGGATGTTGTTTTTGTTTTTGAGCAAAAGTGTCTATTGTGATTTTTTTTTCTCTCTCCATACATTCTAGATCGAAACAAAAATTTGGCTATCTGATTATTTTGAACAATCTCAATTTGACTACTGCTACTATTATTAGCTGTCAGATCCTCATGAACATGATTGCCTAAATTTACATGAATCTTTATATGTTTCATTTCTTATTATTATATTTTAAAGGATCAATTACACTTTAAAAGGTTAATTACAGAGTTAATTGCTCCAATTACACTTTTTCCTTATGATCTAACCTAAAAACACAACTTTAATTACATTTTAAAGGGTTAGGTGCTTTCTGCAAGACCATATGAGTATGTAATTAACCTTATTTCAAATTTATTATCTGTTTGCTTTTAAAAAAAATTTACATGAATTTTGGTTATACTACTTTAATATCTTTAACTCAGAGCTCAACAGAACTGTTTAAAATATGTGTGGTAAACCTATTGGTCCTCAAAGGCCGAACGGCCAAGTTTGTGAAGACTAAATAAGTGTACTTTTTGACTTTTTTTGTATTATGTGTAGAAAAAGTAGAGATGAGATGTTGATTGATGTGACCCAAAAAAGATAAAAAGATGAAATAAGTGCACTTTTTTAGGTTAGTCAAACTTGGCGATATGATGAATACAAGAAGATCTTTAAAGATTATATCTCATCCAAGACAAGTGCAAGAGATTTTCTTGAGTTTTTTTTTTTTTTTTTTTTAAACATACATATTCCTCACTTGCAAGTGCCAGACATGGATGAATTTATTTGTGCCATAGCTATTCTCAATAAAAAATATCTTTGAAAAAATGTAAAATCAATTCATAATAATGTGATGAGTATTTTTATTTAATTTTTTTCATTTTAAAACAAAAACTCATCAAAGTGGCTTGTATTTTCTAAAATTCCAATGTCACAACATCCTTGTGAAAAAAGTTAGTATAAATATTTTGTACATATATCATTTGTGAAATGCTAATGAAACAGAATTTTTATGCAAGATTATGTAGGATGGCATTTCTGTAATTATATGTCCTTGAAATAGACACTTTGTTCTAAAATGATAAGGCTTCGTTTGGGAAGCCATGGTTTGGGCTTTTTTGGCTATTTTAGTCACAAAAAATAAAATAGGCTATTTTAGCCATAACAAATAAAACATCACATCCAACCCATAATCATTACATTCTTCTCTCACAAAAAAACTCAAAAAAGTCAAAAAGTCAAAAAGTCCTTCCCAAACCAAGCTTTTAAGCCCAGGCTAAAATAGCCAAAAAAGCCAAAAAGCTAAAAAGCCAAGCCACTTCCCAAACGGAGGCTAAGTCAAAAGCCACATCATTCAATATTTATTTGTAATTTTATCTTAAAATATCATAACATATATCAAATAATTAATAACTTTTCTCATAAAAAAAAATCACTCTGATTAATTTCAGTTTTCAAAATTCACTTTTCAAAAAATTTTACTTTTTCATTTTTCGTATTTTTTTATTCACTTAATTTTTTTAATATTTTAAGTAATTTTTTTAATTTTTAGACTTAACATAAATACACTTAAAAGTATAATATTTTTGGAAAAAACTTTTAAAAATTCACAAAATACCAAAAATACAAAAAAAATGAAAATTCAATATATTTTTCATATTTTGTGTATTTATTAATTTTTTAAAATATTTTTTCACAAATATTTTACTATTTAGATATATCTACGTAAGGTGTATCTAAAAAAATAAAAATAAAAAATTGCTTAAAATTTAAAAAATATTCGCTAAAAGCAAAAAAATATGAAAAATAAAAACACTTAATTTTTAAAAAACTGAATTTAAAAAATTGAAATCAAATACACTGATTACATTAAAAAAGAGTGCACATTGAAAATTTCTCTCACTAGAGATATAATTATTTTTTTATTTTTTTGTTGTCAGGTACTACCATCTTTAAGGGAAAAGAAAGATGAGAATTTGTTACAAGAACTAGCAAAAAGATGGAATAACACAAGGTTATGACTCACCGGCTCTCAAGATTTTTAAAATTTTTTGATAGATACCTCACCGCAATCAAAAGACTACCCAAACTGCTAGAGACTAGCTTCATTTTTTTTTTATCAACAAAAGTAAAACTTTATTGAATTAGAACCAAGGAAAAAATCCTTACATCTGACATCAATAAAGGATCAAAAAAGGCCGTGCTACTAGCATCATAGTGAACTATACTCATCCCAACTAGGTTGGCACAAGAAAGCCACCCAATCATGTACTAACACAAGCCAAAAGCTAGTTGGAGAGAGACCAACCAGCATAAACCAAAAAAGAAACAAGAAGCAAAATAGACACCAAGAAGAACAACACAACAACAACTAGATAGCAGCAACCACTGTAACCCAGAACAAAGGGAAAGGTAGCAACAACCACAACTCAAAGCCCCCTGATAGATTTCAAATTAAAGAGCAAGTCATTTACTGAGAAAACCACCCCCTTAGAATGGTACTTAACCAAGAGAGCAATATGCATCTTAATGGATTCACAGACACCACACCAATTTACCTGTGAACCAGAAAATTTAATTTCATTCCTAGCCTTCCACACAAACCACATGACCACAAATGGCAGTGCATTCCACATACACTTGAGCATTTTCTTAAATTTAAAACCACCCCACCAATCCAAAAGCTGAGATATACTCTGAGGCATAACCCACACCAAGCTCCACCACTTAACCACTTTAGACCAAATGCACCAAGCAATAGGTGCATGAGGAGTTTTAGTAGATCTATTGGGCCCCAACCTGGGCTGAATTTAGAAGTCGTGTTGGGTGAACCTACTTTTGTTAGGCCTTATCTTGGCAATAGGTGCACTATTACTGATATTGAGGAGGTGGCCCATAATTTGTTGGTTGAGCCTCTTAATATTGGGGAAAATTTTAAGGCAGGGCTCATAGAGGAAGCTCTAGTTGGGTCGGTGGAAGAGGATATTTCTGGAAGCACTAGTAGTGCTAAGATCACGGCCAATCTGCAGACCAAATCAGAGATTAGGGATGTCAGGAAGAGATGCAAGAATTCAGTTCCAGTAGAAGTGTTCAAGGGCGCTTTGAAATATGCTAGGCAGATGAGCCGTAATCAGTTGTCCACTTCTAAGAAGGGAGCCTCTCTAAAAGCTGCGATTGCGACGTTTTCTTTGGCTTCTTCTTCTGAGTTGGGGCCTAGCAATGGTCGAATTATTCTTAATGAAGCTCAAGCAACTGTGCAGTTGGGTAAAGCTTTAGGCATTGATTTTGATGATCAAGAGGATGCTGTGCTTAACAGAATCGCTGATCTGGAACGGCAAGATGTGGCAAGAATCGAGTAAAGGAGGCACCAGCAAATCAGGTAAGTTTTTGATTGTTTTGGGAGTGCTGGAGTTTTTTATTATTTTATCATGCATCTTCTGTCCTGGAATATCCGAGGTTTGGAGAGGGAGATTAAAAGGAGGAAAATTAGGAAAGTCCTTAAGGATGAGAAAGTAGACATGGTGTTTTTTCAAGAAACCAAGAGAGATGTTATTAGCTCTGATATGGTGAGATCCGTTTGGCCTTTTGATAGATTTGAGTTTTTGGATGTTGGTGCAATTGGCTTTGCTGGTGGTCTTTTGTGCGTTTGGAATCCAGGAGTCTTCTCTCTTCATAGTAGTTGTTGTTCTAGGAATTTTATTAAGATGAATTCTGAGTTTGAAGGTGTGTTAGTAAACCTCTATGCTCCTAATGATGTTGTAAAGAGAAGGGACTTATGGGATTTGGTCATCAGAATCAAGCCATTGTTTCCCAAACCTTGGTGCATTGGGGGCGATTTTAATGAGATTAGGTGTATGAGTGAGAGGATTGGTTGTTCCAGGAGAAATGTGGGTATGCAGGACTTTAATGAGTTCATTGACAAGCTTGAAGGGGTGGAGCTATCAATGTTAGGGAGAAGGTTCACTTGGAGCAATTCCAGTGATAACGGTAAATGGAGTCGCATTGATAGGTTCATATTAGACTTTGATTGGCTTGCTGTTTTCAATTTTAAATGTTGGGGGCTGCCTAGGTCTGTGTCTGATCATTGTCCTATTATTATGAAGGAAGATAGTAGGGACTGGGGTCCTAAACCTTTCAGGTTCATGAATTGTTGGGTTCTCCATTCTGTGTTTCTGCCTATGGTTGAAAAGGTTTGGATTGAAGCAGAGGTTGATGGGTGGGCTGGTTTTAGACTGTCCAAAAAGTTGGATTTTTTTAAAGAAGCATCTTAAGGAGTGGAATGTATCCGTTTTTGGTAACCTTACATCCCAACTGAAACTTGTTGAGGAGGAGTTCCATCAGCTGGACCTGCTAGCTGAGTCTAGAGAGTTGTTTGCAGCTGAGTTATCCAGAAAAGCAGAGTTGAGGGAGCTAATTTGGAAGTTAAGTAAGAGGGCAGAGTGGTTTTGGCTTCAGAAATCCAGACAAAACTGGGCTCTCAGAGATGATAAAAATACAAGGTATTTCCATTTGATGGTTAAATGTCGGCAGAACATTAATCTCATTAACTCAGTGGTAGTAAATGGAGTGGTGGTTGATGATCCACTAGCAGTTAAAAGCCAGGTCTGGAATCATTTTAAGAGTGCTTTTTCAGAATCATGGAAGGTTAGGCCAAAATTAGGAGGGGTTTTTCAGACCTTAGATGGTTCCCAAGTTCTTGATCTTGAAAAGGAGTTCTCAGAGTCAGAGGTTTGGAGTGCTCTGAAGGCTTGTGATGGGAACAAGGCCCCTGGGCCAGATGGTTTTAACCTTTTGGCTATTAGGAAGTGCTGAAAATTTATGAAAGGGGATATCATGCTATTTTTTAAAGAGTTTTTTGCTAATGGAAAGCTGGCCTCTGGTCTTATTTCTTCCTTCATTGCTCTCATCCCCAAGTCTGAGAACCCAAATAGCCTCAATGATTATAGACCAATTAGTCTTATTGGTTCCATGTATAAGATTCGTGCCAAAGTGTTATTTGGCAGGTTGAAACTTATTATTCCATCTATTATTAGACCTTCCCAATCAGCTTTTATGGGGGGAGATTCATTCTTGATGGGGTGCTTGTTGCAAATGAGATGTTGGATTGGTGGAGGAGTAAAAAGAAGAAAGGGGTGATTATTAAAATTGATTTTGAGAAAGCATATGATTGTGTAAATTGAAATTTCTTATTTAATCTAATGGAAAGTTTTCATTTCGGGCTTAAATGGAGGAATTGGATCAAAAGCTGCGTTACCAAGGCTAGAATTTTTGTTTTAGTTAATGGAAGCCCTACAGATGAGTTTGTTCCTGAAAGGGGTTTAAGGCAAGGGGATCCTCTCTCCCCTTTTTTATTTAATATGGTTGTGGAAGGTCTGAATATTTTGATTTTGAGGGCTAGACAGTTGGGAGTCTTCAAGGGGGCTGTTATTGGGAATGATTTGGTAAAAGTGTCACACCTTCAATTTGCAGATGACACCATCTTGTTCTGTGAGGCCAATCAGGAGGAAATTCTTTGTATCAAGAGGTTGCTTCGATGTTTTGAAGTTGTTTCTGGTCTAAAGATTAATTATAGTAAAAGTTCGGTTATTGGTGTTGGTGTGGAGGAGGTTTTTCTAGATCCGGTTGTTGATATCCTTAATTGTTCCAAAGGTGTGCTCCCTATTTCTTTTTTGGGTCTACCTCTTGGTGCTAGCCCTAGACTTAAATCAACTTGGGCCCCTATTGTTAGGAAGTTTAAAGTTAAGCTTGCCAACTGGAAGAGAAGGCATTTGTCTTTTGGTGGCAGATTATTTTTGATTAGATCTGTCTTGAGTAACCTCCCTGTCTATTACTTATCTTTGTTTAAGATCCCTGGAGGAGTTGCTAGAGACTAGATTCATGACCTTCTATGAACTGGTTGGTAATGCTACTAATTATATATTTTTGACATAGAATTAAAGGGTTACTTAGACTTATATGTGCTTGAATTATAAATTTAAATAGAAATTTGAAAAGGAGAAAGAAAAAGATGAGGGAAATATAAGGTATTTTTTTCTCTATTTGTCTTTTCCTTTCTCTAAATTCTATCTAAATTCATGATCCAAATACAACTTTAGTATTTATGTATTTTTATTAAAATCTTATTTTGGTCCATTTATTATTAATTGTGATAATCAACATTTTACACTTTAAGTCAACTTAAAATGTTATTATTTCGTTCACCTATCATTTGTGAGGCGGACAAAAATTAAAAATGGAAGGTCAAGACTCAAAAGTGAGTTTTTGGTGAAAGTGTAAAGATTAAAATGAGATTCTAGTAAAAGTGTAGGGGAGCAAATGAGGATATGAAAATGGTATGTGTCACTTACATAATAAGTTCTGTTAACCTTATGATTAGACTTAAAGTGTGAGAGGTTAATTGTCACAATTGAAAATAAATTATCTAAAGTGTTAAATTAGTAAAAGTGTAAGGGTACTCCATGTAATTAACTAAAGTTAAGTTACCGAAAAATATCAAGAATGAATATGTTAACATGTTGATACCCACTTCTAATAAAAATTATGAGAATGTTGGTAAATAAAAACACTCAGGTACACCCCATCGTGTAAATACATTCTTGATATATTTTTTAAATTTAATTATGTGTATGTAAATTCGCTCATTTTTTAGTGAGGCAATGCCATTTTTTGTTGTTAAAAGTTGTTTGGTTTTCTACATAAATTATTCTAACAACTTTTTTTTCATGTTTAGGTTTAGGGGGAAATGAATGATCAAGTGAGGGATGTTGTAATATCTATGGTATGTTTTGTTTCACAATATTTGAAATGAATGTAATTATATCCTCATTGTAGTTTAACAAGGCTAATTGTCTTCCTTTTTTTTCTTTTTTTTTCCCCCCCTTACACCTCACCAAATTTAGCCTTCATGATTGCCTTTTTTTTTTTTTTTTTGTCCCTCACGATTTTGTCTTTCACCTTACTAATTCTCCCAATACATGTAACCCGTCTATCTCATATATATCTGGTAATTATCGGATCTAAGTCTTGGGATGACCTCAAGGAAAAGTGGAGAATGAAACTTTTAACCATTAGTCTACCTTGATGTTTGAATCTATAACTTTTCATATGAGAATCACAAGTCTCAGTACAATTTAAATCCTTACTTTTTACTTGATTTTGGTTGGGAAGGTTCACCTAGCCATCCTTTAAGTTGTATTTAAATTTTAAATTTGATGAGAAATTTTGTAAAGGCAAAAAGAAAACAAGGGAAAAAAAAAAGAATTTCATTTACAAATTCAAAATTTAAACATCTCCACCACCACCACCCATTGAAAAAGAGTTTAATAAAGTAAATGGTTTGGCGAGATTGATTTGTCAATCTCATACCTTATTCAATCCAGTTGCTTAATACTATTTATTAAATGGTTGCTGGATTAAATTATCTTAATACATAAACAGTTTAGACCCGTCCATGTGATATGTTTCTGATTGATCAAGAGCGCGAAGGAGAGGAGATTGATCAAGCATTAGTGAAGAATGTTTTGGATATCTACACAAAGATGGGAGAGGGCTCTATTGAACACACAATTGTTCCTGAGCTTCCAAATTGACTACAAAACAAGTGTTAAGGCATTCCATATTTGGAGTTCCTTCTTCCTGATTCTAGTGCCAATCCACCAATCAAATAAATCCACCACAGAGCCTGGGCATGCCCAGTATAAACCCCACAGAGTTTCTTGTTACTTGCAACACACAAGCCAACATAAGTTGTTGGGGGCCTTTGCAGCTTCAAAACCTTGTGCAAAAATTACTATTATAATATTTTTCTTTTTTTTTCTTCTTTTTATTCTCTAAATCACCTGAGAATGGAATTTAAGAACTTGCTTATTAGAAAATCCTATTCTTTCAAAAGTTTTACACATAATTATAATTATCTATTCAAATGATACGACAACAATATTTTTATAATTGACACATTTTGATGGTTTCTTTTTTTGTTTTTTTTTTTAAATGATGCACCCACGACTTAACAATATCATTCTGTATAATATTTTGTTTGTAAAGGTAACAATATACAAATAAAATTTATATACACAATGATGTGTCGTGTACATATATATTCACTCTTAAAAGTAAAGAAATTCATCATTTTAGTTCAGAATTATAAAAATGTCATTGTCACAACATTTTATACAGAAAAAAAAAATTTAAATGTTGCCAATATAATTTCATTGAAATTTAATTTGAAACTGCATGTTGTTTCTCATTCTCAGTTCTTGTTTTTTATCACAGGTTGTAGAACATGAATTGCTCTTTGTATTTGCAGAGAAAAAACAACTTGATAGTGAGGCTGCATAAATTGATGAGTGGGCCATCTATTTTTTTCCTTTCATTGCTTTTTTTATTTCTTCTTCCCTTTTTACTTTGGTGGGTGATATTGAGAATTGTTTATGTCATTGAAGGACTAAAGTACAATAAAACCAAAATTTCTTGAAGCTTTAAAGCACAAAGTGCAAACAGCAATGTAATAAATAAATGCACAATTGTGCAATTTTATATGTAATTTATGTCATTTTAGTTGCGTCTTGATTTGTATTATTTGATTTAGCTGATTTTTAGAGTAGGTTTTGTGATGTGGTAAAGTTGCTATTAAAATAATATTGTACTGTAGACACCCCATTTTTGACCGACCTTAAGACTCAGACGTCACCGATTGAGCGCTTGGTGATGTTGCATTTTGTGTTCGTTCAGAAGTTTTAGAGTCTCGGCTGCGAGCCTTGCCTCCGGACTTCCGGACTCTTTTTTGCTTTGCCTTGGTTTGCGAACCAGGCTCGGTTTCTCTGTTTTCTCTTCGCGAAGGGAGGGAGAGGTCTCGTAGGTCATCTCTCAGTGGCCGTAGGCTACGTTTTGTGGTCGTAGGCCATTTTGCCCGTTTGGAGTCCGGTTTCCGATTTTTCGGAGCCGTTAGCCGTGTGCCTCGGTTCGGGACCGCTTAACCACCTCCATTTGCTTCGATTTTTGGCACACTTCTTATTTGCTCCCTTTTGAGGGACACTGAGGTCTGAGAGACCCACTTCATGGTCGAATGCCACTTTCGGTGCTTAACAGGCAGTTTTCGGGGCCCCAAACTGCGCGTTCTGGCCCCCGAACATTCGTTTTGCAACGGTTTTCGTTCATTTTTGGCAGGTACCTCTGTTTCATCACCATGAAGGCTGTAGAAGGGTGGGAGGCTAGCAATTGTTTCAGCAACCGGTTATATTCTTTCGGCGCCCTCCGACGCCCGTTTTTCTCATTTCCAAGCCAATGTTGACCACCCTAGGGCCACTTTCTTGCACCCAAAATCACATATTTGTGATGTACACACCTGAGAGGCCACCAATATCATATGGTCGGCCACTAATGTTGCTTGACCCTTTTGAACCCCTCCTAAAAGTGGGTTGTTCTCTCTCTTGGGTCACTTTTTCTAGTGTTTGACCACATGGTTGTGTTGTGCACACATGGGAGGCCACCAATATCATATGGTCGGCTACTAATTCTCATTGACCTTTTTGACCCTTGGTCGGCCGGCCATAAGAGGTGGCCGGCCGGCCACCTACAGCTTGGATAATTGGCCGGCCATGATCCTCAGGGTTGGTACATTACAAATATGTATTCATTTTCCCCGGATTTGGTATCCGGGAGGGGGTTGCCTTTTTGGAGGGAAACTTGGTTGGTTTTCCCTCCATTTTCCCCCCCTTTTCCCCCCCTTTTTGCCTTTATAACAGCAGCTCCAGCTGCTGGTTTGGGGTTGGAAAAATTACCTAAAAGCCTTGTATACACATCTCCCTCCATCTCTCTCTTTCAAGCTCAAACAACCAAGTTCTACCCCTTTTTCTTCATCACTACCTAGCATCACCTCCACTACTCCATTTCCAGAAGCTGGAGGCTCTTCTTCAAGGCCTAGGAGTGCTACATCTCAAGCCAAAAGGGTGCCAAAGTCAAGTCTTCAAGGGTAAGCTCCATTTCCCCTCTTTTGGTCCATATTTTGTTCAATACATAAGTCATACATGCTTGCTGTTTTGAGCTCCGACCCTAACTAAAAGTGGCATTTTTTTGAGCTCCTTTTCACTTTTGTTTAAGGGCCCCTCACTGTTTGAGGCCCCCTTAATGCACTTGCTTCATTATCCTTCTTATATGCCATTATCTTGTGTAATATTTTTGACCTGTGTAAAAACTGTTTTGAGCTCTGTCATGAATTGAAAAGTTGCTTATTTTGAGCCCTTCTCCAACATTGTTGAAGGCTAATTGCTGTTTGAGGCTTCTATCTTCCACTTGCCTTTATATCTCTATTTTGGCTCCATTTTTGCATGATTTGTTAGCCTATTGTGCTTCTGTTTTTGGGCTCTTTTCAGAACTTAAAACAGTCTTATTTTGACCCATTATTCATGTTTCATTAAGGGTCTTTCATGGTTTGAGGCATATTTTATATACTTTGTGTTATATCTCTCTTTTTGGCCCCATTTTGCATAGCATTTTGGACATATTTGCATACTGTTTTGGGTCCGGCCATCAACTGTAAAATGCATTATTTTTCGCCCCTCTTCAACATTGTTGAAGGGACTCTTTGTGTTTAAAGCCAGCAACCACCACTTGCTTCTTTGGCCATCTTTTGGTCCATTTCTTGCATGAGAGTTTAACCATACCTGTGCTGGTTTTTGTGGTTTTCCATAAACTGTAAAAGATCATTTTTTGGGCCTCTCTTCAACTTTGTTGAAGGGCCCTAATCCGTTTGAGGTCAGAAGCTGTGAGTTGCTTCTTTATCTCATATTTAGGGCCATTTTTGCATGCTAGTTTTGCCCTATTTGTGTTTGCTGTTTGGCCATGCTTTAAACTGTAAAAGTGCTTGTCTAGGGGCTGCCTTGTTTCTGTCTTCATAATTCATGCTTAAATTATGCATGCATTGCATAGCTACAGGCCATTTCATGCGCCAAAATCCATGTTTCGGGGCTCGTTCCATGCATCGGGTTTCATTTTACCGGGTTTCGGGGTTGTTTTGAATCTCATTTTACCTCTGATTTTTGCATTATAGTGTATCTTATTCCATGTCTTTGCCATGTCTCGTTAGAGTGGCATTTCGGTACTTGAGGGTCGGTCCTCGGTTTGCGTGCATGCGTGCACGCATTTCGAGTTGTCTTGTTTTCATCTGATAGCCTCCTATGTGAGTGTGGCTGAGGCTCTCTCATGTTGGTGTAAGCCCATTATTGCATTGCGTATGCCATTTCATCCATAAGCATTGTGTATGCTCGGTTGTGTATTACCTCGTGTAGCTTGTATGCCATTCCATAACATCGTGTATGTTAGGATTATATCTTAGTTGCATTTCATGCATGTCATGCATATTGCATCGTGTTCGGGATAGGAGTTAGCCCGGGCACGGGAAACGAGGTGCATTTCGTACTCCGAGTGACGGAATGTGTCTCAATTCCCCAGTCACCGACACTCCGGATTATCCATGATGGAGTTAGGTTTTAGTTGAGTTTTCATGTGCATTCATTCTATATTGAGTTGCATATTTCGCTTCCTCGACCATCATGGATCGAGGTGCGTGATTGGTGGCATGAGGATCGAGGCATGCATACATTTGTGAAAATACATTGCTATGCCCCTTTCCTGCTCTCTGTTGCAGCAAATCAAGAATCAGCAAACTTTCGGAGCTTGGCGCGCTTTCCAAGAAAAATTACAAAACAGAGGCTAATCGGGGCATCCCAGTGGATTTCCGCGCAAGGCAGCGCAGACATGCATCATTCATCAGAGTCAAGGCAGTCCCTGGCTTGCATGCCAGTTTACAGCTTTCTTAGTTAATTTGTAAATTAAATTAGGAATTTGTACATTATTTGGACTGTAATATTTGGACTATACTATTCTTTCATTTGGGACTGTATTATTTATTTGGACCCTCTGTGCGAGGGCATAATTGTAATAAGTGTGGGTGAGTGTGATGTATGTCTTCCAACCCCACGTCTTTCTTCTCTTTTATTTACCTGCTTATGATGGTTAGATTAGGGCATATTTCAATTAGCATACAGTATGACAGCATGTTTGCATCATTCATTTGTTTTGCATGCACCGGGCTCGGCGCATCATACTAACTGCATTGTATTTTCAATTCCAAATTGAATACATGTTAGCTGTAGCATTCCATATTCCATGTTTAGAAATAGCCGAGCCTGCTATAGTTGCATATTTGCATGTGTTGCATTAGGCATTTCTGTATAATTAGGATCATGCATGGATTTCTAATGAGTTCCTGTTTTGGCTTGGAGTACTCGGTGAGTTTTTATGCTTTAGCATCCTTGCATGCGTGTGAGTGACTGCCATGAATAGCATGCTTACCATGAGGCTATTTTCTTATGTGATATAACTGCCTGAATGCCTGTGGGTGGAGGTTGGGTTGTTTAGATTGGAATAAATCATCAACTGTTTGTTTTAAAGCCCACTAGATAGTGGCAAAACCATCTTTTCTAAGCCCACCCGAGGGTGGCAAAATCTACATTTTAAGCCTACTTGCGAGTAGCAAACCATCTTTCAAAAACAAACGTGAAATGTTTTGTTCCAATTCAGGCGACCCAGTTTATACTTGTATGCTGTGCGCATCACATAGCAAAACTAGGCTAATAACCGGAATAAGAGCACACAAAGTTTTCAAAACTAGATATCATGGTTAGCAGAGGCCGATCTTTGATCGGGCGAGCGGGGGTGCTCACGAAGTGACCTTCCCCAATCGTACCCAAGTTCCCGAGCCGAGGCAACTTTGGTGATGACGGACACGTGGCCTTAGGCAAATGAGTCAGGGTTTCCTAAATTTTCCAAAATAAAATATTTAAGTGGCGACTCTCTATCTGGCAAAGCAGTCCATGTTTGGCACTTCTTTCAAAATCTATTTTCTCAAAACGATTTGCCGGATTTGGACTCTTTGGTTCAGATTAAGAACCGTGACATTTGAGAGTCCTGAGCTGTAGTGAACCCCCAAATGAACAGAACGGGAGCTCATCCCTCCCGGGGCATTCGGGGACGTCTACAGTTTCTGGCGACCCTGCTGGGGATTTAGAGAACTTGACTCGAACTCGTGATATCTGTTTTTGACTACACTTATGTGTTTCTTTGCATTGCATGTGCATTGGTGCACCTAGGACACCGTGTTTTCCATCTGCTATTCCTGAGCGGTTTGCCGGAGGCTTGTCTTGTCAAGGCATGACCATAAGGCTGACCGGTTGTGGGCTCTGCCAGTATGGGAACACAAACCTCGTTTTTTACCGGGGCACCCTTTTTGACCATTCAACCTAGTGCATATTCGGATCCATAGTGGCGATTCCAAACTAGGACAGGTTGCTTACCTGATATAGGTTGTTTGAAACCGCTGTGTGCGTAGTGAAACCCTAGTTCCTGACAAAATAGGACAGGGAAACCCTACCCCAACATAGGGGTGTTTTGGCTCTCACTTATCTGCTATGTGCTTTAGAGTGCGTCTCTACAGGAATGCATGTATCAGTTTGCAAGTTTGGGCATCAGGCCTATGGGCACCAGTTTAGTAGTATAGGGCATCGGGCCTGCGGGCATCGGTATTTGGGAATCAGTTTTACCCAAGGGTAACAGTTTACAGGCCGAATTTTGGGGCAGAATTCAGTAGAGGGCACACTCATTCAACTATGCTCGTATCTGTTAAGATGGAATCAGGTTGAGATGCTGTCTGTTTTCTCTTTTGCTAGGTAGTCTGGGAACCATAGCTTCAAAAGGCTCTGATATCCCCCGAGGTTCATCGAACTTGTGCTGATAGACTTTGCTAGGTCAGAGATTTAGTTCAAGGGCAATCAGTGTTCCTTCGCCAGAGGCAGGGTAAAAAGGGTTAATCGGGCACAAATCACCGGTTCAGCAGTTACCAGATCAGTGGCCCTTATCCACCCCACCAGTGAACAGTAAGGCTGAGGTCTCAGTTTCTACTGCAGGGATAGATACCAATCAGTCATATGGATCAGCAGAACACGTCAGGGAAGGAGGCAATGATGCACCAGATGCAAGAAAGTATGAAACTCGTGCAGCAGGATGCTGCTCGTCAGGCAGAATTTGCCAAGCAGCAGGCTGCGATCATGGCTCAGCAGGCCGAGCTCAACACCAAGCTGCAACAGCAAAGCGGCGCGTCCGCTTCACAACAAGTTCCTCCCTCAGCAGGAGCTCCAGCACCTGGGGAGACGCCAAATGTCCAGGAAGGTACGGACATTCCGGTAGGGCCGGCTCCGCCCCCAATTTTACCTCAACTATCCAAAACACCTACCAATCTGCCGGACTCTCCCTTCGAGTTCGAGGTCGACCCCACAGCGTTGAAGTTGAGCAAGCTTGAAAAGTTGTTCAAGAAATCCCAGGGGGTAAAGTCCATCCCGGGCATTGAGGACGGGCACACCGACGCAGCTGCAACTCTGTCGGACAGGTTCAAGATGCCTCACATCGACCGTTTTGATGGGTCAGGAGATCCCATGATCCACCTGAGTTTGTTTTCAGATGTTTTGCGCCTGATGGGCTTGACGAGATTACAGAAGCTCTCCCTTTTTTGGCAGGACCCTGTCGGGTATTGCGGTCACCTGGTATGCCAAATTGGAGGATTCAGTGAAACGAAGCTGGGAGGAGATGGCCGAGGCCTTCGTCGCACAATATTCATACAATACCCAAATCGAGATTACGACCCGTGATCTTGAGACGATGAGGCAGGAGCCGAATGAGAGCTTCTCAGAATTCGTAGCCCGCTGGAGGGCCAAGGCTTTAATGATGACCCTTAGGCCCACTGACAAAGATCAAATTCGGATGATTGTGCGCAATCTCCAGCCCAAGCTAATGCAGAAAATGATCGTGCTCCCTTTCCCTGCCTTTCCACACTTGCATGAGATGGGAGTGCAGATCGAGGATGCTATGAAGCAGGGCCTCTTTGACCAGGAGAAGAAGCAGTCCAGGAGGGCGTTTACCCGCAGTTCGAATGCGACCACCGGCGGTGACGCAGCTGCAAGATTTGCCGAAGTGGGAATGGTCGCCACCACCACACCAAGAGCAGCCACCCCCTTTGTTGGTGCATCTACTTCAAACCCCCGAACTTCAGACTATCTACCCCGAGGCAAGAGGGTTTTCACCCCACTCTATATGTCTTTGTCTAAAGCCCTGGGGGTCCTACTCAGGAAAGGACATCTGAAACCGTTAGAGCAACGACCTCTACCTGATCCTCTCCCTCCAAAACATGACCCGACTAAGTACTGTGCTTTCCATTAACAAACCAGTCATGACACCGACAGTTGCGTCCGTCTCCGCCACGAGGTACAAAATTTGATTGACAACGGGGTCATCCCCGCACCAGGTCCTGCAAAGTCTATCGGCACTTGATAAGTGAACTTGTGGGGGGGATAATGTGATGTGATCGAGGGATGAACCACCTGCGGGCGGCGCTCAGTTTACTCCTGATGCGGCGTATGGCACGCACTGTTTCGAGCATTTGTGAATGTTAGTTTTTGTACTTTCTGACTAGGGTATTGGGTCAGTCTTGTTGTTTTGTTTTGAGTCTGTCTTTTTGTTTTGAGTCAGTCTCTCTTTGTTTTGGGTCTGTCTTGTTGTATCGAGTCAGTCCTGTTGTATAGGAGTCGGGTGATTCCGGGGGGTGTTACCTCGGGCGTCACCACTTTGTTTTGTGTTTATCTTTTCGTTTTGTTTTGAGTCTGTTTCTGCCAGGGAACCAGTTGTGCCGACAGATTTGAATAAAACAGCAGTGATCTTCATGCTCTCGCATTTGCTTCGGCCGTGCGCCAATTGTGCCAGAAAGTTTGAATGAAACGGAAGTACTTTTCGCTTACTCTTCTGCACCCTAAAATTATTGCATTGACCTAAGTTTTTCAAAACTTTTTGAACACTGCGGTGAAAACGAAGAGGGAGGAATTCCTCGGGATTTGCAAAACTTTGATCAAACTGAGAGAAAGAGAGGCATGCTAAGCCTTTAATGAATGAAATTATGCTTGTTAGTGTGAGTACTGGGAAGGATCCTGGCTTGATCCAGATTGGTTCTACACTGTCTTCAGCGCGAGCGACTGGTCGCTTCCTTAGAAGATTTCAAAAAAATGTTTTGCGTGGTCCTGCAAAAACCTGTGTAGAATCGCTCTTGAGATTGTGCAGCTTAGGATCGCTCTCAGCCTCGAGACTCGACCCCTCATTTTCAAACCTTGGACTTAAATTCAGGATGTTCAATGGCCAATCACAATGTGGGGCCTGTGTGGCCAGATTCAAAGCAGCCCTCGAACAAGGGGCAAGAAAGTCAGATCAAGAAGATCAGATGCGATCAAAGGAAGCTTGCGAAGCTCAATCAAAAGCACCCCTCGAACTAGGGGCAAAGGAATTTCAAATGTGCTCGAAGAACCAAAGATGGGTTCTTCAGCGAATCAATACAGCAGCCGTTCTCCTGGATTCAGACGACTTCAGGATCTCAAAACCATTGGACATGGACGAAGCTACACTTTTACCCTTGAGAGGCTCGTTGGGCCGAAAACCCGAAAAGGCGACACAGGCAAAAGTTAGAGCAATAAAAGAAGAAAAAGAACAAAAAAGAGAAAAGAACAAAAAACAAAAAAAGAAAGATGCAAAGAAAAGAACAAAAAAAGAAAATCAAAAGAAATGAAAAGAACACAAAAATTGAAAAGAAAAACAAAGCTCGCAAGGTCGAAAACCCACAACGAGCGCCTTGGCAAAAGTTAGAGCCTAAAAAGGAGAGGTTAATACCCGAGTGTACCTTAACCCCGAACTACGTAAGGCTTGATTCCCATCTTTGGGATACGTAGGCAACTTCATTCTGAAGTCCAGCCGTAAAACACTCCAAATCGACTGTCTCCATGCGATGGTTCTGGTCATCTTTGTCTTCTCTGTATCTGAGAGTCTGGTTGTGTTCGTCGCTCTGAGGACTGACTACAATGCACTGCAGTGCTATCCAAACAAGGGGCAACTTTCCGTTGCCATTCAAAACGCCGCAATGTCATTTCAAACAAGGGGTAACTTTCCGTTGCCATGCAGTGTCCTTCAGACAAGGGGCAATTTTCCATTGCCATAGATCCGAGGTTGTGCATCTCAAGAGTAGGTTCCGTGCTCGTTGAGTAGTGGTCGTTCGCAAAAATAGTTTTTGAGAATTTTTAATGAGGTTGACTAAATCTTCTCGAAAAGTATTCCATTTTCAAAACTGGACCATTTCTTGGATCCAAAAGAGAAAAATTTTCAGTGCTCATGGCCTGACTTGCATGATTTTAAATCAGAAAATTGAACAAGCATGTTAATCTAACTCTCATTTTGGTCAAAATTTTTTAGGAGAAAACTAAAACAAAAAATGGTCAAAATGATGAACTAGGGGCACAGTTGAGTCAGGCTTCCTGTCTTTCCCATTGTCAACATACTTGCCAAGAAGGGCACTCTACCTGCCAGAATAGGGCACAACTGAAGTTAACAGCAAAATGGCTGAAAGCTCTCTCATCCTCCAAGCAACGAGGTATCAAGCCAAGTGCGAAGCACAAACCGGAATGGATCAAGATATTCTACTCTCTTGTCTGGACACATCTGATCACGTCCAAACTCCTCAACAGAGCACCATCGACCGATGTTAGCTGAGATTTGCTACACACCCAGTTGTGGCGCAACCCCTCTGCGGGAGAAACTCACTGTTGTGAGCAGAAGAAAGAGAATCTAGCAGAACGCTAGGGGCGCGAGCCCACAATTTGCTGTTCATCCATCAACCACCCAGGGGAGGGATGAAAAACGAGAGATTGAAGAATAGAGAGATGTACGATGAGGGAAAAAGTGAGAAAAGGGCTTTTTCAGAAAAGTAGAGCTTGAGGGCCGAGTGATGTGAGGATCACAAATGAGAGAGGGTGGGGAACAATACCCGGTGAAATAGGCTCCCTGTGCACGTCTGTGTGTCGTGTCTTTTGTTTTGTGTGTCTCGATTCTTCCTTTGAGTTGTTCCGAGCGTGTCTCGATGTGTTTAGGTTGTTTTACTTTGTTTTTCCTTTATTGAGTGGTGTTTAGGTTGTGTGCCTTTTATTTCCATGTTGAGTTGTCTTGCTGTGTTCAGTCATAGGCTCGATACCCGGTCAAGAGCTCATTTATCAATTCCAAAATAAAATCATTTTGCGCTCCGAGTGCCGTGCCGTTCTCCACATCTGTGCAAAACAAGATTCGTTCTTTCATAAAATCGCAGGGTTCAACCCAGGTCATGTCAAAATAGCAAAACTAGGACCTATCTGAAGCTATATGGGTTCCAGACTACAAAGCAAAAGCAAAAGAGGAAATGTCGGGTATCTGAGTTTGTTTCAACTTCAGTAAGTTCCGAGACTACATTCCGTGTGTACCCCTTCAAGTCTTGCCAATGCTCCGAAGCATGAGTGCGCCTCTACCTCAAGCTCAAACTCAAGCCTACTTCAGTGCCAGAATGGTAATCAAAGCGCTCCCTCAGAAAACCAGCCCCTGCCAGATGCATCTTGGCTGTGTTTGCCATGAGTTCCTAGGAGACCAACTGCGACGGTGGAAACTAGAGTTCGGACAGCTATTGCCTAGAACGCAAAGGTTCGGAATTTCCGAGAGTAAAGTCTGGTTTAAATACCCAGGGGTCTATCCTCGGCTTGAAATCTGTATGGCAACCCCATAGATTGAGATAGCATGTGAATGCGCCTCAATTCTGGATACTGAATCAACCTAGTCTGTCACCTCATTGGAGAATAGGGAAAGTTGTGAACATGGCTAGGAAGGAAAGGTAGTAACCGCGGTTTAGGAGTACAATCAAGAAAGTGCAAGAAGAACCCACTCTTTTCAGCTCAAAATGTTTCTGCGGAATTTTCAACTCATGTCTTCGATGTGTAGCTCATCGTCAGTCGGCATGCACGAGGTGTATCCTTTTTGGAATGTATCGTGACCCCTTCGAGAGGTAAATCGGAGGTTGCGTTTGGAAATTGGTCTACTTAAGGCTTGTATTCCCTTATTCGGAATTTTGTTTCAAATATGCGTTGTCACGCACACTCCACTTGCATTGTTATGCATCATTCCGCCCGCATTGTTATGCACTTCTCATGCTTGCATTGTGATGCACGTTCCAATTGCATTGTTATGCACCCACTTCACTAGCATTGTTATACCCATTCATTGCATTGATTATGCACATCTATCTCGCATTGTTATGCTCATTACTTGCATTTTTACACACCAATTCACTTGCAATTATCATTCTTTCTCCTCGCGCGTGCGACGGGTTAGACCCTCTTCAGTTAAAAGCGTTCGGAATACGTTACAATGCTTACACCATTCTGAAACGTCGGGATACGTCCCTATGTTTCTCCCTCTTCGGTTAAAAGCGTTCGGAATACGTTCCAATGCTTACACCATTCTGAAACGCTGGGATACGTCCCTATGTTTCTCCCTCTTCGGTTAAAAGCGTTCGGAATACGTTCCAATGCTTACACCATTCTGAAACACCGGGATACGTCCCTATGTTTCTCCCTCTTCGGTTAAAAGCGTTCGGAATACGTTCCAATGCTTACACCATTCTGAAACGCCGGGATACGTCCCTATGTTTCTCCCTCTTCGGTTAAAAGCGTTCGGAATACGTTCCAATGCTTACACCGTTCTGAAACGCCAGGATACGTCCCTATGTTTCTCCCTCTTCGGTTAAAAGCGTTCGGAATACGTTCCAATGCTTACACCATTCTGAAACACCGGGATACGTCCCTATGTTTCTCCCTCTTCGGTTACAAGCGTTCGGAATACGTTCCAATGCTTACACCATTCTGAAACACCGGGATACGTCCCTATGTTTCACATTCCTTGCGGGACACCGAGATACGTCCCTATGATTCACATTCCTTGCGGAACACCGGGATACATCCCTATGTGTCTCCTTCTTTTCTAACCTCTAGGATACGTCCCTAACCCTTAGGATACGTCCCTAAACACCGGGATACATCCCCATGTTTCTTTGCATGATCATAAGTTATGTTCGGCTCTGGGCATATCGCTTTGCATTTTGCCCCCTTGCCTGTGGGCATGCCTGCGGGCACATCTCTGTTTATCTTGTACGTTTGTCTAAGTCTTCGGCCTTGTCAAAAATAGGTCGTCTCTGGGCTTTGACATTCACTTCCGTCACTTGTGACTTTCGAGTTCTGTCAAAGAGGGGCAACTGTAGACACCCCATTTTTGACCGACCTTAAGACTCAGACGTCACCGATTGAGCGCTTGTTGATGTTGCATTTTGTGCTTGTTCAGAAGTTTCAGAGTCTCGGCTGTGAGCCTTGCCTCCGAACTTCCGGACTCTTTTGTGCTTTGCCTCGGTTTGTGAACCAGGCTCGGTTTTCTCTGTTTTCTCTTTGCGAAGGGAGGGAGAGGTCTCGTAGGTCATCTCTCAGTGGCCGTAGGCTACGTTTTGTGGTCGTAGGCCATTTTGCCCGTTTGGAGTCCGGTTTCTGGTTTTTCGGAGCCGTTGGCCGTGTGCCTCGGTTCGGGACCGCTTAACCACCTCCATTTGCTTCGATTTTTGGCACACTTCTTATTTGCTCCCTTTTGAGGGACACTGAGGTCTGAGAGACCCACTTCATGGTCGAATGCCACTTTCGATGCTTAACAGGCAGTTTTCGGGGCCCCGAACTGCGCGTTCTGGCCCCCGAACATTCGTTTTGCATCGGTTTTCGTTCATTTTTGGCAGGTACCTCTGTTTCATCACCAGGAAGGCCGTAGAAGGGTGGGAGGCCAGCAATTGTTTCAGCAACCAGTTATATTCATCCGGCGCCCTCCGACGCCCGTTTTTCTCACTTCCAAGCCAATGTTGACCACCCTAGGGCCACTTTCTTGCACCCAAAACCACATATTTGTGATGTACACACCTGGGAGGCCACCAATATCATATGGTCGGCCACTAATGTTGCTTGACCCTTTTGAACCCCTCCTAAAAGTGGGTTGTTCTCTCTCTTGGGTCACTTTTTCCAGTGTTTGACCACATGGTTGTGTTGTGCACACATGGGAGGCCACCAATATCATATGGTCGGGTACTAATTCTCATTGACCTTTTTGACCCTTGGCCGGCCGGCCATAAGAGGTGGCCGGCCGGCCACCTGCAGCTTGGATAATTGGCTGGCCATGATCCTTAGGGTTGGTACATTACAAATATGTATTCATTTTCCCCGGATTTGGTATCCGGGAGGGGGTTGCCTTTTTGGAGGGAAACTTGGTTGGTTTTCCCTCAATTTTCCCCCCCTTTCGCCCCCCTTTTTTGCCTTTATAACAGCAGCTCCAGCTGCTGGTTTGGGGTTGGAAAAATTACCTAAAAGCCTTGTATACACATCTCCCTCCATCTCTCTCTTTCAAGCTCAAACAACCAAGTTCTACCCCTTTTTCTTCATCACTACCTAGCATCACCTCCACTACTCCATTTTCAGCAGCTGGAGGCTCTTCTTCAAGGCCTAGGAGTGCTACATCTCAAGCCAAAAGGGTGCCAAAGTCAAGTCTTCAAGGGTAAGCTCCATTTCCCCACTTTTGGTCCATATTTTGTTCAATACATAATTCATACATGCTTGCTGTTTTGAGCTCCGGCCCTAACTGAAAGTGGCATTTTTTTGAGCTCCTTTTCACTTTTGTTTAAGGGCCCCTCACTGTTTGAGGCCCCCTTAATGCACTTGCTTCATTATCCTTCTTATATGCCATTATCTTGTGTAATATTTTTGACCTGTGTAGAAACTGTTTTGAGCTCTGTAATGAACTGAAAAGTTTCTTATTTTGAGCCCTTCTCCAACATTGTTGAAGGGCTCATTGCTGTTTGAGGCTTCTATCTTCCACTTTCCTTTATATCTCCATTTTGGCTCCATTTTTGCATGATTTGTTAGCCTATTGTGCTTCTGTTTTTGGGCTCTTTTCAGAACTTAAAACAGTCTTATTTTGACACATTATTCATTTTTGATTAAGGGTCTTTCATGGTTTGAGGCATATTTTATATACTTTGTGTTATATCTATCTTTTTGGCCCCATTTTGCATAGCATTTTGGACATATTTTCATACTGTTTTGGGTCCGGCCATCAACTGTAAAATGAATTATTTTTTTCCCCTCTTCAACATTGTTGAAGGGCCTCTTTGTGTTTAAAGCCAGAAACCACCACTTGCTTCTTTGGCCAACTTTTGGTCTATTTCTTGCATGAGAGTTTAACCATACCTGTGCTGGTTTTTGTGGTTTTCCATAAACTGTAAAAGATCATTTTTTGGGCCTCTCTTCAACTTTGTTGAAGGGCCCTAATCCATTTGAGGTCAGAAGCTGTGAGTTGCTTCTTTATCTCATATTTAGGGCCATTTTTGCATGCTAGTTTTGCCCTATTTGTGTTTGCTGTTTGGCTATGCTTTAAACTGTAAAAGTTCTTGTCTAGGGGCTGCCTTGTTTCTGTCTTCATACTTCATGCTTAAATTATGCATGCATTGCATAGCTACAGGCCATTTCATGCGCCAAAATCCATGTTTCGGGGCTCGTTCCATGCATCGGGTTTCATTTTACCGGGTTTCGGGGTTGTTTTTCATCTCATTTTACCTCTGATTTTTGCACTATAGTGTATCTTATTCCATGTCTTTGCCATGTCTCGTTAGAGTGGCATTTCGGTGCCTGAGGGTCGGTCCTCGGTTTACGTGCATGCGTGCACGCATTTCGAGTTGTCTTGTTTTCATCTGATGGCCTCCTATGTGAGTGTGGCTGAGGCTCTCTCATGTTGGTGTAAGCCCATTATTGCATTGCGTATGCCATTTCATCCATAAGCATTGTATATGCTCGGTTGTGTATTACCTCGTGTAGCTTGTATGCCATTCCATAACATTGTGTATGTTAGGATTATATCTTAGTTGCATTTCATGCATGTCATGCATATTGCATCGTGTTCGGGATAGGAGTTAGCCCGGGCACGGGAAACGAGGTGCATTTCGTACTCCGAGTGACGGAATGTGTCTCAATTCTCCAGTCACCGACACTCCGGATTATCCATGATGGAGTTAGGTTTTAGTTGAGTTTTCATGTGCATTCATTCTATATTGAGTTGCACATTTCGCTTCCTCGGCCATCATGCATCGAGGTGCGTGATTGGTGGCACGAGGATCGAGGCATGCATACATTTGTGAAAATACATTGCTATGCCCCTTTCCTGCTCTCTGTTGCAGCAAATCAAGAATCAGCAAACGTCCGGAGCTTGGCGCGCTTTCTAAGAAAAATTACAAAACAGAGGCTAATCGGGGCATCCCAGTGGATTTCCGCGCAAGGCAGCCCAGACATGCATCATTCATCAGAGTCAAGGCAGTCCCTGGCTTGCATGCCAGTTTACAGCTTTCTTAGTTAATTTGTAAATTAAATTAGGAATTTGTACATTATTTGGACTGTAATATTTGGACTGTACTATTCTTTCATTTGGGACTGTATTATTTATTTGGACCCTCTGTGCGAGGGCATAATTGTAATAAGTGTGGGTGAGTGTGATGTATGTCTTCCAACCCCACGTCTTTCTTCTCTTTTATTTACCTGCTTATGATGGTTAGATTAGGGAATATTTCAATTAGCATACAGTATGACAGCATGTTTGCATCATTCATCTGTTTTGCATGCACCGGGCTCGGAGCATCATACTAACTGCATTGTATTTTCAATTTCAAATTGAATACATGTTAGCTGTAGCATTCCATATGCCATGTTTAGAAATAGCCGAGCCTGCTATAGTTGCATAGTTGCATATTTGCATGTGTTGCATTAGGCATTTCTATATAATTAGGATCATGCATGGATTTCTAATGAGTTTCTGTTTTGGCTTGGAGTACTCGGTGAGTTTTTATGCTTTAGCATCCTTGCATGCGTGTGAGTGACTGCCATGAATAGCATGCTTACCATGAGGCTATTTGATTATGTGATATAACTGCCTGAATGCCTGTGGGTGGAGGTTGGGTTGTTTAGATTGGAATAAATCATCAACTGTTTGTTTTAAAGCCCACTAGATAGTGGCAAAACCATCTTTTCTAAGCCCATCCGAGGGTGGCAAAATCTGCATTTTAAGCCTACTTGCGAGTAGCAAACCATCTTTCAAAAACAAACATGAAATGTTTTGTTCCAATTCAGGCGACCCAGTCTATACTTGTATGCTGTGCGCATCACATAGCAAAACTAGGCTAATAACCGGAATAAGAGCGCACAAAGTTTTCAAAACTAGATATCATGGTTAGTAGAGGCCGATCTTTGATCGGGCGAGCGGGGGTGCTCACAAAGTGACCTTCCCCAATCGTACCCAAGTTCCCGAACCGAGGCAACTTTGGTGATGACGGACACGTGGCCTTAGGCAAATGAGTCAGGGTTTCCTAAATTTCCCAAAATAAAATATTTAGGTGGCGACTCTGTATCTGGCAAAGCAGTCCATGTTTGGCACTTCTTTCAAAATCTGTTTTCTCAAAACGATTTGCCGGATTTGGACTCTTTGGTTCAGATTAAGAACCGTGACATTTGAGAGTCCTGAGCTGTAATGAACCCCCAAATGAACAGAACGGGAGCTCGTCCCTCCCGGGGCGTTCAGGGACGTCTACATGTACTCATGTTCAAATGTATTAAAAATCTAATAAATTTTACTAAATTATCATAGTCATCTTGAGTGATACAATTAGCACATCAATTTATCTAATTTTTATTCTATTTTATTTTATTGAATAAATGGGGTTAATATTTTAAATAATGAGTGTAACATTTTGATCAATTTAATGTTAATAAAGATTAATATTTTAAAAAAAAATTATTAACTTTTCGTATATACTTATATTTTATCATTGTTATGAATCTCACTATTTATATCTACTATTCATATAACAATGACACGTGTAATGGACAAATCTAGAGAGATAAGGCATCATCATTCTTTCTCTACCTCGACCCTCACCTGTGACGAAGTCTGCCTCCATCTCCATCTCCATCTCCATCATCGCCGTCATCTCCGATGATCTCAGATTGATCGAGATCTCAAATCGAACATCCAACAACCTATTATGAATAGATCTAGAGAGATAAGAGATCTAGATAAATCGGCAGATCAATAAATCGTCGAACGAAGCATAACTAGCGTTTGAAATAGAGGTTTGTACCCATTCGAACTAGGGTTTGAATTGACAGATTTGTGTGTGTATGTTCTTGAACTAGTGTCCTTCAAGTGCATTCTTTGTCTTCATATGAGATTTTACGTCACCTTTTCGTGTTAATCGATTTTCTCTTTGTATGGTGATGCTTTCTGTTGTATTTGTTGTTTGTTGATGCTGTGTTTTTATTTTTATTTTCCGATGTTGGTAAATTAATAGGGAGGAGTTTATGAAGTCGTTCATAGAGAATTTTCTTGATAACAAATCGATTTCAGTTGTGAGACAGGAAACTTTGATCTAGATTTCAATTTATAAGCCTCGTTTGGTGTTTACTGCATAATGAACTTTCTCATCTTATGTTTGGTTACAGAGAAAACAAAAACAAGTTACATAAATTGAAATGCAAGATTTAAAAGTTTTCTATTGTTTTGACACTTATTCTAAAATGGAAAATTGATACATTTCCCCTTCTTCTATCCTATCTACAAGTAAAGAGTTGATAATGATGATAAAGAAACAAATTGCGACAGATAGGAGGAGAAGAGATGATAGTCACAAAATTTTCTTATGGAATTTTAAAGTGGCATTTTTCCACTCATATTCAGTATGAATGTTCAGAATATTAATTTTGTTGCCACTGCTATTGTTGTTGTTGATGATGATGATGATGAATCTGTGCTGTGATGATGATGAATTTTTGTTTATGGAATGATTTTAACAGATAATGGGTGATGAAGAAGAAATAGATTGCAGCAGTAAAAGATGAAAGATTTAAACATATAGGAAAATAATAAATTTTGGATAGACAGAACAAATTTGTTGTAGTTGATTTTCAAGAGATAAGATGATAGATTCGTTCAAATAGGGTGGAAAATTGAATAGATAGACAAAAAAATTGGATAGATAGACAAAAAATTGGACAGATAGGATTTTATTTAGACAAATATTTAAATAGATAAGGAAAATTTGAATTAAAAAGATTAAAAAATTAAATAGAAAGGGTAAAAAAATTGAACAGATAGGAAAAAATTTGATAGTCAATGAAAAGTCAAACAGATAAAAAAAAGTCAATGGGGTAAATTGAAAACAAAATGTCCTACAGGATTTCTCACCAACAAAAGATATCCACTGGATCTAATGCCTTAGAGGCTCTGTAAATTGGATTTATCACCAATCTTTTCTTATTTATATCTTAAAATAATATAAATAATATTTTCACTTAAATTTTTTATCAAATAATATATAAATAATAATTAAGAAAATCATTATCGAGTTTTGAATCAAGCTTGATCTCAATTAATATTAACTAGTAGAGTAGAGCTCAAGTTCGATTAGTTATTGAGCGGAGCTCAAGCTGAATGATCAAATGAGCTGAGTTCGAGTCCAACAGTATATTCAAAGTAAAAACCAAGCAATAAAATGAAATAAGAAAAATGATATTTACTTTTTGAGTGGTTGAATAATTTGGAAAAATTAATTTGTTAAAAAATATATGTCAAAGTGACAATAATCGGGAGATACATTATGGATCCGCAACCAAAGTTTCATTTAAAATATTCAAAATTCAATTTTTATAACTCAATTAAGATATACACAAAGGGCTTGTTTGATTAGTAAGGATTAATAGTTAGGGCATTAACAATTCATGAATTAGTGTATAATTGGTTATCCAGCTGAATTATTGAGATACATAATTTTCTCTCATCTAAGTTTATTTTGCAATTGATATAAAAATTTATAATCCTAATTAAATGTATGGTTTGTATTATTAGTTGTAAGATTAAAAAAAATTATCAATTTTGTTGAATAGAATAACTTTTAAAATCTAATCCAAATAATAAATTTTGTAATCAAACAATGAAATGTGATTCCTATGAATAGTCAACCTAATCAAATAAGCCCACATATATAGTACTATTTAAAAATACATACTCACAATAACTTAATCAAAATGTTTGCCCAGCATCATGAATTCCACAATATATTCAAAAACTACCACCATATATTTCGATGCTAAATGTGTGCCGATGAATAAACGGGTTGTGTGTATCTTAAGAAATATATAAGTATGAAAACAGAATTTCTCTACACATCACGGCAATCAAATTGCCAATATATAAGTGAAAATTTGTGTACCGACTTTGAAGAATTCAAACTTCAAAAAATTATTGTGAACCACATTATGTTGTCATTGTTAATTAAAATTATATCACAAATTGAAGTTATAATTTCATCTTAGACACACCCTTTAAGAAAAAATAAAAAATAAAAAATCCTCTATTGGACACGACTTTCCCATCTACAATTAAAATAAAATAAAAAATTGAAAGATCCTAATATGTGGTGGACGTATAACTATCAGATTGTCAAAACAAAGTCCATCTTTAAACTAAAACTACTTTAATAACAAATAACCATTATTCATAATAATTTATTTCAAAAAATAAAAATAGATTTGAGAGAGAGAGAGAGAGTTTTGTTCATAATTAAAACATAAAAAAATAAAATAAAAAAATGCTTACCTTCATTTTGTAATATGAAAAACATGTAACTTCTAACCTACAAACCCCAAGAGTACATTTTTTATCCATCAACTATTGGGTTTGTGAATTCTGATAAGTACTGTTTACTGAACCCTGAATCCAATGGAAGATTTGGGGGTCTTCCCAAAGGGAGGGGGTCCAAGGGTACTTTAGCAATTTCCTTGTTGTTTCTGCGCCATCCTAATTCTATACTTATAAGTACATGAAAGGGGTGCCTCTTATAAGTTAAGAGCGTTGTATTGCTTTGATGATTTGGCAGGCTCTTTGTTCCACTATGATTAGTATTGTTTTTTCCTTTTGTTACAGGTGGTTGAGCTCTTTTTAACCACTGTTCTGAGTGGTGCTGCAGATGATTTAGCAGGTTTTTCGTGCCAACCTAATTGGAATGGAGAGTTTTTCCTTTGATGCTTATAGCACCCTCTTATCTTTGTTAAAATGTGATGTAAGGTTTATCCTTGAATCTATTCAATCAAGTTATCTTTTTGGTGATAAAAAAAAAAGAAAAAGAAAGAGAGTTCAATTATTTTCTTATCATAGTAAAAATCATAGCAATCGTAAACGTAATCCTATTCTAGAGTGAATCACATAAATCGTTGTGTTTTTGTGTGTGTGTGTTTTATTTTTTTGATTTTTTTGTGTCTCACCGATCTTGATTAGGAAGAGAGATTTTCCTAACACTAACTTGGTGGTGATTATACTAAAACTCTTATTATATTAGTTGACTTTGGTGTTTAACCACCAATCACCAACATGTGACTTTAACGGTCTTCTATGAAACATATGTAACATTAAATTGAAATAATATGTTTTTATAATAGAATCTAATTTTTTTTTTTCTATGTAGGAGATGATAAGATGATAGCATGTATAACTACATATCTATACTACATATATTTCTCGATAAGTGTAGTGCTAGCCTAGCCTTTTGGAAGAAAAAACTTCTCTCATTTGGAGGGAGGTTAACTCTCATAAAGTTTGTGTTGTCCAGCTTGCCCACTTTCTATTTGTCTATTTTCAAAATGCCCTCATATGTGGCTAAGGCATTTGATAGAATCCAAGCAAACTTTCTGGGGAGAGGGGGACGGATCTAAAGAGAAAGGTTCATCTTGTTAAATGAACCAAGGCAACTAAGAGCAAAGAGAACGGGGGTCTGGGTATTAGAAGAGTTAAAGACGTGAATCATTGTTTGCTAGCCAAATGGTGGTGGCGATTTGGGTATGAGGATAGTTCCTTATAGAAAAAAGTACTATGCAACAAGTATCCTTCAAATGGTGGGAAGTGGCATCATTTTTCAGCTGATATTGGGCACTACTAAAAAATCTGGGGTGGTATTCTCAATGTCAGTCAATTAAATTCTCAACCCTTCAATATTTTTATGGAAACTACTAAGGTTGTTGTGGGAAATGATAACATAGTCCATTTTTGGAGTGACAATTGGGTGGGTGATCTATGTGTTAAGAATGCTTATCCAAGGCTCTTTAGCTTATCAACAGAAAATGATATCTCTCTTAGAATGTTGGTGGAGAGGAAGGAGTCTCACACAGATTGGAATTTCAGGTATAAAAGAGCCTTGTTGGGTTGGGAGTCAAATGAGTTTGATAGTTTAGTTGCTTTTATGAATGCTACTACGGTTGGTATATCAGAAAGGGATGATTGCCTAAGGTGGGAAGCAAATTCATCAAGTCAGTTTAGTGTTTCCTGCATTTATTCTATGTCTGTGCCTTCCTTCCCCCTTTTGGCCACTAAGCTTCTGTGGAACAACGTGTCTCCCCCAAAAGTGCAATTTCTTAGGTGGTTGGCTTGGAGGGGAGACTTAAGACTTCCACTTTTCTACAAAGAATTGGGGTGCTTGGTCCGGATGCCTCTCTGTTGTGTGTATTTTGCAAGATGGGTTTGGAATCAGTACCCCATCTATTGCTTTGGTGTCCTTTTGCTTGGAGAGTATGGTCAAGTCTGACACATTGGTGGGGGATGCAATGGGTTGCATCTTGGAATGTGGAAAGACATCTACATTAGTGGAGGTAGGGCTGAGCATAGAGTTATTCGAACTACACAACCAACCTAACCCGAGCCGATCTGTATATAAATAGGCAATTTCGCAGACACAATACGGGCGGATGTGATTTAAAATATAACATTATTGCGGGTTGCGTGTTTTACCCGTACCCACAAGAACTTGCCCACACTTAGACTTTTTTTTTTTTTTGGATCATTGATTTCATTCATCATATCCTAGATATTTTAGGATTGTGAATGGTTTTACTTTAATTGTATTGTTGGGTAGTGAATGATTTTGATGATTTAGTTTAGGATTTTGAAAGATGTGCTTGCATTAGTTTATGATTTTATTTAAAAGTTTAGGATTTGATGATTTACTTATGTTAGGAATTAATTTTGTTGTGTTTTTAATTTTTAAGTTTTAATTCATTAATTATTAATGTTGAGTATTTTAGAAAATGGGGGGAAAAGAGCTCAAAATAAATATTTGAAAAATGGGGGAAAAAAAAAGGCCTAAAAATAAAATTTTAAAGAAAAAAAAAAACAAATTCGCAAACTGCCTGTAACTGATCGCACATCCGCGAACCTTATCCGCACAAACCACAACCCGCACTGCAGGTGGTTGCGGGTTCAATTTTTCTCAAACTGCATATATGCGGGTGGGTCCAAACCGCAAACCGAACCGTCCAAAACTGAACCGCGACCACTTCTAAGCAGAGGGGTTTCAAATGGAGAAAAATTGCAAACTTGATCTGGAGGGCTGTGCCATTGGCAGTCATCTGGTCATTATGGAAGCTTAGGAATTAGGCAGTGTTCAGTGGGAAACAAGTGCATTTGGAGAGGTATGTGAATTGATAAAGATTAGAATTGCCCTTTGGGAAGCTCATTCTAAAGGGTGTTGTTACACCGTGCAAGAGATTATCAATAATGTCCAGCAAGTTAGGTGCAATGTATAGTTATTGATGATCGGTTGCAGGTTGCTACGGGCATTGCTACTGTTAGTGCTGTTTCTGGGAAGCTTCAATGGGTTTTGATTTTGTAGGGGCTTCAATGGAGGTCTGGTATTTCTGGGGGCTTCAATGGCAGTGTTGTTATGCTATTTTGCTAGCTGAGTTGTTGCTGGATGCTGTCATGGTGGTGTGGGGCTACTATGGGGGATTATGGGTAGTGTCTTGTTCTTATTCTTGGTGATTTATTCTCTTTTGTTGGTTCATCACTAACTAGTTTGGCTTGAGCTTCTATATGTTTGTGCTCTCGCCTCCTCTTTATTAATGTAATTTCATCTCCTATGTATGATTTTCATCAATAAAGTTCATTTTTTTAATGATTAAAAAATGTATATATTTCTATACTATTACACAAAAGAAACAACTTAGGTTTTTTTCTTTTTCTTTTTCTCTTTCTTTTGTTTGTTTTTTTTTTTTTTTGGAGAAATAACAAACCAGTTCTCCTTCTGAAAAATAATTATAGATTCATGGTAAATTTTATAAACTTTTCCATGAATCTGTAATTATTTTGAGACAATACGATTGTTATGTAATTCCCCCTCCCCTTTTTAACAAAAGTGAAATTTTATTAATGAAAATCAAAATGGTAAACGTAAGAGGGATTAAAATCAATAAAATCAAGACTTTGGTTGGTGTCTTGAAACATTTATTTTTTGTATGTTTAAGTTAATTTTTCATTCTTTAATTCTATGTTTAACTAATTTAGTTTTAATGTTAAAAAAAATAAAAACTTCCCATTTCTAAAACACTCTAAAATCTCACTTATGAACATAACTTATAGTCACTTAAAAAAATAAAAATAAAAATAAAAATTTAACCATATAAAAAATCACTATAAAATCACTTTTCGAAGGAAAAAAAAAAAAAACTCTAGAAATATATACATTATTTTTCATTGTTGCACTTCCACCTGTAACCACTTCTTATCTGGTCATCGTGTTCTCAAAATAAATCTCCCATATGTCAAAGCTACTTAACCCCACACTTAACGGCCGAATAAGAAAGGCACTTCGAGCATAGCCCCCCCTCGTTCTTCTATTTCATTCTCGGCTTCTGTATGTCTCTTACCAAAATGCATTTACTGGCTCATCTATAACCAAAGACACAAAAATCGCGTGAAAACCATTAACCAATCATTCAACTCTTTGAACAACCTTCCTAACGTACCCTAATGAAAAAAAAAAAAATTCTTCCTTGCCCTTATGAGAGCGAAAGCACTAGTAACTCCAGAGCTTGGGCAAAGTGGGGACTCTGCATGCCCTGATTGACGAGATCTAAATAGATTTGGTTTAGACCTTGAATGCTTTCGTTGTGAAAAAAAGATTGACGAGATCTAAATAGATTTGGTTTAGGCCTTGAATGCTCTCATCTGAACTATGTTGTTGTTCTGTTTTTTAACTTTTGGTTGCTCTTGATTGGCTTTTCACCAATCTTGGTTTAAGTGCTTGTAAATGTTTGTGCTTCTTTTGCAGTGCCAACCTAGTTGGAATTGTGGAGGTTTGCTATGATGCTTAGTGCACTTCCCTATTTTGTTAATGTAATTTTGCATATACTTTGTTTTTATCATCAATAAATCTTTTATTTTGCTGATCAAAAAAATTCCCCCAAGAAAATTTTCATATATAACTAGTGGCACTTTTACTAAATTTTCGGTTATGCTAAAGTTACTAACTAAATTACCAACTTTTTCTTTTATTTTAATTTTTTACAACACTACTCGTATGTGTAAAAAAAAAATTTGATATATAGGGTTCGTTTGGGATATGAGTTGACTTTTTGGCTTTTTGATAATGTGTTCCCATGTCCAATAGTTCTAGCATAGTTCAAAAGGTCATACATAAAAGTTCATATTAAATTGTTGCAATACGGTATAAGGATCTAACCCAACAAATTCTCATTGCTCACAAGTCCCAACAGTTTCTATAGCACAGTGATTTGTCAAATTCATAAAGTTTTAGACATCTCACATATAATTTATATTAAGTAGTAAGTCTCCAGGACAGTCAATAACTAGAGTTCATAATTTTAATAGTTCAATTGGTCTAATCAATATGTCCACAATTTATATCAAGTTAAGGAGTGTACGATTCCCACACAAATTCCCACATAAACATTTGCACATAATTAAGGTAATACCTGCGTCAGTCGTCTCAGTGTTTCAGACATCTTTTGGAACTAGGGTATAAACCATTCCTTGCCTAATCTTGCTTCCCTCTGGAGTAGAAATTACATTTGTTCTAGGTACGAGAATAGAACCAGTCATACTAGCATTAGGCCTATTGTTGTTCGGATGGGCTTGTGGGCAAGATTTAGCCAAGCGTCCTTTCTGTCCACATCTAAAACAGGCTCTAGATAGGCGGCGAAAAATGCCCCAATGTTGTTTCCCACATTCTCTACAGATAGGTAAATCATTGTTCACATTGCTTCCTCGGCTTACATTGTCAAAAGTTTCTGCCTTTGAGTTTTCATTCACGGAGGTCATCGAATTACTAGTCATTTTGAATTTTTGTTTCTTTTGTTTCTTAAACTCCCATTCAGTTGATGATGGCAACTTCAATATTTTCAAGGCTGCTATGTTTGCCTCAGACATCAAGGCCCTATCAAGAACATCCACATACGTTGATAATTTTAAAACACCAACTCAGTCAAACACATCCAACTCAAGTCCACCCTCAAATTTTCTAGCTTTTTTTTGTAGTCAGTGTCTATCATTTGTAGTGCATATCGAGCTAGTTCAGTAAATTTTGCTTCGTATTCAGCCCCAGTCATGTTGCCTTGTTTTAGTTGTTCAAATTCAGATACCTTTCTATCTTGGATGCATTGGGGAAAATATTTTTCAAAGAACATTTCCTTATATCTATCCCATGTCATACTTCCATTATCATTTCGTACTAACATCCACCATCTCCTAGCTTCTTCTTTAAGTGTAAATATTGCCAACAAAACTTTCTATGTCTCAGTACACAGAAGTACTTCAAATATTTTCTCGATTTCTAAAACCCAAGCCCCGGCTTTTAACGATTCAATACCCCCTAAAAATTCCAGTGGCTTCATCTTATTATATTTCTGTATCAGAGTTATCATATCATAATTCGTTGATTCAGGTACATGTATTTGCCTTTGTTGTTGTTGTCTCAAAGATTCGGTTAAGGCTTCGACCATTCTTTCTAGCCAGTTAATTCTCGGACCAGAAGATTCAAATTCGTCTATGTTTCTCATTTCTTCCAATTGTCTATACATAAACAGGGTAATCATTAACATTGGAATAGTTCTCACTGGTTTCATTTTTCATTTTCACTTCAAATCAACCAATTCGTCATTTTTCATTTTCATGTTTACATGGTCATGTTCACAAGAATTGCACATTCAATATTGAAATCAACATTCCACATAGCTTCTTTGTTCATGCTTATAGTTTTCATTCTCATTTTCTTACTAAACATGTACAGAAAAATGCACACATACTCACACATGACTATGAAATGTCGTTATGTCTTTTCTAGGACATCCTATAGCTCAATTGGACACGTGTGTGCGGTATAACTCGTGCTCTGATACCACTCTGTCATGACCCAAACCCGCCCCTATAGGTTTAGCATCGTAACCGGCCAGTAATCCTGGGATTACCGAAGGCCTCTGAACTGATTAAACAAAATTGAGGGGCTAGCGGAAGCAAATACATAAATATAATCGTCCAATGAGCTGTGTTGACTTATATGAAACAAAATATTTAAGACTTTATATACATAACCAAAAGTCATTCTCGCGTTGTACCCACACACTTAACTATAACATCTTAAGTACAGCCAACAAAAACAAACCAAGTCTTATATACAGAAACAACTAGGGCTTATAACACACGACTCCTCAGGAACCTCCACGTGAGGCACAATGGTTGGCTTGACAAACGGAAGTCAGACAGAAGACCTTAGGCCTGGTCCTGCACACACTCACCTATATATATATACAAACAGTGAGCTATTGCCCAGTGAATAGCATCAATGTAAAGAGGTTAGTGAACGAATTCTGAACATTTCATAATCATAAAATAGATAATAACATAATCATCCTCATATCCGAACATAATAATGGTACATCCTATAGAACACATCACATATCGTCTTCTGACTAGAGTAATCGGTTCCGGATACCGATTAAACACATGTCACCACAATGAAGTGGCTAACGAGATCTCGTAATCACATATATGTCATGGACCCGCATGAACATGCCGTCCCCCATGGCTTGGGACTATCTATGGATGCTATAATAGATTTCAAACATAGGACATTCGTTTATATAAACAATACCATTTCAGAAATCATAACTTATCAAATCACATTTGGAACATAATTCATATGAACATATCTTTACAATAACGTTACTCACAGTGGGCTTCCAGAAACGGTCAATCAATCTTCGAATGTTGACCAACAAACACAAAAGTACATAACACAAAACATAGCTTATCATTACACATGCACTTGGCCATTACGGCTTAGCTTTCTTCACATTGGTTTCTTATTCAGTCCATTCTCATAACTTATACACGTGAATCACATTCTCAGATCTCGGATTGTCTCATATTTTCTAATTCAATTACTCATGTCATTCCTTAGCTTATTACTCTTTAATGACTCATAATTCATGCCTAAATATGCTTAGAAGAGGATGGGAACAAAAATATGAATATTGAATGTCTTCCAAAATTATGTTAAATTTGGTCTGGTCGCTCGAGCACACCTTCGGTCGCTTGAGCAGACCGCTCTGCCTGCAAAGTATTGGATGGGTACAAAATACGCTCGGGCCACAACTCCTTCGCTCGAGTGGTCAAACAAAATACAAAGGGTTCGCTTGAGCCACCAAGTGGTCACTCGAGCGGCCTGTAATAGACTGTAAAACTACTGGATGCTCGAAATGTTCACTCGAATAGCAAATCCTTCGCTCGAGCGACCAACAAAAATTCTGGGTTTTCAAAACAGGATTTTGAGCTTCCAAAATGCAAATTCAAAGATAAAACTCATCCATAGCTTGTCATTAAAGCTTGAAAACTTTGCCAAAACATAAATATATGATTTTCACTAACTCTTCTTGCTCAAAACTCATGAATTTACCAAAATTGAGTTCAAACTTCCATGTATATAAGTTTTATATATCCTTTTTCTCCAACACCATGGTTTTAAACAAAATTGAGCTCAAAAGCTCCATACATGAGAGAAATCCCTTTCAAAACATGAATTTAAACTTTAAAACATGATGAATTACACGTGCATGTACCAAATAACTTATGATAACAATTTAGATGCTCAAAATTAACTCAACATGGAAAAACTCTTCATGTTTATGCATGCATGTAAAATCCTTCCCCCAATTTTCTTCTAAGACTATATGAACGTGGAATTCACTCTCAAAACTTGGTAAAATATACATGCATGTACATCTCATGCTCCAAATTCAACACAAATGATGAAGCTCATGATCAAAATGATGACTTAACACTTATGCATGCTTGCATATATGAATTACAATCCAATTCTTCATTCTAAGTTCAATTTACATATCTAAACACATAATCTTCACGTTGATAACTTAGATTCATAAATTGGGGGTTGAACTCTTACCTAGAATCTTTCAACACACTTGGTCTTACACAATCTTGATGAACTCAACACAAAACCTTTAATTCCTCTTCAATCTCTTCCTTTCTCTCTCTCTAAAATGAGAGTTCTCTCTCTATAAAATGCAAATCTCAGATTTTTGCACTCAAATGAAGCAAATTGAGCTCAAGAATGAGCTTAAGGGTTCATATATATAGTCATGATGCTATATACAAGAATTAGAACATTTGGCCCACCAAACACAACTTAATTAATTAAACTAAATCAGTTTTTAATAAAATTTGCTATATGATTCTAAAAATTTCAAATAACATATTGATGTAGCCAGTTTCAGTTTCAGATATCGATAAGGCTTCCAATTTTCAGATCAAAGCAGAATTCTAGACAGATAGTTCTACGAGTAACAAATAGAAAGTCAAATAACATAACAAATACACAATTAGCACATAATTCCATTCTAAACACTTAGTTAGCATTCTTAATTATAGATTAGTAGCTAATTACAGTTTGGGGTTGTTACAAAAGACATCAGAGAAGTGTTTGTGAAGGTTATAGACCTGATGGGGCCGATTGAGGGCCGTCTCACCTATCATGTTCGAACCCCGTCTGGAAATCCCAAGGGTACGCTCAATTTCATGTATGAGTAGGTAGGTGAGCAAGTTGCCGGAGCGGTGATGACTCCACCTCCTCATCCGCTGCCTGCCTTCACTGCTCGTTATCCTCTTTCTCCTCCTCCACCGCCATATGGGGCAGCAGCAGCAACTGGGTAATATCTGCCATATCCTTCTCCAACCCCGGTGATGGTGATGGGACCACTACCACCACCACCGGGTAGTTACAGATACCCACCACCACCTCCTCAACTTGGGTATGGATATGTGTATGGGTACGGGTACGGATACAGCCCGTACCATCCGGTGCAAGTGCAAAGACAGTCTGAGCGTGTAAACAACTTGGAGAGCTTTTGACGATGGCTGGACAGAGTCCTTGTCGGAGCGACAATTACTGAAATCCTCAATAATGTTTCACTACCAGATGATCTCGGGCTTTGAGAGACTCTCTTTCATATGGGTTACTGATTACAAGCGTTTTTACTTTTATGAGTTATTTTATTTTGAACAAAGAAAATTTTTTTTTTTTGATCAACAAAGGAAAACTTTATTGATTATAAAGCTATAGGATACAAAGAGCTTACATGAAAAAAGAAGGGAGGTGCAAAGAGCATCAAAGCTAGACTCAAAGATCCTAACTAGGTTGGCATCGAAGAGCAAGCCCTATCATATGCCAACACACAACCCAGGATTGGCGACCGACCAATCAAACAACCAGAAAAGAACAAGAAGAAAAAAAAAACAGAATAGCCCCTAAAGCATTCTAGCCCCCTGACTGTACATAACCACCCAACACCAAGAATAACTCCACAGCAAAAAGACCTAATAGTAGCTATCAGCAACATCATAGAGGTTAAAACCCACGACTGCTACAGCTACTACCTAACTAACAGCAGCAGCTGGACTTCCCCTTGCAAGCACAACAATTAATTAATTAAAATTGTGGAAGACCTACTTAACCAACAACAGTAGCTGAACTTGCCCTTACAAACACAACCTAATCTGCTGAAAGTTGCACAAAAAGTCATGCATAGAGTATTGCAAAGCTGCCACAGAACTCTTGGCCCAGAAAGCTACTCTTAATTTTACAACTTCCTCCAAATCAACAAAGTTTGCCTGCCCTTAATTGAAAACAATCTCATTCCATAATTTTCATATTTACCACAATACAACCAATGGTACAATCTTCCAGATGCACATAACTTTCTTCTTGAAGCTAGCTCCAGCCCACCATTGTAATAGAGCTTTAACAAAACCTAGAATTACCTAACACGCATCCCACCAGCTCAACATACCAGCCCACACTTTCCAACCCAGTGGGCAGTGAAGAAGAACATGATTGACTAATTCTACTTCATTTCTACAGAAAATACACAGAATACTAGGATTAACATTCAACACCCTAATCCGATGAAGGAAATCTGCTCTTTTGACTCTGCCTCGCCACGCTAACCACCCAAAAAACTGCAGTTTTGGAGGTACAACAACCTGCCACAACCATTTGGCAACGCGTAAGTCAGGGCCCCTAATTGCTTGTAGCCACACTCGAACTGGGGACATTGTGAACTGACCCGATGTATTCAACTCCCACAACAAATAGTCATCCATTTGGCCACTATTGATAGGGACATCAATCAACCAGGTATGGAGTCGAGTTACCTCCTCTTCCTCCCACACTTTAAGCTGTTTTCTGAACCGTAAATTCCAATCCCCTGAACTCCCCATTCTTTGCCTAAACTGCATAACAGAGCCATCCTTATCTTCAGAAAAACTGAACAGCCTTGGAAACTCCTCACTAAGCTTGCTATTATTGCACCATTTATCAATCCCGAATTTCACTCTCTCCTCATTCCCAACCTTTACCCTCACATTATCAAAATAAAACTCAAGTAACTGAGGATTAACCTGAGTAATATCAAGAATACCCTGCCAAATTAGAGACACTCTCCTTACAACCCCAAACTCTAGCCACCACCCCCCACCAACCCTCTCATAAATACTACAAATTACTGACTTCCACAGTGCCCTATCCTCTGCACCAAACCTTCACTGCCACTTTAACAGTAAACAAACATTCATATTTGCTATACTTCTAACCCCTAAACCACCTTGGCTTTTAGACTTAGTTAGCTCCTGCCATTTTACTAAATGGACTTTTCTCCTCAACTCATTACCCCCTCAAAGAAATGTAGCCTGTAATTTTTCAATCAACCTAACCACTCCATTAGGCATCTTAAAAACCGAAATAGAATATAATGGTAAACAGGACACAACTAACTTGATCAACGTTAACCGTCTTGCAAAAGACAACACCTTTCTCTTCCAAAGAGACCACTTCTTTCTCACTTTATCAACCACTAGCTACCAAGTAGACTTCCTTTTCGGATTAGCTCCTAAAGGAAGGCCCAAACACACCAATGGCAACTTCTTATTTTTGCAATTCAACACAGCACTTTAGTTACCTCACTGTCTGAAAGACCCACCCCACAGACAATACTTTTGTCGACATTTATTTTGAGACCCGACATAACTTCAAAACACCTCAAGACCCTTTTAATTGAAAGCAACTCTAAAACCTCAGCTTCGTAAAAAATAATTATATCATCTACAAACTGTAGATGTGAAATGTTCATGTTAGTAGATCCCACTGTAGCACCCTTAAACAATCCTAACTGCTTAGCTCTATTTAGAAGCAAATTATGACCCTCAACCACAATATTGAATAAGAATGGTGATAGTGGATCACCCTGCCTAAGTCCCCTTTGTGGTACGAACTCATTCGTGGGTGATCCGTTAACCAGAACAAAGATTCTGGAAGAGGTTAAACACTCCTTAATCCAACATAGCCACTTCTCATCAAATCCAAAATTACGTAACATTGAAAGCAAAAAATCCCAATTCACAGAGTCATGTCTTCTCAAAATCAATCTTCAAAATCACCCTTTTACTCTGAGTATTTCCACTATTCAATAATTTCATTTGCAATCATGGCCCCATCTAAGATACATCGACCCCCTATAAACGCTGTCTGAGCCTCATTAATCACTGTAGGGATCATCTTTTTCAACCTCCTAGATAGGACCTTGGCCAAAATTTTGTAAACTGAGTTCACTAAGCTAATCGGCCTAAAATCCCCCAACTCCACAACATTTTCCTTTCTAGGCACTAAAGCAATGAATGAGCTGTTCAACCCTTTGGCCAATTTCCCATTCGAATAGAACTCCGGCATGAATTGCATAACCTCATTCTTCATAATTTTCCAATTTTTTTGAATACATGCTAGATTGAACCCATCGGGCCCTGGAGCTTTGTTTCCGTCACATTCCTTCACAGCAGTCCACACCTCTTCCTCAGAAAACTCAGCTACTAACTCCTCAGAAGCCCTTTCCCTGCCAATAGTCAAAAATCCCCATGCACTACCCTCCGAGTCCACTACCATAAACTACAAAGACTCTTAGGGCCACAATGATTTCACAAATCTCTTATCCATACTACTCCTCTTAGACTCCTGCAATAGAAGAATATCAATCTTTCTCTCTTTGACTAGCTTCTTAATCTTCACCCTTTTGTTGTTTCTCCTTAATCCCCTAATATTCCAAGACATCAACTTCGTAAGCATAACAAATAGCACCAAAACCCCCCTTCAGATACCCACTCAAACTGGGACTTTCCTTCCACCATCACCAACCTGGCCCTGATCCTTACCTTTCATCTCTACAATGTGATTAATAATCTTCACCTCCTTACCCATATAGTTCATTCCAATCATCTTTCCCACCTACACCGTAGCTCGGGCTTCATTAAACAGCAGATTCCTCTGAGTAGCCTTAACCTTCTGGAATGAGGAGACAGACAGTGCAGTAACCGCAGCTCGAAGATAGCTCCTCTCAAGAAGCTACATGAAGTACCCGAGCCAAACCTTCTTCTCCTCTGTACATCCTTCCTTACTGCTGATCTTCTCCTAGCCTTACTACCCTCCACCCTACCTTGTTTACCCTTATCCTTGCTTAAGCCAACATGTGGATCCACTATTTTGAAACCGAGCCCAACAGAGTGTATCCAACTACCCGTAACAGTTGGGTCATCTCCCTTCCTACCTAATATCCCCCAAAGGGCCTCATTTAACACAACCTCCAAATTAACACTGGGCCTTTCCTTCTCCGGTCCACTAATACTTCTTAAAAAGCCTTAAGTCACTACATCCTCAACCACCCTCTGCAATCTACCCATTTTCTCTACCCACAACTCTTCACCTACTTCCACTTTCGCCCCATTCAAACAACCTGCCTCACATACTTTTTCCGCCCCCAACACAGTCCCATTAATTGTTGATTGCAACAAACCATCATTGCAAATTCCTACACCAGGCAATTCACCATTAATATTAGCCATCTCATTAACATGCTCTGCCACCTGCACCAAATCCTTGTTTACCACCTGGCCCTCTGGCACCACCTTAGCAATTGTGTTTGCCTCCTCTCTCACCTCACCTTTTGATGCTAGACCACCATTAACAGAGGACTGATCAAGCTCAGCAATGGTGCCAACCTTAACATCATCACTCTTACTGTTGCCACTCATACCACTGTTGGGAATCTCCATTGCCTCACAGACCCTAACAGGATATAGCCGTCCATTACAGTTCAACTGAATCATCCTATTAATAGCTTCCATGGACTTCGTATTTTGAACAATGAATTATTATGTGTTTTATAGCTTTCATGCTTTATGTATATTATGCTTGCTTTATGTTATGTTTTAAACTCATCAACTGAAATGCTTCAAAAGTGAATGTCTTGTTTGTTGTGCATATATATATATATATTATTGTGTAGTTTAAATTTATTTTGAATATCACCCGCACCTCACTTCACTTTGAAATAATTTTTTAGATAACACATTAATTTGGTCTCACCCTCTGTCACTCACTCCTTCCTATCATCTTTATTGCTTCAGCGAACAAAATCAATATGTATGATCTTTCAATACATATATTGCTTCAGTGGTTTGGTGCTGCTGTGTTGCTAGTGCGGTATATTTTGTTGGTGTATTAGGCTTTGGACCATGTATTGTGATTGTTTTTAGTTTAGCTGTTTTGGTTATGTCATGGTGGTTGGTTGGTGCCTTACCATAGTAAATGATTGGGCTTGTGAGTGGCTGCCAACTTAGTTGGGATTGACACATTGAGTTATGATACTTGAGCAGTAGCTTTCTTCTTTATTGATGTATCATTTTGTAATACTTTTTGTGCTCATCAATAAAACTTCTTTTGTTCATTAATATATATACTGTTTTGTCTACCAATGAATTATTATATTTGTGTTTGATATTTTTGAAATGAATGTCACAAGATTCTAAACAAATTGTGAAGTTATCTCTGTTGATAATCAGCTTCTTTTCTTTCTTTTTTTTAATCTGCTAAAGAAATGAAATTTTATTAATGAATTACAAGCATACAAATACAGCGACAAAACATCAATAAAGAAGGCAAGTGCAAAAAATATCATAGTATCCCCTCTATTGACTACAAGCTTAATTCGAGGTTATCATAATATCCCTTATATTATTTTATTTTATCATAATATTGTATATATACATTTTTTTTTTTAAATTTGTGACAAATATAGTGATTATATAATTCTAGATAAAGTGATCATACTCTGTATGTTTTCACCAATAAAAATTTCTTTTGCCGATCAAATATATATATATATATATAATTCTAGATATTTTTTTTTATTTGGTTTATTATTTTTTGAAATAAATTAAAATGTATTTTTATTTTCAATTTTTGTTGTAATGTTATAGCATCAATGGATTGATTTTTTTTTTTTAAAGTTATTTATTGGTTCTAATATTATAGCATTAATAGATGGAAATCTAATTGTAAGTGAGATTCATTAATACATTTTTTTTTTTATCAACAAAACATAAAACTTTATTGATAAACATTTGAAAATATTACATCAATAAAGGAAACTACATTTTTGTTCATGTACAAAAATATCTAGTTTTTTAAAATCATCATATTTATTTCTATTTGTAATTTTTTTAAAAAAAGACCAGTGTGAAAGTCATAAATATGCTCTCAGACAATAGTCATTTTCCGGTTATCCATCAGACGTGTTTAAGTATGATGATGATGAACTATTTGTTTCAAATGGGAAACTGCATTTATAGCTGAGGAATGACGTGTGATTGAATCATTGGATACTATCCAAGATGGTACACATAATTGCTTAATATAAACTTCTTGTTTCCAATGAATTATCCAAGATGATATCTTTTGTGAATCTTGGTTTAATCGAAGATGATTTGGTCAGTTCATATTGGAATCTACAATGTGCCTTTAGAAGGTGGTGTGAGGCTAAGTAAATTGTTTATTTCTAAATTCAAATACATCTATGTGAATGAACCCATGTTGAATTCATATATGTAATGCCCAAGTAATGTACTTGATGAGATATATAAACATTTAAAGTCTTATTAATTAGACATATTCACCTAGAGGTCTGATCGATAAATTTGTCAAGATAAATTTATTCATAAAATTAAAAGAGATTGATTTCAATAAAACTTAATAGGTAATAAGTCTTAAAAATAAAATCTATTGGTAATTTATCTTAAAATATTACAAGACTTTTACAGTAGTAGTCAGAGAAGTATACATATTGATGTTAAATCCTTGAATAGTTTACTTAAGTAGTAGATAATAAAATATCAATGGTGATAAGATTTATGACAATACATGAGTCATAGCTAATGGAACTTAACTTATGTGAATGGAGATCTTAAGAAGTAAGTTCATATGGATAATTCTCGGTGGTCATAAAACATTGATATATATATATATATATACATATTATTTATTTATTTATTTTTTGAGCAACAAAAAAAACTTTATTTATTAAAATTCAATGTACAGAGAAAAACAACAACATCAAAGCGCTGTCATATTTTATTTATTTTAAGAGTTCATCAAAGCGCTGTCATATTTTATTTATTTTAAGAGTTTATCTTTGTAGTGTCGATAGCGCAAACTACAATATGTATGGTTGGATTATACTCTTATACTGTATTTGGTTGGGGGATTTGGAGAGAGATTTAGAAAGGGAAATGGAAAAGGTAGGTGAAATGTGAATAAAATATGCCTATATTTCACCTAGTTTCATACATATTTTTTCCTTTTTCTTTCCAAATCTCTCTTCAATCCCCCAACCAAACATAACATTAAGGTGACGAGGAGCAACTCTTGATCCACCCAAAAATCAAAACAAAATCAATATGTATAACCTTTTAAAACTAGAAAACGAAAATGTAAAGAAAAAACTTTACTTATTTAAATAATAAATTCAAAATATAAAAGAGATGGGAAACGATAAAATAATATAAAGTGTGGGGACATAATTTTGTGAAATGACAATATGTGGCCAAGATGGTGTTGAAGTACTAGTCGAGGTGCCACATGTCCTGGTCATGGCGCCGAGGTGATTTCGGCTAGGTTGAGGTTACTTGCAGAGACATCAGAATTCGGGATAGGCGGATAAGGGACAAAAGTCCTAGGATAAAGGAAGACTTCAGTCTGGATAAAGATAAAACTCTTAGGGAGTTTATCTCTATCTAACTGGGAGTCCAGGATAGGCATTGAGCCTGAGTCCATTGAAGCTAGGCTTCTACTGAGATCAGGATTGTGCTAGCTATAAAAGAAAGGCATCTTCGTGAGTCTAAGATAGGCTTTTGATATTCTGAATAATGAGTTAAGCACTTTTGCTATCTTTGAGAGATAATTACTGACTTGATCGTCAGAGTGCCCCCGAGTGGAGGAACCACCGCCGGAATCTCATCTTTTTGTGACATGTTATTCGGGCATCATCTATTCTGCTTGTGTTCTCCAGCTGAGTTCTTGTTAAATAGTGTGGTCAGAAATCAGCACACACAATTTGGCGTCGTCTGTGGGAACGAAAGGAGAATAGATGGCCATCGATGCATAGAAAGAAAAGATTAGGGATGACACCCCTACAGGAAGTGGTAAACAAGTTGATCCTAACGTGGAGGAAGAGAATTGTAATGAAGAACCCCGAGACTAGAATCCCAGGGATAAAGATGTCGGCCAGTGGGAGAGACGGCAAAGAAGGCTGGCTGAAGCGAGTACTGTAACGAAAGCGACTTCCAGGTTTGGAAAGATGGATACCTAAGGAGGGACGGTGAGATGAAGGGGATGACAAACAAATTGGCAGACCTACAGCTGGTTGTCAATTTCATGATGCAAAACAACGTCATGCAGCCACCCTTTCCACTAGAAGACATGCCGATTCCAGTGGCCAGGAACGATGCCTAGAAAGGGGGGCAGAAAACAATCCCAATAGTCCCTCAACATGACAGGACAAAAGATCATTTTCATCGGCCTTCGAGGGAGGTTGGACGAGGAGAATCAAGGAGAGGGGAGTCTCAGAAGGCACCCCGTGCCAAAGACACGTATGTCTAGGAACATTGGCATGTTTAGGGAAGGAAACTTTCTTTTGACACAATGAAGGAAGGGAGCTCCAAGAGCACTCATCACGACACCAGGAGCAGTGCCCCAAAGAGGGCAGACTAAGGAGGATTTGAGGGACTACCTCCAGAGGAAGCGACGAGATGTCGAGGTCACATCTCTAATCAAACCGAGAACTCCATTCTCAGTAGAATTGGACAAATTTGAGGCCCCGAAACGGTTCCATACGCCAAGGCTTCAAATATGTGATGGTAAGTCAGATCCTAACTTTCACGTCCGCTTGTACCTGAATTCGATGGCGTTATATACTGGGAACGAACCTTAGTTGTTCAAGGTATTCCCCTCTTCCTTTGAGAAAATTGCATCAGATTGGTTTCATAAGTTGCCGAAAGGAACTATGAAGAGTTGGGAAGGTGTAGACCGCCTGAAACTCACTCCGCGCCCCTCTTTCGAAGAGGGCGTGAATTGGGTTCTAGCTACTACAGTTCGGACTCTTGTCACGGTTCTGAATCTAATCTCACAAAGTGCAATCTAAGACTGATAAATCACCAAAGAGTCCAAATCCGGCAAATCGTTTTGGAAAACTGATTTTAATAAAAAAGCGCCAAATATGGACTGTTTTGCCAGATTTCAGAGTCGTCACCTAAATATTTTATTTTGAAAAATTTAGGAAACCCTAACTCGTGCCTAAGGCCACGTGTCCGTCATCACCAAAGTTGCCTCGGCTCGGGAACTTGGGTACGAGAGGGGAAGGTCCTGAAATGACCAGCCCCGCTCACCCGATTAAAGATTGGCCTCTACTAACATGATATATTGTTTTGAAAACACATGTGTTCTTATTCCGGTTTATTAGCTAACTTTACTATGTGATGCGCACAACACACAAGCATAGACTAAATCACTCAATTTAGAACAAAACATCTCATGCTTGTCTTTCGAAAATGGTTTGAAGTTGCTATCCTCAAGTAGGCTAAAGTGCGGATTCGCCACCCTCAACTGGGCTTAAAACATGATTTGCCACAACCAAGTGGGCTTAAAACTCACATTTGATGAATTGTTCCAATTCAAGCAATGAAGCCTTCATCCACAGGCATTCATGCAGTTAATCACTCAAACAAATAGCCTCATGGCAAGCATGCTATCATGGAAACACTTACACTTATGCAAGGATGCTTACTCCAAGCCAAAACAGAAAACTAGTTAGAAATATTGCATGATCCTAGCTATGTCAAATGTCTAATGCAACACATGCAAAAATGCAACTAAATAGGCTCGGCTATCTAAGATGGCATATGAATGCAATAATTGATACATGCAAGACAAATGAATGATGCGCCGAGCCCAGTGCATGCAAGACAAATGAATGAATGCAAACATGCATAGCATAAGGTATGCTAATCGAAATATGCCCTAATCTAACCATTGAAAGTGGGTAAATAAAAGGGAGAAAGAAGTGGGGTTGAAAGAGATGCACACACGCACGCACCCTTATTACAACAATACGCCCTCTCGAAGGAGGATCCGAATGAATAAGCTAAGCTAATCTAAGCTAAGCTAAACTAACTAATCTAACTAAGCTAATTAGACTAATTATTACAAACCAATCAAATAACTAGAAAACAACTAATTATTACAACAATTAACTAATTAAACAAATTAATTAATTAGATTACAAATTCAGTGCTAACTAACAAGTAAAGCACTAAATCATGCTACTCAGCTCTGCTTGAAAGGAGTTGAACATGCATGCTTGGTTCTCGTCTCGAGAAGCTCTCTGGTTTGCTCTTTTAGAGGCTCTGTCTGCAAGGTGTCTTCAAGAACTTGCTGTTGAAACTTACCAAACTCATGCTGAGGATTGCACCGGTGGCCTACCGGCCAAGAGGAACTGCTGCCAGCCACCTGCCGGCCAAAGATGGGCTTCTGCCGGCCAACAATGGAAGGGTGCTGGCCATCAATGTGGCACTGCCGGCCACTGGTGTGCTGTGACACCAAACTGCAATAGAGCACAAAATTGAGGACATGGAGGGTCTTCCTAGGATATGTATATACTGTGCTACTCCTTATCACCTCAAAACATCAAGGGAGAAGCACTATCGGATCCAAGACCATCAATCAAGCATTTGGAATGCATGATGGCCAAAGATCCAATCTTGTACACATTCAATAAATGCAATGCAAACAAGACTCTAAGACCATGGCCTTATCATGGATGATCAAAGGTAATGGAGACTAAGGAAGATTGGTTCACTTTCATCACTTTGAGTATGAAGTGGACCAATCAACCTTGTGTTCAACATAACGTCCGGTTGAACAACATGCAATGCAAACAACATGCTATGCAAACAATATGCTAATCTTGGCATGTTTTACACAAGATTCTACCATGCAAATAATGCATGCACAACATGTTAAGAGACTAAGACCTTGAAACTAGTGAAGGACACAGCACTAGCATCATGCAATACAATGCTCAAAGGACTAAACCAGCCCTAAACAGACCTCAAGTATGCGAAAACAGTGGCCAAAATGAGCTGAAATGATAGCATGAAAGGCAAGAAAATGCATGCTCATGCATTGGCCCATAAACAAGGCATAAGGTACAACTCTTAAGAGCATTTAAAGAGTGAAAAATATGAAAGTGTGACAGGGTTAAAGGCACTAAAAACACATGCCAAATGATGTCAAAACATGCAAACACCTCAAGCTAAGCATGCTAGAGACCCTAAAACTCAAAGCTAGTAAAGGCACTTGCACTATAGCTATACAAAGCATGGCTCAAAGGCCAAAGACTACTCAAAACAATCCTAAAGCATGTCAAAACATTATCAAAAATGTGCTGGAATCAAGCTAATTCATGCTAGAACAATAGGCCAAAACACCAAGTATGCTAGGCTAGTGAGCATGATTGCACTACAAGTGCAAGAACCAAGCAAGAGGTGACCCAACCAACCAAAATTAGAGTTAAAGCATATTAAATAATGGCCAAAAACATGCTGGAGTTGAGCCAATGCATGCTAGAATTATAGGCTAAGACATGAAGCATGTTAGGTTAGCAAATATGATTACACTACAAGTGTATGAAGCATGCATGAGGTGACTCAACCAGGCCAAAATAGAGTTATGCCATGCTGAAATAAGACAAAAAATAAGTTGAGAACAAGCCAACACATGCTAGACGAACATGCTCAATAATTAGGCCAACAAGGCATGTAACCAAGAAGCAAGGAGGTGAGGCCATCCCCTCCTATTTTGGACCTCAAAACATGGTTTTTCACACTAAAAAAACCTCTGAGTTTCAGTGGTAAAAAGGCCAAAAAACGTTATTTTGAAGGTGGTGAGAAATGGTGCAAAAAGCTTAACAAGCTAAAGAGCAAAAAGGGGGAAGAACCCCCTAACTCACAAAGGCTCAAACCACCTCTTTTAGGACTGAAAAACAAAAATGATGGAAAAAGATGGCAAAGCAAGTATGAAAGACAAGCTTAAAGGGAGGGAGTCATACCTTTTGAAGCACAACACACTTTAGGCCACAAAACCAAGTCAAAACCACCTTAAGGAGCTCCAAGAAGACCTTCTAGCAACCTCAGCCCAATGATCAACAACTTTGATTAAGGGTTCAAAGGCAAAGGAGAAGTGTATCCACATTTATGAGCTCTTATGCACAAAGGTTCTTGAGAGGAAGAAATGTAGAGAGAGGTGTAGAGAGAGAGGCTCCCAAAATTCTTCCTCAATTGTTCTCAAATGTTCTAACCCTTGAATATGAGATATTTGGCTTCAATATATAGAAAAATACAACCTCCAAGTAAAAAATATCTCAAGAGAGACAGCTGCACCAGCTGGAACCAAAATATCTTCAGAAAAACTGATCTTTTCATCAATGGCCGTCACTGTACCACTGATGGCTGGCACCTTACCATTGTTGGCCGGAAGCACACTCCCTTGGATGGTAGGGGGCCGGCATTGGCCATTCATGGCCGGAACATGGCCAGAAAATCCCATTCATGGTCATAAACTTCCACCTCTAGTTGGACAGAAAAATCTGCTTTTTGGGCCTGAATTCAATTGAACATAACTCCTTCATCTGGACACCTTTGTAGGTCATTCTTGAGCCTAAATTGTAGCCCTGGAATTCGTATTTCCAATGGTGGCAGTCTCACTTCAAAATTCCAATTGTGCAAAAATTATGCCTGTTTGAGTGAAGACTGCTCAGTTTCGATCCTGTCGGGATTCATGCCGAACTTCTTCTCCAACTTGTTTTCTCCTCTCCTCTCCTCTTCTTTTCAACTCCAAACCCCCAAGTAAGATGTTTTGAAGATTTTTTTCAAAGAGTTCACCTCTCTTTCATTTACTTTCACTTTGTCCTTTGCTCGGTTTACCGAAAAATGTAACATTTAACAAAATGCGAGCGTCAGAACATCGTAGGGACTTTTTCAAAAACTATTTTGAAAGAGAGGGTTTTATGATCTAAAAATCTTTTGGTCAAGATTGTTTTGGTCCAAAAGGGGTATGAAGTTGGGATTTGACTCTCTTTTTGCCGAAGAAATCGAACCTTTGCATAGCATAGCCTACACCATCAAGCAAGCGATCAGTAGCGTCCAAGTCTTAAGGACGGTCAAAAATAAGGTGTCTACAGTTGCCCCTCTTTGACAGAGCTCGAAAGTCATGAAATGACGTGAGTGAATGCCAAAGCCCAGAGACGACCCATTTTTGACAAGGTCGAAGACTTGGACAAACAGACAAAATACAAATGAATAAATGGTTGCGCCCAAAGGTTGCCTACGTATCCTTTTGCAAGGAATCAAACCAACGTAGTTCAGGGGCAGGATGCAAAATAACACATAATGCAACAAAACAATACAGATGATATGCAGTGCAACAACACAATGCACATGATATACAATGTAATTGAGATAATCGAACCACAAGCAGTGCAAAACCACACAAATATCATAAAGAGATGGAGATGCAACATCAAACTACGTTTAACACAGAAAAGAAGTGGGCACGAGCCGAACGACGCCTAACACAAGCTAAGTGCCTACATCCTTAATACTGGCCTCAACGCAGCATGGATGCTTACACATAACAGAACAGTGTTTCAACGTGAAAGGGGTGCGAGCACATGCAAAACTATGTGTTTCGTAGAGAGACCACAAAATACAAGTAATTGGGTGGCATGATATAAGTGAGGAATGATCTACTGAGGAAAGATCATGATCCTAAATTCTGAATGCAACAAAACAAAATACAATGCAACGAATGCAATGGATGCGATGGATGCAGTGAATAAGGCGCGCGGCCAAACCACATTTTTACCTAGAAAAGGTATGGACACAAAACAGACCACGTCTAACACAGAAAAGGTGCTGAAACCCTCAGACCACAATTCTTTTAGTGGAATAGGTGCATACACATAATCACAGAACCATGATTTAACGAAGGAAATGCATGAGCACATACTAGACTAAGCTCAACATGGAAAGGATGCAGGATAAAACAATGCAGTAGATGCATACGACAGATATTATATACAATGCAATAGACATAATATATGATGTAGCTAGGAAATGAAGGTACCTCACAGGGGCAATTGGTGATGACTCACCTTATGCTGTTGGGGGATCTCCCGTTTCTGCATCTTGCATTTCGGAACCGCAGGTACTACTTTTCTTCCTGGCTATGGTCGCAACTTTCCATATTCTCCAACAGGGTGACAGCCCAGGTTGGTTCAGTATCCAGAATCGAGGCGCATACCCGCTACCTCAACCTATGGGGCTTCCATACAGATTTCAAGCCAGGGATACACCTCTGGGTATTTAAACCAAACTTTAGTCTCGGAAATTCCGAACCTTTGCGTTCTAGGCAACAGCCATTCGAACTCTAGTTTCCACTATTGTAGTTGATCTCTTAGGAACTCACCATAAACACAGGCAAGTGGCTATACCAGACAGCTAGAAGTCGTTCGGACACGACAAACACCAAAGGAATTGCACCATCAGAGGATTTAAGGTCTCCAAGACCAGAGAGTGATGAATGCAAAAGATAGTGCTAAACAAGATGAAATACACTAGACATGTGCGATGCGCGAGATAGCACGAACAATTTAAAATGCACCAAATAGTGCGATGCGCTAAATAGTGTGAGTGATAAAATGCAGTAAACAGTGCGATGCACTAAACAGAACGCGTGATAAACTACACTAAACAGTGCGATGCGCTAAACAACGCGAGCGATTAATTGCACTAAATAGTGTGATGCGCTAAACAGCGCGAGTGATAAACTGCACTAAACAGTGCGATGCGCTAAACAACGCGAGTGATAAACTACACTAAACAGTGTCATGCACTAAACAGCGTGAGTGATTAATTGCACTAAACAGTGCGATGCGCTAAACAACGCGAGTGATAAACTGCACTAAACAGTGCGATGCACTAAATAGCGCGAGTGATTATGTAAAGACCCGACCCTCCTATATGCTTTTTGGTATGCTTTCAGTCCCTTACTGTGTGCATTTACATGTTTAATGTGAAATTAAGTCTAATTGTGTGAATCATATGATTATAGATTATATCTGTCACTTATGAGAAATATCTATTACAATTGAGATGTTAAGATTAGTAATTGAAAGCCTTAGAAGCTTGATAATCCGAAATTGACCTCATACATGCGATCAGCATGATTTTTAGTTTATAATATGCATTTTTGTGAAAATCTGATTCGGAATGATTAAACTGATTAAGTTTTGTTTTTAGTCAACTCTTATATATGTTCTCAGACTTTAACTTGATAAGTTTATCGAATAAACCTAAATATCGAGAGAGAGAGAGAGAGAGAGAGAGAGAGAGAGAGAGAGAGAGAGAGAGAGAGAGTTGGAGAGGAAGAACAAAGAGGAGTGGGCATCAACAAGGAAGGAAGTTGGGAAATTGAGGAGAATTCTAGAAATTTAAACTCAAGGTAAGTTCAATCCACTTTGTATAACCTCCCTCTTGGACTTGAGTAGGAATTTCTTAACCTTCGTGCAAGTTAGGGTTTATAGTTAAGCTCAAGAGTATGCTAATTGATTTAATGGAAAGATGTTCTTGCCATTGGGTTGTTTTGAAGTTCATATGAACTATAAAGAGTGGAAATTACATCTTATTCTCTTATTTTCTATGTTTGCACTCATCCTTATATTTTGAAGGTTATATATGTAATTGATTACCAAAATAATGATAGCTTTGAAGGGATTGAGTTGTGAATGCGAAATTGAATTTGATGGCAACTTAATTAAACTTGTGATTCATGTTTTTGGTGATGTTAAGCCATTATAATGCATTAATTTTCCCTATTTTGTGCCTTATCATGCCTTTGCCAAGTTGTGGAAATGTCTTGCTTCGGATTGCACAAATAGGGATAACGACCGCACGTGCAGGGGTCATGGCCACACGTGCGAGAGGCACCACCGCACGTGCGGGGCTCATAGCCACACGTGTGGAAAACAGGGGAATTTGAAGTTTGGATTCTGAAAAATACGCATGTGCGGGGCGCACGTGTGGCGAAGGGTCTTTGCATGTGCGGCCCATGAGGAAAAATATTGTGTGCTCCTTTTCTCCTGTTTGACCCTCTGGAATCACTAAAATATATGTTTGAAGCTTTTAAAATGTTCGTAAATTGAATGGAAGTTAAACAAATAAAATGCTAATTAAAAGAAAAAGGGACTAATGAATGAATTGCATGTGTGTGTAGGTTCCATCCCAGAAGGGACTATCGCTCCGCTACAACATTGTGAGTAATAGTACTGTAGTAATATGTTTCATTACCGTTAATGGTTATTATTATCGTTCAGTTATTCATATGTTAATTATGCTGGCTTGTGATGAACAATTGGAAAACCTATGTACATTATTGAACATTGACATCCTCATGAACTTGGGATTATTCAGCTTTGCTAAAGATGGGCCCGAGGCCGTTTAGTTATAAGCCACCGAGTGTGGATAAATCTGAAAAAGAGAAAGGTGAGGCCATGCCGATGTACCACCGACCGTAATGTGATTTGAATTAATTATGAATCATGGCCTATGGCCGAGGGAGGTGGTGTACATATCAATCTACCACTTACCCTCCAATGTTCTGACAGCTGTTCTGTTATGTGGGCCTGAGGCCGTTCCGTATGATATGCTGGGCCTAAGGGCATTCTGCTTGATATTGGGCCTAAGGCCGTTTTGTATAAAGATTGGGCCCAAGGCCGTTTTGGAAATATTTACAGAACATGATCAACCATGTGGTCTATACACTTGTTTACATTGTGATTCAAGTTCATTCATTTAAATTCACTGCATTCTATTATTCACTGAGCCTTACTCACTCCGTGTTATGTCTGTCTCTGTAGGTGGTCAACCCGAAGGTCAGTCTTAGTCCAGCTTGGCAGCAGCTACTTTTGATCACCCTGCTGTGTCCGGGTGGTCTAATGAAGTTACCCATTTTTGTGAAGTTCCTTCCCTTACCCATATCATTGATCACTAGCTTTTGTTCTTTCTATAAAGCATGTATAATCTTCACTATTGATGCTTTAGTTGTACCCCCAGTTGTGGGGGTGGGACTGTATATATATGTATGTGTATATCTGTCGCCTATGTGTATGTTTGTTTTGTATTGGGCTATTTGGCGATTTGTTTTGTGATCCTGGCATATAGCATTAGCTCAATGGATGTTGTTCTAATTTGTTAATAATTGATTCCATTCGGACCCCATATTATATACTTGTTGAATTTTGAGACTGTTATCGGATTGGTCATGCCCGAATTTTTATGGGCGAGTTTGGGGTGTGACAAGTGGTATCAGAGCACGAGTTGCTATCTCACACACGAATCCATTGGGCCTTAGGATGTCTAGGAAAGACTTAGGCATCATGCATGATGTTCTTGGTGCATCTGAAATGATCAATAGCAACGTGAATTGTATATGTAATATCTGCTAACAAGTGTTCCGTAATGGTTGCTATCCATATCTATTCGTATATTTCTTGTGTATATTGTGATTGATTGTCATGTAGATTATGGTGAGAACAAGGACGAAATATCTAGAGGACTCTACCTCCGCACGGTTAGACAGACTGGAAAGAATAATCATGGAGATGGCGGAAACACTACGGCAACAATAACAACAACAACAACCACAACCGCCACCGGTACCTCCGCCTGTGGTGCAAGATTATCATGCTGAGGACCGAACTATTACTTTTACAAAGGAATTCAAGGAGATGAAGCCACCAGTATTTAAAGGGGGAATTTATCCGATGAAGGCTGAAGCATGGGTATTGGGTGTGGAGAAACTATTTGAGGTGTTTCCATGCACAGAAGCCCAGAAGGTTCAACTGGCTGCTTTCACTCTAGAGGACGAAGCTCGTAGGTGGTGGATGCTTACAAGAACTGAACATCAAGGGTTGACCTGGACCCGATTTCTGGAACTTTTCTATGACAAATATTTTCCGCAGTGCATGCGAGATAAAAAGGTGACTGAGTTTGAGACTCTCAGATAGTGGAACAAGACTGTTGCGGAGTACGAAGCTCAATTTGCAGAACTAGCCCAATTTGCACCTCACATGGTAGATACAGATTACAAGAAGGCGAGAAAGTTTGAGGGGGGATTACGGAATGCTATCCTTGATCGAATTAATGTGTTGAAGCTACCTACATATGTTGATGTGTTAGAGAGGGCTATCATGGCAGAGAGAAATATTGCTGCACAGAATCGGACTTCCGATTAGAAAGGAAAGAGGCAGAATACTCAATTGTCAAAAGGGTCAACCACTCCCCCGAATAAGAAACAGAATTCAGGAACTTCTAGTGCATCCACTCCTACTTGAGACTCAGCTCCCGTTTGTCCAGATTGTGGGAAGAGGCACCGTGGGATTTGCTATCGGGTGACTAGGGCATGTTTTAGGTGTGGCAAAACGGGCCATCTGGTAAGGGACTGCCCACAAAGGAATCAACAAAATGAAAACAAAGTAACTACCAGCTCAGCGGGATCTACACCCGCTCTCAATACCAAGTCAATTGCAAAGCCTGCTGTTGACGTCCCCGAACGTCCCAGGGGGGGGGGAATCCCCGTTCCGTTTTATTCATTTGGGCTCACTACAGTTCAGGACTCAAAGTCACGGTCCTATATCTAATCTCGCAGAGTGCAATGCAAGACCGATGAATCATCAAAGATTCCAAATCCGACAAATCATTTTTGAAAATAGATTTTTTGAAAGAAGTGCCAAACATGGACTGCTTTGCTAGATACAGAGTCGCCACCTAAATATTTTATTTTGGGAAATTTAGGAAACCCTGACTCATTGCCTAAGGCCACGTGTTTGTCATCATCAAAGTTGCCTCGGCTCAGGAACTTGGGTACGATTGGGGAAGGTCACTTCATGAGCACCCCCACTCGCCCGATCAAAGATCGGCCTCTACTAACCATGATATCGAGTTTTGAAAACATTATGTGCTCTTATTCGGGTTATTAGCCTTGAATTACTATGTGATGTTCACAACATACAAGTATAGACTGGATCGCCTAAATTGGAACAAAACATTTCATGTTTGTTTTTGAAAGCGGTTTGCTACTCTCAAGTAGGCTAAAAAATACAGATTTTGCCACCCTCGGGTGGGCTTAGAAAACATGGTTTTGCCACTATCTAGTGGGCTTACAACTCACAGTCAATGCATTATTCCAATTCAGATAATCCAACCTTCACCCACAGGTATTCAGGCAGATATATCACATAAGCACATAGCCTCATGGTAAGCATGCTATCATGGCATTCACTCACACACGTGCGAGATGCTAAAACATAAACACTTACCGAGTACTCCGAGCCAAAGAAAGAAGCTAATTAGAAAACATGCATGAATCCTAACTATACAGATATGCCTAATGCAACACATGCAGGAATGCAACTATAATAGGCTCGGCTATTCTAAGATAGCATATGATGATGCAACAGCTAACACGTATTCTATTAAGAATTGAAGTACAATGCAGTTAGTATGATGTGCCGAGCCCGGTGCATGCAAAACAGATGAATGAATGCAAACATGCAAACATAAGTATGCTAATCGAAATATGCCCTAATCTAACCATCATAAGCTAGTAAATAAAATGGAGAAAGACGTGGGGTTGGAAGACATACACACACTCACGCTCACTTATTACACAATTGCCCTCGCTTGGAGGGTCCGAATAAATAATACAAACCAAACAAATGATTAACTACTCTAGCTAATTAAATATTACAAAACTTCTAATTTATTAACAAATTAGTTGCAAAAAAAAGGAAGTGGCCGCAGCCCCGCCTCAGGATGATTGGATGATGCATGCTCGATTTGCCTCGCCCGGAAACCCGTTGCCATGCCCCTGTTGCCTCTGTTTGCACTGTTCTACACCTCTGAGGACTGTGAAAATCCTGAAGATGCCTCTGAGTTGCTCCCTGACCATTGTGAGATGCCACCGACCAAGGTAAAGATCCATCGGCCATTGATAAATGGTCATTGACCAGTTGTGAAGCCATCGGCCAGATATTTTTAGTCGATCGGCACTGTATGTAGTTGGTCAGCCAAATCTTCCTGCAGAATCCTATTTTGACAGCAGCAGAGGACAGACAGTGCATGGCAAGGAAATTTCAAAGCAATGTATGCATGGCCACTCTCCCTATCATTCAATAGACTCAAGGGAGTGTGGCCCTCGGCCCTCGGGCCACCAACCACGCATTTCGATGCATGATGGCCAAAGGCACCAAGCTTACAAATCACTGTAAATGAATGCAACAAACGAGTGAATGCTTCACGCCCTATCATGTTGAGATCAAGGGCATTGGCGACCGAAGATTGAGACGTGTTTCATCACTTTGAGTACGAACACACCTCATTCCTCATGTTTGGTTTGACACCCCAAACCAAACATAATGCATTGTATGTATGCAACATGGCTCAAGTGTACAAAATGGCATCAAGTATGCAATATGAGGCTAAGTTAGCAAAACATGCCAAATGCAATGCAACCTATACATGCAAATATGCAATATGCCAAGCATGCAAAAAGCAATGTAGCAAACATGGAAAAATATGCAATGGAACTAGCATGTGCCAACACACAATGAACCAAATATGCAACAAACATGCGACGAACATGCAATGGTGGACTTAAACCGCAAAGGGCAGACCTCTGCCTTGCCATAAACAGTGGCCAAAAGTGATGGAAATGATAGACAAATGCTCATGCAAACATGCACACCATTGGCCTAAAACTAAGGCATAACAGGGAGCATTCCACTTCAACTATCATGACCACACATGGCATGGATTATGCAACCAAAAATAGAGTTTCAATGCGTCAAAATACACCCCAAAACCCACTGATATGGCAGCCTAAGGACTTAAACAAAAAGGCATACACCAAGGACTCAAACATGGATCATAGGACCATAACTCTTCAAGGCATTGAAAGGGTAACAAATGCAAGCATGTAAGCATAAAACATGGACTGAAATGGCATGATAAGTGATTCCAAATCACTGAAATAGCCTAAGTAATGCATACTAAAGACTCACACACCCGAAGCCAACAAGCTAAAATGCAAAGAGGCTGTACAAAGTATGAAAAGCATGACCAAATCAACACCCAACAGAGCTTAAACATGATAAAACATGACCAAAAACTTCACAAAGCTAAGCCAAAACATGCATGCATGGTGATCCAAATGCAAGATGCATCTCTAGGAGAAATAGAGGAATAAAAGGCAAGTGTATGGTGCATGCAAGGGGTCGACGAACCAACATGGAACAGAGGTAAAACATGCTAGATAAACACCAAATAACCTTTGAAATAAAGCCAAACAAAGCTAGGCATGCATGCTTCCCTTATGAGCCAAAACATAAGCAAATGAGACATAAAGGGAGAGTGGTGTCCCTCCCCTATGCAAGACCTCAAAACCCCTTCACCACCACTAAAAATCCTCTGGATTTCAGTGGTGAGAAGGCCAATACATGAAAGTTCCCAAAGCTCAACAAAGAAGGCACAAAAGATGCCAAACAAGGCCTAAGAGGGGGAAGTCGACCCCAAACACAAAAATGACCTTGATAAAACATTTTAAACATGAAAAATTAGAAATTTTATTAGTTATACATAAAGCTCAAAACAGCATGCAAAGTAGGTTAAAAGCTAGTGCAAGAATGGGGAATATAAAGCAATAGTGCTCACCCTTGAATAACACTTCAAGAACCAAAACTCCAGCCCCCTTTTCTGATCAAAACCAACTCAAAAGCTCCAAGAACATCCTCTCAACACCTCAATAACCAAGGTATGGTGTAACACTAGGTGTCTTAGTGCAAAACTAAGAATAAAACTCACTTTTGGACACTCTAACACACACAAATGTAGAGAGAGAGGGAGATCTAGAGAGAGAGTGATGTATATGTCATATATATCTCTGATTTGCTGAACCCCTTCAAAGGAGAAGAGTGGCCTTCTTTTATAGAGCAAGACAAGGGCCTAAGCTTCTTAGAGAAGCTAAACAAAAGGGGTCAAGGGGATCAAGCTTCTTGAGGAAGCTAAGACAAAGGTCCAAGCTTCCTCAAGAAGCTAGAGCAAAGGGTACAAGCTTCTTCAAGAAGCTTAGAACAAAAGGGTGCAAAGGGTGCAAATCCTCTATACACGTGTATAGATGACAGATCTGTGTGCTCCAGCTGGCACAGATGGCATGCACAATGCCTAAAAAAGGCAAAAAAGAAGTCCCGGCTAGAAAGTATGGCCAATTGACCAAATTAAAGGCTGACCGACCATCAAAGGTGCCGACCTGCCATCACCAATGGCCGGTGGCAAGAGAATATGGCCGGTGACATCATGCCTTGGCCGGTGGGATCCGGGGATGGCTGACAAGCCATTCTCTGCGCTCAGAAGCAAAAACTAACAAGTTCTTGGTCCAAAACCAACCACAGAACAGTCCAGTTAAGAGATCCTGAGGTAAGGTGCGCGGCCGAGACCTCCGGGAACTCAAAATGAACACGAACATGGATGATCATCGGGTGTTCAAATGATGACGTCCAAGTCTTGAGGACGGTAAAAAATAGGGTGTCTACACCTGCCAATAATAAAGACACCGCTAGACAAGGAAGGGTGTTCGCATTGGTTCCGGGTGACGTGCAAAATGCTGCAACAGTGGTGTCAAGTGCAATTACTGTTCATGGTCATTCTACTTATGTATTGTTTGATTCTGGTTCTACCCACTCTTTTGTGTCGAAAATATTTGCTCAACGTCTAGATAGATCTGAAGAATCATTATCTTATGTAGTGTGTGTGTCTTCACCTTTAGGAAATTTTATGGTCTGTACTTCTGTTTATTGTGCTTGTGAACTCCTAATTGGGGATGTCCGGGTATATGCCAACTTGCTACCTCTTGAGATGACTCATTTTGACATTATTTTGGGGATGGACTGGTTAAGTGAGTATCAAGCGACTATTGATTGTACGACCAAGCAAATCAGTTTCCACCCTCTAGGGCAGTCAGGATTCACTTATAAGGGGCATGGAGTGACTTCTCCACCTTATTTAATTTCTACAGTGAAGGCATGTAAATTGTTACAGAAAAGGTGTTAGGGATATTTATGCAGTGTCCTGAAGGGGCAATCAATGAATGGGGGTACTGATATAATTCCAGTTGTCTGTGAATTCCCGAATGTTTTTTCGGAGGAGTTGTAGGGGAAGTTAATAGATCGTGAAATTGAGTTTACAATTGAAGTGGTGCCAGGAACTCAACCCATTTCTAAACTCCGTATAGGATGTCACCAGTGGAGATGAAAGAACTGAAGATTCAGTTGCCAGATTTACTTGATAAAGGGTTCATTCACCCAAGCATTTCTCCTTGGGGTGCACCAGTTCTGTTTGTGAAAAAGAAGGATGGAACGCTTTGATTATGTGTGGATTACAGGGAGCTTAATAAAGTAACGATCAAGAATAAATACCCATTACCCAGGATCGATGATTTATTTGATCAGTTACAAGGGGCATAAGTCTTTTCAAAAATTGATTTACGGTCTAGATATCACCAACTGAAGGTCAAAGTTAATGATATTGAGAAAACTGCTTTTCGAACCCGGTATGGTCATTATGAATTCTTGGTTATGCCCTTTGGAGTTACCAATGCACCGGTAGCATTCATGGATTTAATGAATCGTATCTTCAAGCCTTACTTGGACGAGTTCGTAGTGGTATTTATCGACGATATCCTCATCTATTCAAAAGATGTGGAAACTCATGAAAATCACCTCCGATTAATTCTTCAGACCCTCTGGGATAAGAAGCTGTATGCGAAGTTAAAGAAATGTGAATTTTGGCTACATGAGGTGGGATTCTTGGGGCATGTGATAACAAAGGAAGGTGTTTCTATGGACCCACATAAGATTGAAGCAATCGTGAACTGGCCAACTCCTACTAATGTGACTGAGGTGCGTAGTTTCTTGGGGTTAGCCGGGTACTATCGAAGGTTTGTAAAAGATTTCTCCAAAATTGCCATACCACTTACCCAATTGACTCAGAAGGGTGTTGTGTTTGAATGGTCAGAACAGTGGGAATCTGCCTTTCAGGAATTGAAAACAAAGTTAACTACAACACCGGTTCTTGTATTACCATCTGGCACTGAAGGATTTGTAATCTACAGTGATGCTTTCTATAAAGGACTTGGTTGTGTACTTATGCAAAATGGGAGAGTCATCGCTTCTGCTTCTCGAAAACTTAAACCCCATGAGAAGAACTATCCCACACATGACCTTGAGCTAGCAGCGGTAGTTTTTTCTTTGAAAATATGGCGGCACTATCTGTATGTGTTACCTGTGAAGTCTACACTGATCATAAGAGCCTCAAGTACCTTTTTACCCAAAAGGAGTTGAATATGCGTCAACGAAGATGGTTAGAACTTATTAAAGACTATGAATTACAGATCCATTACTATCCAGGTAAAGCCAATACAGTCGCAGATGCGCTTAGTCGGAAAGGTATGGGAAATGTGGCAAATTTGCTTACATGGCGAAAGGAGTTATCATTTGAATTAGAAAGAATGAATATAGAACTTGTGGTGCATGAACGAGATGCCATGGTATCAGCAGTAACAGTCCAACCGACATTACTCGAAGAAATTAAACGACGACAGATGGAAGATGAATCCTTGAAAAGGATATGTGATGGGTTAGAGACAAAACCAAGACCGGGATTCAATTTTGCCAATTAAGTGCTCAAATTTCAAAACTGAATATGTGTTCCCAATGTACTAAAGATTAAGAAAAAATTAATGGAAGAAGCACAAGCCTCGAGATTTTCTATACCCCTCGGGAGTATTAAGATGTATCGGGACTTAAAGCAAAATTTTTGGTGGCCAAGTATGAAAAAGGAAATTGCGGATTTCGTCTCAAAATGCTTACAATGTCAACAAGTGAAGGCAAAATATCAAAGACCGGCAGGGTTGTTGCAACGCTTTCCAATTCCAGAATGGAAGTGGGAACATCTGACTATGGATTTTGTTGTAGACTTGCCACGGACTCCTCGGGGTATGAACTCTGTATAGGTCATTGTGGACCGGTTAACAAAATTAGCTCATTTCTTACCTGTGAAAACTTTGTATAATGCGGACAAACTTACTGTGATATGTAAATGAAATTGTAAGACTCCATGGCATTCTAGTCTCAATTGTGTCAGACAGGGATCCGAAATTTGTGTCAAGATTTTGGCAAAGTTTGCAGGATGCAATGGGTACAGAGTTAAAGCTTAGCACCACTTTTTATCCTCAGACAGATGGGCAATCCGAGAGGACAATACAAACATTAGAAGATATGTTACGCATGTGCATGTTAGACTTTCAGGGAAGTTGGGAGGCTCACCTACCATTGGTGGAATTCGCATATAATAACAGTTACCATTTGAGTATTGGAATGGCACCTTATGAAGCTTTATATGGAAGACCATGTCGTTCCCCCGAATGTTGGGCCGAAGTTGGTGACAGATCATTACTCGGGCTAGAAATTGTGCAGTTAACGATGGAGAAGGTTAGAACTATCTGGGAAAGATTGAAGACGGCTCAAAGTAGATAAAAGAGTTATGCAGGTAATCGACGAAGGGATTTGGAATTTGAGGTAGGTAATCATGTTTTTGTGAAAGTCACTCCGATGAAGGGTCACCCGAGATTCAGAAAAAGGGGTAAGTTGACACCCCAATATATGGGTCCATTCCAAATTTTGGAGAAAGTGGGTTCGGCGGCTTACCCAGTTGCTCTTCTACCGAGTATGAGCCAAGTACATAACGTATTTCATGTGTCGATGCTTCGAGGTTACCTCCCAGATCCGTCTCATGTCATAGATTACCATCAAATTGTGTTAGATGACAAGGTAGCTTATGAAGAAAAACCAATCTGGATTTTGGATCGGCAAGTAAAACAGTTATGGAATCGACAAATCCCAATGGTAAAGGTGGAATGGCAAGAACATTACGGAACCGAAGCTACTTGGAAGAAAGAAGGGGAAATGCAACATCAATATCTTGAATTGTTTCTATCGTAAGGTAAAACAAGTTCGAGGGACCAAACTTATTTAAGGGGGGGAGAGTGTAATGATCCGACCCTCCTATATGCTTTATGGTATGCTTTCAGTCCCTTACTGTATGCATTTACATGTTTAGTGTGAAATTCCATGCGAAATTAAGTCTAATTGTGTGAATCATATGATAATATATTATATCTGTCACTTATGAGAAATATTTGTTACAATTGAGATGTTAAGATCAGTAATTGAAAGACTTAGAAGCTTGATAATCCGAAATTGACCTCATACGTGCGATCAACATGATTTTTAGTTTACAATATGCATTTTTGTGAAAATCTGATTCGGAATGATTAAATTGATTAAGTTTTGTTTTTAGTTCACTCTTATATATCTTCTCAAACTTTAACTTGATAAGTTTATCAAATAAACCTAAATATCTCTTGTGAGAGAGAGAGAGAGAGAGAGAGGAAGAACAAAGAGGAGTGGGCATCAACAAGGAAGGAAGTTGGGAAATTGTGGAGAATTCTAGAGATTTAAACTCAAGGTCAGTTCAATCCACTATGTATAACCTCCCTCTTGGACTTGAGTAGGAATTTCTTAACCTTCATGCAAGTTAGGGTTTATAGTTGAGCTCAAGAGTATGCTAATTGATTCAATTGAAAGATGTTCTTGCCATAGGGTTGTTTTGAAGTCCATATGACCTATAAAGAGTGGAAATTACATCTTATTCTCTTATTTTCTATGTTTGCACTCATCCATATATTTTGAAGGTTATATATGTAATTGATTACCAAAATAGTGATAGCTTTGAAGAGATTGAGTTGTGAATGTGAAATTGACCCGACCCGACTATATGCTTTCTGGTATGCTTTTAGTCCCTTCCTGTGTGCATTTACTTGTTTAATGTGAAATTCCATGTGAAATTAAGTCTAATTGTGTGAATCATATGATTATAGACTATATCTATCACTTATGAGAAATATTTGTTACAATTGAGATGTTAAGATCAGTAATCGAAAGACTTAGAAGCTTGATAATCCGAAATTGACCTCATACGTGCGATCAACATGATTTTTAGTTTACAATATGCATTTTTGTGAAAATCTGATTCGGAATGATTAAATTGATTAAGTTTTGTTTTTAGTCAACTCTTATATATCTTCTCAAACTTTAACTTGATAAGTTTATCTAATAAACCTAAATATCACTTGTGAGAGAGAGAGAGAGAGTGGAAGAAGAAAGAGGAGTGGGCATCAACAAGGAAGGAAGTTGGGAAATTGGGGAGAATTCTAGAGATTTAAACTCAAGGTAAGTTCAATCCACTATGTATAACCTCCCTCTTGGACTTGAGTAGGAATTTCTTAACCTTCATGCAAGTTAGGGTTTATAGTTGAGCCTAAGAGTATGTTAATTGATTTAATGGAAAGATGTTCTTGCCATAGGGTTGTTTTGAAGTCCATATGAACTATAAAGAGTGGAAATTACATCTTATTCTCTTATTTTCTACGTTTGCACTCATCCATATATTTTGAAGGTTATATATATAATTGATTACCAAAATAGTGATAGCTTTGAAGGGATTGAGTTGTGAATGCGAAATTGACCCGACCTTCCTATATGCTTTCTGGTATGCTTTCAGTCCCTTACTGTGTGCTTTTACTTGTTTAATGTGAAATTCCATGTGAAATTAAGTCTAATTGTGTGAATCATATGATTATAGATTATATCTGTCACTTATGAGAAATATCTGTTATAATTGAGATGTTAAGATCAGTAATTGAAATCCTTAGAAGTTTGATAATCCGAAATTGACCTTATACATGCGATCAACATGATTTTTAGTTTACAATATGCATTTTTGTGAAAATCTGATTCGGAATGATTAAACTGATTAAGTTTTGTTTTTAGTCAACTCTTATATATCTTTTCAAACTTTAACTTGATAAGTTTATCTAATAAACCTAAATATCTCTTGTGAGAGAGAGAGAGAGAGAGAGAGAGAGAGAGAACAAAGTGGAGTGGACATCAACAAAGGAAGGAAGTGGGGAAATTGTGGAGAATTCTAGAGATTAAAACTCAAGGTAAGTTCAATCCACTATGTATAACCTCCCTTTTGGACTTGAGTAGGAATTTATTAACCTTCATGCAAGTTAGGGTTTATAATTGAGCCTAAGAGTATGTTAATTGATTCAATGGAAAGATGTTCTTGCCATAGAGTTCTTTTGAAGTCCATATGAACTATAAAGAGTGGAAATTACATCTTATTCTCTTATTTTCTACGTTTGCACTCATCCATATATTTCGAAGGTTATATATATAATTGATTACCAAAATAGTGATAGCTTTGAAGGGATTGAGTTGTGAATGCGAAATTGACTTGACCCTCCTATATGCTTTCTGGTATGCTTTCAGTCCCTTACTGTGTGCATTTACTTGTTTAATGTGAAATTCCATGTGAAATTAAGTATAATTGTGTGAATCATATGATTATAGATTATATCTGTCACTTATGAGAAATATCTGTTATAATTGAGATGTTAAGATCAGTAATTGAAAGCCTTAGAAGTTTGATAATCCGAAATTGACCTTATACATGCGATCAACATGATTTTTAGTTTACAATATGCATTTTTGTGAAAATCTGAATCGGAATGATTAAACTGATTAAGTTTTGTTTTTAGTCAACTCTTATATATCTTCTCAAACTTTAACTTGATAAGTTTATCTAATAAACATAAATATCTCTTGTGAGAGAGAGAGAGAGAGAGAGAGAGAGAGAACAAAGTGGAGTGGACATCAACAAAGGAAGGAAGTGGGGAAATCGTGGAGAATTCTAGAGATTAAAACTCAAGGTAAGTTCAATCCACTATGTATAACCTCCCTCTTGGACTTGAGTAGGAATTTCTTAACCTCCATGCAAGTTAGGGTTTATAGTTAAGCTCAAGAGTATGTTAATTGATTCAATGGAAAGATGTTCTTGCCATAGGGTTGTTTTGAAGTCCATATGAACTATAAAGAGTGGAAATTACATCTTATTCTCTTATTTTCTATGTTTGCACTCATCCATATATTTTGAAGGTTATATATGTAATTGATTACCAAAATAGTGATAGCTTTGAAGGGATTGAGTTGTGAATGCGAAATTGACCTGACCCTCCTATATGCTTTCTGGTATGCTTTTAGTCCCTTATTCTGTGCATTTACTTGTTTAATGTGAAATTCCATGTGAAATTAAGTCTAATTGTGTGAATCATATGATTATAGATTATATCTGTCACTTATGAGAAATATCTGTTACAATTGAGATGTGAAGATCAGTAATTGAAAGCCTTAGAAGCTTGATAATCTGAAATTGACCTCATACATGCGATCAACATGATTTGTAGTTTAAAATATGCATTTTTGTGAAAATCTGGTTCGGAATGATTAAACTGATTAAGTTTTGTTTTTAGTCAACTCTTATATATCTTCTCAAACTTTAACTTGATAAGTTTATCTAATAAACTTAAATATCTCTTGTGAGAGAGAGAGAGAGAGGAAGAACAAAGAGGAGTGGGCATCAACAAGGAAGGAAGTTGGGAAATTGTGGAGAATTCTAGAGATTAAAACTCAAGGTAAGTTCAATCCACTATGTATAACCTCCCTCTTGGACTTGAGTCGGAATTTCTTAACCTTCATGCAAGTTAGGGTTTATAGTTGAGCTCAAGAGTATGTTAATTGATTCAATTGAAAGATGTTCTTGCCATAGGGTTGTTTTGAAGTCCATATGAACTATAAAGAGTGGAAATTACATCTTATTCTCTTATTTTCTATGTTTGCACTCATCCATATATTTTGAAGGTTATACATGCAGTTGATTACCAAAATAGTGATAGCTTTGAAGGGATTGAGTTGTGAATGTGAAATTGACTCGACCCTCCTATATGCTTTCTGGTATGCTTTTAGTTCCTTATTGTGTGCTTTTACTTGTTTAATGTGAAATTCCATGTGAAATTAAGTCTAATTGTGTGAATCATATGATTATAGATTATATCTGTCGCTATGAGAAATATTTGTTACAATTGAGATTTTAAGATCAGTAATTGAAAGCCTTAGAAGGTTGATAATCCGAAATTGACCTCATACATACGATCAACATGATTTTTAGTTTAAAATATGCATTTTTGTGAAAATCTGGTTCGGATTGATTAAACTGATTAAGTTTTGTTTTTAGTCAACTCTTATATATCTTCTCAAACTTTAACTTGATAAGTTTATCTAATAAACTTAAATATCTCTTGTGAGAGAGAGAGAGAGAGAGAGAGAGAGAGAGAGAGAGAGAGGAAGAACAAAGTGGAGTGGACATCAACAAAGGAAGGAAGTGGGGAAATCGTGGAGAATTCTAGAGATTAAAACTCATGGTAAGTTCAATCCACTATGTATAACCTCCCTCTTGGACTTGAGTAGGAATTTCTTAACCTTCATGCAAGTTAGGGTTTATAGTTGAGCTCAAGAGTATGTTAATTGATTCAATGGAAAGATGTTCTTGCCATAGGGTTGTTTTGAAGTCCATATGAACTATAAAGAGTGGAAATTACATCTTATTCTCTTATTTTCTATGTTTGCACTCATCCATATATTTTGAAGGTTATATATGTAATTGATTACCAAAATAGTGATAGCTTTGAAGGGATTGAGTTGTGAATGCGAAATTGACCTGACCCTCCTATATGCTTTCTGGTATGCTTTTAGTCCCTTATTCTGTGCATTTACTTGTTTAATGTGAAATTCCATGTGAAATTAAGTCTAATTGTGTGAATCATATGATTAAAGATTATATCTGTCACTTATGAGAAATATCTGTTACAATTGAGATGTTAAGATCAGTAATTGAAAGCCTTAGAAGCTTGATAATTTGAAATTGACCTCATACATGCGATCAACATGATTTTTAGTTTAAAATATGCATTTTTGTGAAAATCTGGTTCGGAATGATTAAACTGATTAAGTTTTGTTTTTAGTCAACTCTTATATATCTTCTCAAACTTTAACTTGATAAGTTTATCTAATAAACCTAAATATCACTTGTGAGAGAGAGAGAGAGAGTGGAAGAAGAAAGAGGAGTGGGCATCAACAAGGAAGGAAGTTGGGAAATTGTGGAGAATTCTAGAGATTTAAACTCAAGGTAAGTTCAATCCACTATGTATAACCTCCCTCTTGGACTTGAGTAGGAATTTCTTAACCTTCATGCAAGTTAGGGTTTATAGTTGAGCCTAAGAGTATGTTAATTGATTCAATGGAAAGATGTTCTTGCCATAGGGTTGTTTTGAAGTCCATATGAACTATAAAGAGTGGAAATTACATCTTATTCTCTTATTTTCTACGTTTGCACTCATCCATATATTTTGAAGGTTATATATATAATTGATTACCAAAATAGTGATAGCTTTGAAGGGATTGAGTTGTGAATGCGAAATTGACCCGACCTTCCTATATGCTTTCTGGTATGCTTTCAGTCCCTCACTGTGTGCATTTACTTGTTTAATGTGAAATTCCATGTGAAATTAAGTCTAATTGTGTGAATCATATGATTATAGATTATATCTGTCGCTATGAGAAATATTTGTTACAATTGAGATTTTAAGATCAGTAATTGAAAGCCTTAGAAGGTTGATAATCCGAAATTGACCTCATACATGCGATCAACATGATTTTTAGTTTAAAATATGCATTTTTGTGAAAATCTGGTTCGGATTGATTAAACTGATTAAGTTTTGTTTTTAGTCAACTCTTATATATCTTCTCAAACTTTAACTTGATAAGTTTATCTAATAAACTTAAATATCTCTTGTGAGAGAGAGAGAGAGAGAGAGAGAGAGAGAGAGAGAGAGAGGAAGAACAAAGTGGAGTGGACATCAACAAAGGAAGGAAGTGGGGAAATCGTGGAGAATTCTAGAGATTAAAACTCAAGGTAAGTTCAATCCACTATGTATAACCTCCCTCTTGGACTTGAGTAGGAATTTCTTAACCTTCATGCAAGTTAGGGTTTATAGTTGAGCTCAAGAGTATGTTAATTGATTCAATGGAAAGATGTTCTTGCCATAGGGTTGTTTTGAAGTCCATATGAACTATAAAGAGTGGAAATTACATCTTATTCTCTTATTTTCTATGTTTGCACTCATCCATATATTTTGAAGGTTATATATGTAATTGATTACCAAAATAGTGATAGCTTTGAAGGGATTGAGTTGTGAATGCGAAATTGACCTGACCCTCCTATATGCTTTCTGGTATGCTTTTAGTCCCTTATTCTGTGCATTTACTTGTTTAATGTGAAATTCCATGTGAAATTAAGTCTAATTGTGTGAATCATATGATTATAGATTATATCTGTCACTTATGAGAAATATCTGTTACAATTGAGATGTTAAGATCAGTAATTGAAAGCCTTAGAAGCTTGATAATTTGAAATTGACCTCATACATGCGATCAACATGATTTTTAGTTTAAAATATGCATTTTTGTGAAAATCTGGTTCGGAATGATTAAACTGATTAAGTTTTGTTTTTAGTCAACTCTTATATATCTTCTCAAACTTTAACTTGATAAGTTTATCTAATAAACTTAAATATCTCTTGTGAGAGAGAGAGAGAGAGAGGAAGAACAAAGAGGAGTGGGCATCAACAAGGAAGGAAGTTGGGAAATTGTGGAGAATTCTAGAGATTAAAACTCAAGGTAAGTTCAATCCACTATGTATAACCTCCCTCTTGGACTTGAGTCGGAATTTCTTAACCTTCATGCAAGTTAGGGTTTATAGTTGAGCTCAAGAGTATGTTAATTGAGTCAATTGAAAGATGTTCTTGCCATAGTGTTGTTTTGAAGTCCATATGAACTATAAAGAGTGGAAATTACATCTTATTCTCTTATTTTCTATGTTTGCACTCATCCATATATTTTGAAGGTTATACATGCAGTTGATTACCAAAATAGTGATAGCTTTGAAGGGATTGAGTTGTGAATGTGAAATTGACTCGACCCTCCTATATGCTTTCTGGTATGCTTTTAGTTCCTTATTGTGTGCTTTTACTTGTTTAATGTGAAATTCCATGTGAAATTAAGTCTAATTGTGTGAATCATATGATTATAGATTATATCTGTCGCTATGAGAAATATTTGTTACAATTGAGATTTTAAGATCAGTAATTGAAAGCCTTAGAAGGTTGATAATCCGAAATTGACCTCATACATGCGATCAACATGATTTTTAGTTTAAAATATGCATTTTTGTGAAAATCTGGTTCGGATTGATTAAACTGATTAAGTTTTGTTTTTAGTCAACTCTTATATATCTTCTCAAACTTTAACTTGATAAGTTTATCTAATAAACTTAAATATCTCTTGTGAGAGAGAGAGAGAGAGAGAGAGAGAGGAAGAACAAAGTGGAGTGGACATCAACAAAGGAAGGAAGTGGGGAAATCGTGGAGAATTCTAGAGATTAAAACTCAAGGTAAGTTCAATCCACTATGTATAACCTCCCTCTTGGACTTGAGTAGGAATTTCTTAACCTTCATGCAAGTTAGGGTTTATAGTTGAGCTCAAGAGTATGTTAATTGATTCAATGGAAAGTTGTTCTTGCCATAGGGTTGTTTTGAAGTCCATATGAACTATAAAGAGTGGAAGTTACATCTTATTCTCTTATTTTCTATGTTTGCACTCATCCATATATTTTGAAGGTTATATATGTAATTGATTACCAAAATAGTGATAGCTTTGAAGGGATTGAGTGGTTAATGCGAAATTGAAGTTGATTGCAACTTAATAAAACTTGTGATTCATGTTTTTGGTGATGTTGAGGCATTATAATGCATTAATTTTCCCTATTTTGTGCCTTATCATGCATTTACAAAGTTGTACAAATGTCTTGCTTAGGATTGCACAAACAGGGATAATGATCGCACGTGCGGGGGTCATGGCCGGACGTGCGGGAGGCACCACTGCACGTGCGGGGCTCACAACCGCACATGCGGAAAACATGAGAATTTGAAGTTTGGATTCTGAAAAATATGCATGTGCAGGGCGCACATGTGGCGAAGGGTCTTTGCATGTGTGGCCCATGAGGAAAAATATTGTGTGCTCCTTTTCTCCTGTTTGGCCCTCTGGAATCACTAAAATATGTGTTTGAAGGTTTAAAATGTTCATAAATTGAATGGAAGTTAAACGAATCAAATGCTAATTAAAAGAAAAAGGGACTAATGAATGAATTGCATGTGTGTGTAGGTTCCATCCCAGAAGGGACTATCGCTCCGCTACAGCACTGTGAGCAATAGTACTGTAGTAATATGTTTCATTACCGTTAATGGTTATTATTATCGTTCAGTCATTCGTACGTTAATTATGTTGGCTTGTGATGAACAATTGGAAAACCTATGTACATTATTGAACATTGATATCCTCATGAACTTGGGATTATTCTACTTTGCAACAGATGGGCCCGAGGCCGTTCAATTATAAGCCACCGAGTGTGGATAAATCTGAAAAAGAGGAAGGTGAGGGCATGCTAATGTCCCACCGACCATAATGTGATTTGAATTAATTATGAATCATGGCCTATGGCCGAGGGAGGTGGTGTACATGTCGATGTACCACTCACCATCCAATGTTCTGATAACTGCTCTGTTATGTGGACCCGAGGCTGTTCTGTATGATATGTTGGGCCTAAGGCCGTTTTGTATAAAGATTGGGCCCAAGGCCGTTTTGGAAATATTTACAGAACATGATCAACCATGTGACCTATACACTTGTTTACATTGTGATTCAAGTTCATTCATTTAAATTCACTACATTATATTATTCAATGAGCCTTGCTTGCTCCTTGTTAATGTGGTGGAAACTTCATTAACTTCACAAAAAGCTTTGGCCTCTCTTGACTCTGTTTTTTGGAACGAGGCTGTAAATGATGAGATAGAATCATTATTATCCAATAAAACTTGGGTATTAGTAGATTTACCACCAGATTGTAAAACTATTGACTGTAAATGGGTTTTGAGAAAAAAACTTAAACCGGATGGAACTATCGATAAATATAAAGCAAGCTTGTTGCAAAAGGTTTTAAACAACAAGCAGATCTTGACTTTTTTGATACATTTTCTCCGGTTACTAGAGTTACATCCATTAGATTATTAATTGCAGTGGCTGCAATTCATGATCTAAAAATTCATCAAATGGATATTAAAACAGCTTTTTTAAATGGAGACCTGGGTGAAGAAATCTATATGGATCAACTTGAGGGTTTTGTGGAACCCGGTCAAGAAAGCAAAGTGTGCAAGCTAGTTAAATCCTTATATGGCTTAAAACAGGCCCCTAAATAGTGGCATGAGAAATTTGATTCCTGCATGATTGAGAATGGCTATAAAATGAATGAATGTGATAAATGCATTTACTATAAATTTGAAGAGAATTCACATGTCATCATTAGCCTCTATGTAGATGATCTACTTATATTTGGCTCTAATTTGCATATCATCGTGAAAACTAAAAATATGCTTAGTAACCATTTTGATATGAAAGATCTTGGTGAGGCTAATTATATTTTGGGAATGAAAATTACCAAAACCTGTGATGGTATATTTCTTGATCAGTCGCATTATGTTGAGAAAATTTTGAGAAAATATAATTTTTATAACTGCAAGCATGTTCTTACCCCTTTTGATCCTCATGTGCGTTTATTTCCTGTTGAAAATGATGAGAATGTAATTAATCAAAAGGAATATGCTAGTATGATTGGTAGCTTGCGTTATGCGACTGACTGTACCAGACCTGACATTGCCTATGCAGTTGGAGTACTTAGCAGGTTTACTAGCAAGCCTGGGAATGATCACTGGCTAGCCATTGAGCGTATTATGAAATATTTATCTGGTACCATAAAATATGGCTTGTTTTATAATAAGTATCCTGCAATACTTGAAGGTTACAGTGATGTCGATTGGAATACCTTGAAACCCATGACTCGTGCCAAAGGCCACGTATCCGTCATCACCAAGATTGTCTCGGTTCGGGAACTTAGGTACGAGAGGGGAAGGTCATGAATTAAGCACCCCCGCTCGCCCAGTCAAAGATCAGCCTCTACTAATCATGATATGATTTTTTATCAACATTATATGCTCTTGTTCCGGTTATTAATCTAGCATTTACTATGTGATATACGCACACAAGTATAAAATAGTTTGCTCAAATTGGAACAATTTCAATTTAATGTTTGTTTTTCGAAAGGGGTTTGATTTGCCACTTGACAAAGTGGGCTTAAAACTCCACTTAGCAAAGTGGGCTTAAAACGTACATTCATTGAATCATTCCAATTCAAACAACAAGCCTTCATCCACAGGCACTCAAACAATTTATCACTTAAGCATTTAGGCTCATGGCAAGCATGCTAGTCATGGAAGTCACTCATACTCATGCAAATATGCTAAAGCTAATGAAAGCTTACCTAATACTCCAAGCTAAGATAAGACAAGAGAGTTAGACAAATATGCGTGATTCCTAATTATACAAGATGCGTAATGCAACACATGCGATAATGCAACTAAAATAGGCTCGGGTACTAATATGGCATTTGATTTACTCCAAAACATGTGATCTAGGCACGTATTCACTGAAGTATTGAAACAAAAATGCAATTTGAATGATGCGCCGAGCCTCGGTGCATGCAAGACAAATGAATGGATGCAAGCATAAAGTATTCTAATCAAAACATGATGTTCCTAATCTAACCATTGTAAGCTAGTAAATAAAAGGGAGAAAGACGTGGGGTTGGAAAACATACACATTATTACAACTTTGCACTCTCGCGAAGGGGAGGCCGAATGAACTAAGCTAACTAGCTAACTAAGCTAAGCTAATTAAGCTAATTATTACAAACTGAATAAATTAACTTACTATTACAACACTTGAATTAATTAACTAGTTAACTAACTAATTAAATACTTAAATAATTACAATGCAGGTCCAATTAATTATTAAACTAAACAACTAACTACTACGCCTCGGGAAACGAGGGATGTGCATGGGCATGCTCGGTTTCCACCCGAAAAGACCACCGTTTTGCTTCCGAATGCCTCTATTTGCACAGTTGAACACCAACACTGCTGCTCACTCTGCTCTGCCTTACCAACACTCTGTTGAGTTTTGTATCAGTGGCTGGCAAGCCACTGGTAAAGGTTGCCGACCACCAGCCGACCATGGATGGTGGTCTACTGGCCATGGAAAGTGGCCTGCCGGCCACTGATGCACAGGTTCATCTTACTACAACAGAAGAGAAACAGAGCATATACAGGGTATTTCAAGGGTTTGTTTGCACAACCTTCCCCTCTTTTTCATGAGAAAATCAAGGAGTAGCAAGCTTTGGTTCACAAACCATCAATGGATGCAATTTCATTGCATGATAGCTTGTGAAACCAAGTGTGCAAGGTCAATAAATGCAAAACAAGACATAAACCTCCTCTCTTTCATGAATGATCAAGGAAAGAAGTTAACCTTGGAAACTTGAATCATTTCATCACTAGCAAGTATGAAATGGTTCAAGCTTCCATGTGTTCAATTAACGTCCAATGGAACACAACCAAATATTATCTTGCTCACTTTTAGTTACTCATTTTAATTACCCTTCCATTCCTTAACCGATTAAGTCCATTGGTGAGTTGTCCTCTAAAATAGAAGGAAGTGTCAAACAAGAGGTAGTTTAAGACACGAGAGAGGTTTTTTTCCATTGATAATGAACCACAAAAAGAAGATTAAACAATTAAGCATGGACCTCAATCTCAAGATTAAACAATCCCAAGGTTGAAACAACCTTCAAAGCAAACAAAGAGTGAAGAAATGAGGGAGGTTGCAGAGATTATGCTTGCTGAAATTAAGTGAGAAAAACACTAAAACATGAAATCAACTCAAACAAGTAGTGTCTAAAGGCCTAAAACACCAAGCTTGTGAGGATACTTACACTAGAAGCATGCAAAACAAGACTCAAATGACTTAACCAACCCAAAATGGAGTTAAAACAATCCAAATCAATGGTTAAAACATGCTGGAATTAGCCTACAAAAGGTTAGAAAATTAAGCTACCGCATAAAGCTAACTAGGCTAGTGAACAAGACATAAGGAGGGGAGGCTAACCCCTCCAAATTTGGGCTTCAAAACATGATTTTGGCCACTGAAAAAGCTCTGAAAATCATTATTCAAAAGCCCCAAAAAAAAAAAAAATAGTTTGAAAGTGGGAAACAAATTTGGAAAGGCCTTGCAAACAAGGAATAAAGAAGGGTGAACCCTCCTCCTCCCAAACCTTAAATGGCCTAAAAGCACAAAAGCCCACAAAAACAGAGATTTTACAACCCAAAAAAAGCCCAAAATCAGTGGGAAAAAGATAGAAAAACAAGTATATAAAGTAAGGTAAAAAGGCAAGTGTTATACCTTTTGAAGCAAAGATCAATTCTAGACAACAATTCAAGCCAAAACCAACTTCAAGAGCCCCAAGAAGGCCTCAAGGAACCTCAGTCCAAAGGTGATCAACTATGATTAAAGAGGTGTAGGCAAAAGTGTAGTGTATGTAGGCTAATGTGCACAAATTTGCAAAAGAGAGAGAAAGATTTTTGTTCAAAAAATTTTCTAATCCTCAAAAATGGGGGAAGAGACCCCCTATATATAGAAAAACATGAAATCACTACAAGGAGATCCAGCCCTACACGTTGGTGAAGATGGATGCATCTGTGCAAACAACTAGCATAAAATATCTGCAAAAGCAGCTGGAGACCGACCGGCCATCAGCGGTGGCCGGTAAGCCACATCAGTGGCCGGCAACACCAAAGTGATGGCCAGCAGCCTCTAACAGTGGCCGACAGGCCACCAAAAGCTGCAGGCTTGAAAGACCAAGGCTTGGTCCAAAAATGAGGTAACAAAGGTGAAGGGTTTGAAAGGCTCAAAGTTATGGCATTCCGCTGAGGACTTCGAGCACTTGGTGAGAAAACACATTCATCATCGGGTGTGCATGCAAGGATGTCCAAGTTGTAAGGGCCGTCAAAAATGGGATGTCTACAGTTGTCCCTTTTTGACAAAACTCGGAGTCATGAAATGACGTGAGTGAATGTCAAAGTCCGAAGACGACCCATTTTGACAAGGCCATAAGACTTGGACAAACAATCAAGACAGAAATAAATGGTTGCGCCTTGTCTACATATCTCTTTGCAAGGAATCAAACCAGCGTAGTTTTGGGGCAAGATGCAAATGATATGCACAAGGCAACTTTGAAAGCTGGACTAACATGCTACACGAAACCGGCTATTTTGAAAACTTATGATCATACAAAATGATGCAATAAGCAATAACAAAATACGATCAACAAGATAACGAGATAATATATGAATAAGCAGCTTCAAGCTAAAACCAGCACATGTTCTAGGCAAAAAAAGGTAAAACACATACTCTAACCACGCTAAATCACGAGACAAGGGAAGAAAACACTACTTAGGGTTGCATTTCACATATCTTGAGAAACTGAGAATCGCTCAAAGTCGCGTTGCACGCAACTTGAGAAACAAGAAAACTGCTCGGGGTCGTGTTTCACGCTTCCCAAGATACAAAAGCCACTCATGGCTATGTTTCACATGTCTCGAGATAAAACCCGCCCAGGGCCGCATTTCACACGTCCTTGAGAAACAAAAGCCACTCGGGGCCGTGTTTCACACGTCTAGAGGCAAAACCTACCTAGGGCTGCATTTCACACATCCTGAGAAGAAAAAACCACTCGGGGCCATGTTTCACACGTCCCGAGGTAAAACCCGCCCATGGTTGTGTTTCATACGTCATGAGAAACAAAAGCCACTCGAGGCCGTGTTTCACACGACCCGAGGTAAAACCCGTCCAGGGCCGCGTTTCATAGGTCTTGAGAAACAAAAGCCACTCAAGCCGTGTTTCATACGTCTCGAGGTAAAATCCACCCAGGGCTGCGTTTCATGCTTCTTGAGAAACAAAAGCCACTTGGGGTTGTGTTTCACATGTCCCGGGGTAAAACTCGTCCTAAGAAATAAAAGCCACTCAGGGCCGTGTTTCACACGCCCCGAGGGAAAACCAGCCCAAGGCTGCATTTCACGCGTCCTAAGAAACAAAAGCCACTCTGGGCCGTGTTTCACACGTCCCGAGGTAAAACCACAGAGGGGGGTGTGATAGATGCACAAAGGTGAACGGCCTTTCTCCTACCGAGACATAAACTTTACCCGAAACTTCTTTGAATGAATAGTACATATAATATCATGTAAGAAAGAAACTTAACAAGTGCAACACAGTAAGAATGCATGTTCTATGCAAGACAAACAACCGAGATACAATGTTAATGAAGGCATGTTCTATGCAGAATATAAATGATGCAAGATACGCATGCAATGTGTGATGCATATTCTACGCAACAATACATATGAAATGCACATTCTATGCAACAAATATAGGAGGTGCATATTCTATGTGACGAATTTGTGAAGTGCATATTCCACACAACAAATAAAGAACGAAAGGAGAACGAAGGCAAAACGAATAAAAGCGACATTTGAGGGCACCTTCTGAGTTACCTCTTGGAGGAAATGCAACATGTTTAAAAAGGATACACCTCGTTCATGTTGACAAGTGACGAACATCGTACACCGAAAACACAGTTTTGAGCTTCCGCAAAGACAATCTGAACCCAATAATGAACCATCCCTACATTTCTTGGAAACCAAGGACACAAAACAGCATAAGGACTCCAAGGGAGGCCACCGGCCATAGGAGGAGGGTGCCGGCTATGGATGAACCTTGCCAACCACGGATAGGCCTTGCCAGCCCCATGTCGGCCACCGATGGCAGTTCGGGGCCTTTTTTGTCTTTTCACCACAAGTCTTTAAATATATAACTCAACACTTCATTTTCTCAAAACCCTAAAGTCAAAATTGCTCCCCTCTCTCTACGTGCTCCTTCTCTCTAAATTTGCGCATTCTACGCATTTTCTAACGCCCCACGCAAACTTTATTCGCTAAACCCTCTTAGCTCTCTTCACTTTGAACTGATTGAAATTTGATTTGGACCCTTCTTTCCTCATTTTCACCCTTCTAGGCTTGTTCTCCTCGAGTTTCTCTCGGGTTTGGTCAACTTTTCCTAAGCTTGACTTTTCCTCCCATTTTCTCTCTCCTAAGGTTGACTTTTCCAAAGTTTACCCTCTTTTCGGCATTTTTATTCACTTTGTCACCTACTTCACACCCATTTTCAGATGGTGGATGATTCACCACATGACAGGGCTCTTCCAGAGGTTACTCCCTTATTTCCACCCGTTCCTGAGGAAGTAGAGCCAACGGCTGACCTTGGCACCAACCTTGAGGCAGAGTTCGAGCCTGAGGCCAAGCCAGAGTCGCTCCTGCTGAGGGTACAACCTTTTGATCCAAAGAGATACCATCCCTAGACATATATCTTGCCTTTCGGAGGCATCATACGCTTCACTGAGTTTGCTTGCAGTGCACCGGAGGACCTCCTGCTGAGGGAGTCGGCTTATCATCTGTCAGCCATCGCCGTTAAGGTATAAACTCTGTTTTTATGCATTTTTTCCTTTCTTTACTTGTAATTCTTGCACTATGATCATTGCTTGATCTGACTGTACTTTCATCACTATCTTATCTGATTCATCTGTTCTTTGCCACAAGGAGAGGCCCATGCCTTCTGAGGCTACGGAGCCACTATTGCGCGAGACTGGTATGACAAGCTCCTCGCATGAGGTCGCAACATCATAGACGAGATAGGCTTCGGCCTATTCTGCTCTAGCCTGACGAGGGTCATCGCTAGCCATCCTCTTCTGGGAGCACTTATGGAGAGGTGATGGGACACCACCAACTTTTTCCACTTCTCCACTGCCAAGGAGATAACGATGACTCCCCACAACTTTGCCATGATCACCGGCTTAGGAGTAGGGGGCGATCCGATCCCTCTCGATATAGACATGGGAGAGTAGGAGGCGGCCTCGATTGAGCTACTGAGAACGCATCCACCTCTATACCGGACAAGCATGGTCAGATATACTTGGTTTGCCGAGCAGTTCAGAGGGATCAGGCCCGAGATGATAGAGGAGATAGAGCAGTACGCCAAGGGATTTTTGATGTTCATCTTTGGTACCACCTTATTTTTGAATAGGTAGAACACCATAGGCCTGTATTTGCTGAGCACCCTGGTGACCCTTCCTCGGGTTCGCTTCTATGACTAAGGTGGAGCTGACCTCGCCACCTTATATGGCTACATAAGCTCGACCTCCCGTCTCAGAGGAGACTTGATCGGAGGCTACTAGCGAGATTGGGAGGTACGCATCTCAATTCCCTCTTAGCACTTTACATTTTCTTCTTTACAGTTTCTGTATTACATCTGTTCAACACATATGCTTTCTGCTTTGCACTTTCTTTTTTTATTCATACATTGTACTTTCTGCTTTGTACTAGCTGTATCTGTTCATACTATACAGATCACATATCACTGCATTTTCTTCACAGCTATGGGTCTATGGATATTTTCTGACTCTAGCTCCAGAGCCCATAGAGGAGCTCCTATTGGTAGTCCCCTACTCACGGAGATATGACAGTCGGCTCCAGCGTAGGACCCGTGAGACCTTCACATTTTTTCGGCATTACTTCGACCCGGTGGCTATTCACGAGGTAACCCAAAACACAGTCATTTTTGCTTTAACACTTTTATGATTCACATTACAACTGACAATAATTAATCAACCGTACAACTTCTATTTGCAGATCATGTGGCAGCCATGGGCCATGATGCCAGCGAGGATTCAAGACTAGTATGCTGGGGCCTGGGTCATTTCTCGCTTTCACATCCTACTTGAGGGCCCAATTTGTCGAGCCTGGTTCCTGAGCAAGCAGTTCGTGCACCAGACTATAGGCCTACCTGACCTGATCGTCCCGATGGCGCCGTCAAAGTCCATGCGATCAGCAGACAGCCTATCCATTGATGAGGTCACTCAATTTATGGTGGGCTTGGAAGTTGACTACTTCCGAGCAGAGGGTGACTATGCGACCTTCATGCAGACACATTTGATGCCACCTCTGACTGGTGCTCGTAGAAGTGAGGAGACGAGAGCTCCTCTTGCGAGAGAGATGCCTAGAGTGACCAGAGCAACCAGGGCTCATGCTAGAGGGGCTTCTCGGGCGAGGCAGAGGACCGGTTGGCCAGAGTTTCCGACCACGTTGACATGCTGGTGGCATACTGGAGATGCTTACCAGGTTCTGATTGAACCTGCAGCGATTGGTCACGAGCTTGTCGAGGTTCGAGACCCGACTCAGGTATGGACCATTCTTTACGTTTGCACCCCACATTTAATTTCAGATATGTTCATTGTAGATACTGATCACCCAAATGTATTTACAGGCCTCCATAGAGTACACGGGGAGGGCTCTCGAGTTGATAGCCTCCCTAATGGGCATGGTACAGAGGAGAGAGGCGCCGTTCAGTCTCTATGGTATCTAGGTAATTTTCTTTAGTTTACGCTTCATGCTATCAAGTTTCCAGTACACTAGCCTTTTAACGGTGGTCTATTCCAAACTACACTGAACTGATATAGTGCATCTGATACACTGCATTCACATATTACATTCATACTGTACTCATACTGTATCTGATTTTTGCGTACATTCATTCTGTACATCATGCTGGTATCTGATATACACGTTGTAACTGATATGTTGACAACTATCTTTTCCAGATTCCAGCTGTACCGGCGGCACCAACGGCGGCACTAGCACCAGCACCAGCACTAGCAGTACCTCCTCCAGTAGCAGGGAGGAGAGGTAGAGGTAGAAGTGCTCGAGGCCAGAGCAATCCTCTAAAGCCTATCTTGCGCAATGCTGATGTTAAGACCAGTGGCTCGGAGGAAGCAGTGAGTCAGCATCCCGAGTCATCCAAGAGTAGAGACAATGACGTCGGCTCAAGTTTCGAGAGTGGAGGCGATGATGCTGAGGAGGGTTCCGGGACAAACAGCGGAGACGATGTCGGTTCTGGTTCTAGCATAGAGTCTGCTTCAGGCAGCGGCACTGATGGAGATAGTGCCCCAGAGTCCTCTCCTCCAATGAAGAGAATGAAGAGGGCCTGTAGAGCATATGGCTACTGGCGCTGATTGTTTAGTACTTTTGCTTAGTTTCTTTTGTTGGTAGCATTAGCACATTGCATCGCTTCTGATAGGTTTTATTTGCTTTAAAAACTTGTACTCCTATTTTGTTAAAACATGATCGAAATAAAACCTTGTAGTTTTTGAAAAAAGTGTTGTATTTTGCATCATGAGCACCGTATTGTATGAAATGGACAACGAACCGAATTGGAAAACAAAACTGAACACTTGTATTGGCACAACGTTCTTAATTAGGTAATGAACTGACTAACAACCAAAATACAAAATGCAATATACAACTCGATAAACAAAACGACTCAAATATAGCTCAACATGCTTGCTAAAACCAAAAAGACTCAAAACAAGACTTTAAAACACTCGAAGATCAAAGCAAAACATATGCTTCCAACACTGCCCAACACACGGGTGGACAACAGGTCAGAGTGAGAGACTATCGACCACAAGTAGGGGTTGACGGCCACATGTTGACCATGAGGGGTGGCCTGCCAACCACCAATGCGGCCTGCCGGCTACCTACCGGCCATCAATATAAAGGACCTCCAGATTGTTGACACCTAGCTTCCACTCACTGCCTTATCTTCTACAAAAGGTTGAGCTTTGTAATTTCTTCATTTCAGCTGCAAATTCTTCACAAATGGAGCAATTTTTAACCGAAAAACTCTCGGATTGGATTGCAACTTTAGACTGCTTGAAAAAGGTAAACTTTCGGGTTTTGGCATAAATACACTTTTTTCATTGAGCCGTTCTTCACTTTGTTTTCCATTCTTTCATGCAGCGGCTAAATGTTGGAACCCAATTACACTTGTCTTTAGCTTCAGGGGACAAGAGATATGCCCGACAATCGAAGAATTTCAGGAGCTAACGGAATCCCAATGCGATGAGATAATTATACTTCAGCCTCGTTTCGGCTAAATCCAAGCTTTGGGACGGATGTGTGGGCTAACTCTACACGAGGCTCGATCTTTGGTTCACAATGGAGAGCTGGATGTTCCCAATCTGATTCATCAATTTTTTGATGTCGGTAACCGAGGCAACCTTCTTTGGCGGGGTTTTTGACAACACGCCCTTTACTTATGCATGCTGGCACATTTCCTTCTTTTCCCTAGTTTTCGCGGGTCTAGCATTCGGCTGATTGAAGTGGCCTAAGGTTTGAACGAAGGCAAGAGTTGTATTGGCTTGGTACTGGTCGAGACTTTAATGGGCTTAGACGCCTTCCATCGGCCAGAGACTATCAAATTCATAGGAAGCCCACTACTTGTTTAGGTATTGTTTCCCGTCCTTTCTCATACGCATTTCTCACATCTCTCGGCACTCATGCTCTATTTTTCTCTTAAAGCCTTTTTCTCACTTTTTTCTCAACATACATCTCTCTATTATATAATCTTTTTTTTTTTTTCATTCTTTCCCAAGTTTTGCTTATGGATAAGCTGAAGGTTATGGATTCTTGCCATGAGTAGTCAGCTCGAGGTTAATTCTTCCGCCACTGACTAGTGGATTTCCCAAATGAGAGATGGTGGTGCCATTGGATGTGCAATAGGTCTGCGGTTGACATTTCTTGGCGTTGCCTCCGGCTTAATCTGACCAAAATGAGCTACAGCATGACTCGGCAACCTGGCATTCAGCTGATCAGCCTTACACGCTGTGTATTCTACTTTTCATTCTGGTTCAGATGTTAGTTCGGGCATGACTAGACCCGCCTAGAGGAGGGGGTAGAGTACCCGGTTGCATTCCCCATCCGAGATTCATATTTGGCTAGGTACCTCACTGCTTGGAGGATAGGAGAACTTATGGCCCCTGTCCCTAGCTTCAGTTGCATCCTTTCTGGCAGGTGTTTGGCTTGGCTTGAGGATGAAGCACAAATCGGGCCTACTTTAGCTTCAGAAGCTTCCACAATCACGAAAGGGGGACGTAAGAGCACCTAGCTCATCTATGCCCTTAGTTTATTGCTTTGACCTTTCTTTTCAAGTTTTTTCGATGTAATAAAAGAAACTTTGATCTGTATCAGAGAGTTGAAGAACGTTTATGTTTGAAATCAATGAAATTAAAGTTGTGAGCACTGAAAATTTTCCTCCAAAAATGGTCTAAGTTGTAAAAGGTAGAATTTTGAACAAAATCAACTTTTATTTAAACTTTCCAAAACTATTTTCGAAAAGGATCACCACCTGACACACACGGAATCAATCATCGAGAGGTACAACCCCAAATCCAAAGATCACAAATTGCCCCTTGACTGAATAACATTGCTCAGCACTGTAACTAGTTCTCATAATAAAGATCACAACCGAACTCTCAGATAAAGAATAGACAAAGATAACCTGATCAAACACCTGGACTGGACAGTTGAGTTGGAGGTGTTTACGGCCGAGCTTCAGGATGAAGTTGCTTACGTATCCCAAAGATGGGAATCAGGCCTTACGTAGTTTGGTTTAGGTTCACTTGAGTATTAACACTCTCCTTTTGCGCTCTAACTTTTGCCAAGGCCGCCCTTTAGGGTTTTCAACCTTGTGAGCTCAGTTTTTCTTTATTTCTGATTTTTCATGCTCTAACTTTTGCCTAGGTCACCCTTCCGGGTTTTCGACCCAGTTAGCCTCTCGGGGGTAGTATTTCTTCAACTTGTCCATGTTGATCGGTTGGGAAAATTCTAGGCCATCCAGGTCCGTGAGAATGACAGCTCCACACGACCAGATAGTTTTGATGATATAAGGACCAGTCCAATTGGGTCTAAACTTGCCCCTTGGGTCATGGATGGGAGCTCGGTTGTCTTTTAGCACCAAATCCCCTTTTTTCACCAAATCCCCTTTTTTGAGATTCCAGGACTTAACCTTCTTGTTAAAATCCCTAGCAATCTAACGTTGATAGCCCTAAACATGGTACAATGCTTTCAACCTTCTCTCATCAAACAACATCAGTTCTTCGAACCTACTTTGTTGCCAGTCTGCCTCTACTATTTGGGACTCTGCCATAACTCACAGCGACAGAACTTCGATTTCGATTAGCAGAACAGCTTTCATCCCATAGACAAGAGAATAAGGAGTTGCCCCTATAGACGTCTGGACTGAAGTTCTGTAGCCCTAGAGTGCAAATGGCAATTTATCTGGCCAGTCCCGATAGGTCTCTGTAGACACCCCATTTTTGACCGTCCTCAAGACTTGGACGTTATCGTTTGAACACTCGATGATCATCTATGTTTGTGTTCATTTTGAGTACTCAGAGGTCTCGGTTGCGCGTCTTGCCTCAAGATCTATCAACTTGTTTGTTTTATGCTTGGTTGTGAACCAAACACTTGTGTTTTTGGCTTCTGAGGGAAGAGGGTGGCTTGTTGGCCATCCCCTCAACCCACCGGCCAGGTTTTGAAGCCACCGACCCCTTTTTATTGCCATCGGCCAAGTGTATTGGCCGATCGTCACTTTTGTTGGTCGGTCGGCCACCTTTGTTGGTCAATCGGCCATTTTTGCTGCCCGAACGTTGTTCATCTCCTTTATGCAGATATTTTATGCCAGCTGGATTAGATGGCATGCACATTTGCTCCTGTCCATACACGTGTATGGAGCGATTTGCTTCTTACTTAGCTTCTCTTAGAAGCTTTGCAAATTGAACCTCTATAAAGAGGGAGCTCCTCCTCCCTCCTCCAGGGTTCAAAAAAATTGTTCTTGAGAGGATAGATATAGTATTGTATCTATATTTCCTTGTTTAGTCTTGTTTGGTGCTCAAAAGTGTGTTATTGTCTTACTATTGTGCACAAACACACACTAGAACACCATCCTCTTGAAGCTGAGGTCCCTTGAGGTTGATTTTAGTTTTCTTGGGTTGGTTTAAACTCAAAAAACCTGCTGGAGCTTTGTTCCTGAAGAGGTTCTACAAGGGTGAGTTCCTTGCTTTAAATACCCATTTCTTGCTTAAGCTTTTAGCCTATCTTACATATTGTTTGAAGCTTCCACTATAACTGACAAAAGTTTTGATTTTGTGTGCTTTAGAACTTTGTTTAAGGTCATTTTGAGGTTTGGGGTTGTCCCCCTCCCCCCTACCTTTAAGGCCTTGTTAGGCCTTGTTTTAGTCCACCCATTTTGGCCATTGTTCTTAGCTTTGCATGAACAATGGCCAAAATAGGAGAGGGTCATCCCCTCTCCTTGTTGTCTTGAATGCTTGCATAAATGGCTTATGTAGGTAGCATGTGTGCTTAGCTTGTTTAGCTTCATTTCAGCATGTATTAGGCTTTGTTTGCCCATAATACACCTCTGTTTTGAGTTGCTTTGATGGCCTCTTACATGCTTCATAAACTTGCTTTGCACTCCCATGATTTGCCTTAACATGCACCATGTTGTAACATGTCTTTTTAGCATGATTTTGGCTCAACTTCATGAAGCTTCTAGCTTCGTTTTAACATGCTAAAGCTCTGATTTTGGTTGTTTTGGTCGTTCATGAATTGCTTTGTATAGCCACCATGTAATATAGCTTGTAGGCTTTGAGTATTGAATCCTTTGACATGCTTTACTGGGGCCATTTCAGTGGTTTGGCATCACTTATTATGTTATTTTAGTCCATATAGTATGCTCAAATACTTGCATTCATCACCTATTCCATGCTTTGGATAGTTTGTGTGCCATGCCTCATGAGTGTGTCATTGTGTATGCCATCATGATTAGGCCTTTGGGATGCCATCTAAGTGGGTTTTCAGGCTCATTCTAGCATGCCACAACTCTAATTTTGGTAGCTTAAATCATACCATGTTTGGTTGCCTTAGGTGTAGTGTAACACCTCTTTGGTGGCTTTGCATGCCTCATGTTTTGGGAGTTGTGTTCTAGCATGTTTTGGCCTCATTCCTCGCATGTTTTAGGCTCATTTGGACCTGCCTTTGGACTATTTTAAGTCCTATTGGCCCTTTGGGGATTGCTTTGCATAGCCATGGTTTGAACCCTTTGGTTAGCTTCAAGCTCTAAGCTTTCTTGCATGCTTTGCTTGCCTTGTTTGATTGGTTTGGCACCCTTCCTAACATGATTTCAGAGCTTAACATGTTTGTTACATGCCCATGTTTATCCTCTTTTAAGTATGCTTAAGAGTTGCTCTACTAGGCTTAAGAGTTAGGCCAATTGGCATGCATGTTTGTATGTGATTTTGTCCCTTATCCCTTAGCATATTGGCCACTAATTTGGACCTATTTGAGAGCTGTCCATATCGGTTTAAGTCCATCCTTTGCACGTTGTCGCATTCTTGCCTTGCATGTTGTTACATTCTTGGCCTTTTAACATGTTGTTACACGTTTAAGTGGTATTGCATTTGGCATGCATCTCTTGTTAAGTTGCTTAACATGTTGTCACAGGTTTGCTTCACATGTTGTTGCATGTTTGTCATTGGCATTGTTGTTACATGCCTTGCATGCTTATTTGTTTGTGTTGTACGCCTATTGCACATTGTTTGTTTGCATGCTCATGTCGAATTAGCTAGCTTGCATGTCTTGGTTGCATAACATTAAGCATGCATCCCTTGCCTCTAGATCAACCATGATAGAGGTTGGGGCCCCCTTATGTGTTTATATGCATTTCATTTGATATAAATTGCACACTTTGCTTCTTTGGCCATCATACATCGAGATGCGTGATTGGTGGCCCGAGGGTCGAAGACTACACTCCTTTGATTCTCAAACATGATAAGGAGGGTGGTTGTGCACACATTGCTTTGAAAATGTATTGCCATGCTCTGTTTGCCCTATGTTGTAGCAAAACAGGATTCTGCAGGAAGAGATGGTTGGTCGGCTATCTTCAGTGCTGATCGGCCATGAATTGTTGGCTGAGACCCATACTTTTGGTCGATGACCATCTTCCAATGGCCGGTGGTTTTTCCCTTTGGTCGATGACCTCCCTAAATGCTCAGAAGGTGGTTCAGAAGCATCCTAGGGACTTGTGAAGTCTTCAGAGGTGCAGAGCAGTGCAGACAGACGCAATATGTGGCATGGCGATGGATTTCCAAGCGGAGCCAAGCATGCATGCATTCGACCCTCTTCCCGAGGCTATTTTTACGGTCTTCATAGCTTAATTGATCTGCTTAATTAGTTAAGTGTTGTGTAATAATTAATTAGCTTGTTAGTTAGTTAATTATGTAATTTGTATTATTCTTTCGGTCCCTCCCTCGAGAGGGCGCAATTTTGTAATAAGCGTGCGTGTGTGTGTGTAGACACCCCATTTTTGACCGTCCTCAAGACTTGGATGTCACCGTTTGAACACTCGGTGATCATCCATGTTTGTGTTCATCCTGAGTTCTCGGAGGTCTCGGCCACGCATCTTGCCTCAAGACCACCCGACTTGCCTGTTTTATGTTTGGTTTTGCACCAAGCACCTGTTGTTTTGCTTCTGAGGGTAGAGGAAGGCTTGTTGGCCATCCCCACACCTCACCGGCCTTGGCTTGAGGCCACCGGCCCCGTTTTGTTGCTACCGGCCATTGGTGATGGCCAGTCGGCACTTTTTCTGGTCGGTCGACCATTGATTTGGTCAATTTGTCATTTTTGGCTGGTCAACCACTGTGCATCTGCTTTTGGCAGATATTTTATGCCAGTTGTGGTAGTTGGCATACACTTTGCACCCCTTCCATACACGTGTATGGAGGGATTTCACTCTTGCTTAGCTTGTTTTGTTAGCTTTGCAAGAGTTGGAATTCTATAAGAGGAGGGCTTCTCCTCCCTCCTCAAGGGTTCCAAAAAATTCCAGAGCTCTGAGATTAGGGTTAGGGTTTGTGTATCTAGCCGTCTCTATATCTCCCTCTCCTTTTGAGTTGTGTGTGTATAAGTGTGTGTTTGTTCTTACTTTTGTGCACAAACACCTACCATTACACTATACCTTGGTTGCTAAGGTGCCAAAGGGTTGTCCTTGAAGTTTTTGAGCTGGTTTTGACCTAAAGAAGGGGTTGGAGTGGTTTTTGTGAAAAAGGTCTTCAAGGGTAAGAACTTTACCCCTTTATTCTCCATTTTTTCTTAGGCTTTTAGCCATCCTTGTATTTATTTTTAATCTTAGTCTATAACTAATAAAAGTTCTGATTTTGAGTGCTTAAAATAGTTATTTAAGGTCACTTTGGTGTTTGGGGTTGTTTGATCCCTCTTAGGCCTTGTTTGGCCTCATTTTTTGTGCATTTTTGGTGAGCTCCGGGACCACCTTGTCTTGGCATTCCCACCACTGAAATCCAGAGGGATTTCAGTGGTGGGGATGGTGCTTTAAGGTCCTAAGAAGGAGAGGGCCATCCCCTCTCCTTGTTGTCTTCAATAATGGTCATTTTAGCCTCATGTGTGAGCACCTTGATTAAGTCCATGTTAGCCATGTCTTAGCTGATATTTAGTGTTATTTTACCATGATATAGCACTATTTTAAGTTGGTTTGGACACACCATGCATGCTTTGCATACTTGTCTTGTAATGCCATGAAATTGCCTTAACATGCTTTGTGCTTTGAGCCTTGTTTTTAGCATGATTTTGGCTTAGCTTTGTGAAGCTTTTATGCATGTTTTGATGTGCTTGAGGTCTGATTTTGGTTATTTGGGTCATCCATGACTTGCTTTGTGTAGCTACCATGCAAACTCCCTTGTAGGCCTTAAGTGCTGGCCCCTCTAGCATGCTCTCCTTGCATTATTTCAGTGGTTTGGCACCACTTATCATGTCATTTCAGTCCATATAGCATGCTTGTATACTTGCATTTATCGCTCCTTTGATGCTTCAAAAGGTCTGTGTTTTATGCTCCATGTTTGGACTTTTGTGTATGCCTTTAGATTTAGGCCATTTAGATGCCATCTAGGTGTGTCTTTGGTCTTGTTCAGACCTGCATTGGGACTGTTTTAGGTCCCGATGGCCCTTTGGGGCTTGCTTCATATAGCCTTCGTTTGAGTCTCGTGGCTAGTTTTCAAGTTTGGGCTTGGTTGCATGCTTTGACTGCTTTGTTTAGTTGGTTTGCCACCATCCTTAACATGATTTTCAGAGTTTATCATGCTTATCATTTGTCCATGTTCATCTCCTTTTAAGTGTGCTTAAAAGTCCCCTCTCTATGCTTAAGTCTTGAACCATGTATCTATGCATGTTTGTATGTACATTTGCCTTCATGTGCTTGGCATATTGGCCACTGTTTTGGGCTTATTTGAGAGCCGCCCAAATTAGTTTTAGTCCATCCTTCGCATGTTGTTGCATGCTCACCTTGCGTGTTGTTGCATGTTTGGCCTATCGCATGATGTTGCATGTTTGAATCACATTGCATTTGGCATGCATTCTTCCTTTTGTTTTGGTTGCTTAACATGTTACATGTCTTGCATGTTTGCATGTTTACATTGCATCTTGCATGCTTGTTAGCTTGCATCCTTGCTACTTGCTTGCATGTTTGCGTGTGTGTTCACATGCTCATGTTGCATACCTAGCTCACATGCCTAGGTTGCATTGCATTTGGCATGCATGCCTTGCCTCTTGAATTGATTATGATAGGGGTTTGCCTATTGTGTGTTTATGTGCATTACATTTGACATCAAAATGCATACTTGACTTTTTGGACCATCACGCATTGAAATGCGCGATTGGTGGTCCGAGGGTCGAGTACCATACTCCCCTGAGTCTTAAACATGATAGGGAGAGTGGTTGTGCAAACATTTGCTTTGAAATGCATTGCCATGTCTTGCCTGCCCTCTGATGCTGTCAAAACAGAGTTCTGCAGGAATGGATGGTCGACCGACCACATTGAGAGCCGATCGACCAACAATGGATGCCCGAGAGCTCAATAGATGGTCGATGACCATTTTACCACGGCCGATGGTGTTTCCTCTTGGCCGGTGACCTTCCACAGTGATCAGGGAGTGGTGTTGAAGCATCCTTGGGACTTGTGCAGTCTTCAGAGAGGCAGAGCAATGTAAACAGAGGCAGCTTGTGCATGGCGACGGATTTATGAGCAAAGTCAAGCATTCACGCATATGTTCCTCTCCCCAAGGCTGTTTATTGTTTTCTTAACTTAATTAATTTGTTAATTAGTTTAGTAATTTGTAATAATTAATTAGCTTGTTAGTTAGTTAATTTGTACTATTCTTTCGGACCCTCCGAGCGAGGGCGAATTTGTAATAAGTGTGCGTGTGTGTGTGAATGTCTTCCCACCCTACGTCTTTCTCCCTTTTACTTACCTACTTTTGATGGTTAGTATTAGGGCATATTTCAATTAGCATCCTTATGCTATGCATGCGTGCATTCATTCATTTGTATTGCATGCACCGGGCTCGGCGCATCATACTAATTGCATAGTATTTCAAATCTAACTTGAATACATGTTATCTGCTGCATTTCACATGCCATCTACAGATTAGCCGAGCCTATTCTAGTTGCATTTTGCCTGCGATGCATTAGCCATCTTAATATGGACTTGGATCATACATTTGATTACTAACATGTTCCTTGTTTTGGCTTGAAGTACTAGGTGAGTGTTTATGCTTTAGCATCTCGCATGAGTGTGAATGTTAACATGAAAGCATGCTTGCAATGAGGCTAACTGCTTAGTTGATTTACTGCCTAAATGTCTGTGGGTGAAGGTTGGATTGCTTGAGTTGGAACAACTCGTTGAAATCCACGTTTCAGCCTACTTGCGAGTAGCAAAATTCAAACAATCTTTCAAACGAGCGGATATGCAATGCTTTGTACCAAATTAGGCAATCTAGTCTATACTTTTGTGTTGTGCGCATCACATAATAAGATTAGCTAATTAACCGGAATAAGAGCACATAATGTTTTCAAAAATCGATATCATGGTTAGTAGAGGCCGATCTTTGATTGGGCGAGTGGGGGTGCTCATAGCTGACCTTCCCCAATCGTACCCAAGTTCCCGAGCCGAGGCAACTTTGGTGATAACGGACACGTGGCCTTAGACAACGAGTCAAGGTTTCCTAAATTCCCCCAAAAATAAAATATTTAGGTGGCGACTCTGTATCTGGCAAAGTAGTCCATGTTTGGCACTTCTTTACAAAAATCAGTTTTCCGAAACGATTTGTCGAATTTGGACTCTTTGGTGATTTATCAGTCTTGCATTGCACTTTGCGAGATTAGATACAGAACCGTGACATTGAGTCCGAACTGTAGTACGCCCAAATGAACAGAACGGGGGATTTCCCCCAGGACGTTCGGGGACATCTACAGTGTGATGCATGTCTTCCAACCCCACGTCTTTCTCCTTTTTACTTAACCGCTTATGATGGTTAGTTCTAGGGCATATTTCATTTAGCATCCTTATGCTATGCATGTTTGCATCCATTCATCTGTATTGCATGCACCGGGCTCGGCGCATCATACTAACTGCATTGTATTTCAATTCCAAGTTGAATACATGTATCGAATTGTCACATCTCATATGCCATTTTAGATTAGCCGAGCCTATTCTAGATGCATTTTGCATGCGATGCATCAGCCATTCTAACATGAACTAGGATCATGCATTGATTACTAACTTGTTCTTTGTTTTGGCTCGGAGTACACTGTGAGTGTTTATGCTTTAACATCATGCATGTGTGTCATTGATTGCCATGAAAGCATGCTTGCCATGAGGCTAACTTCTTAGTTGATATAAACTGCCTGAATGCCTGTGGGTAAAGGTTGGATTGCTCCAATTGGGACAGTTCATTGAAATCCGTATTTTAGCCTACTTACGTGTAGCAAACCTCAAATCATTTCCAAACAAACGGATATGCAATGCTTTGTTCCAAATTAGGCGATCTAGTCTATACTTGTTTTGCTGTGCGCATCACATAGTAATTCTAGCTAATTAACCGAAATAAGAACACATGTGTTTTCAAAAACTAGATATCATGTTTAGTACAGGCCGATCTTTGATAGGGCGAGCGGGGGTGCTCATAGCTGACCTTCCCCAATCGTACCCAAGTTCTCGAGCCGAGGCAACTTTGGTAATGACGGACACGTGGCCTTAGGCACGAGTCAGGGTTTCCTAAATTCTGCCAAAACAAAATATTTAGGTGGCGACTCTGTATCTGGCAAAGCAGTCCATGTTTGGCACTTCTTTCTTAAAAATCAGTTTTCCAAAATGATTTGTCAGATTTGGACTCTTTGGTGATTTATCAATCTCACATCGCACATTGTGAGATCAGATTAAGAACCATGACAATTTGAGTTCGAACTGTAGGACTGAGGCCCACGGGGTGCGTCTACAATCTCAACCATCTTCTGCAAAATATGCTTGATGTTCTTGTTGGTGGCCTCAACAGCTCCGTTGGTTTGCAGCCGGTATGTAGATGACTGATGGGAAGCCACATTGTATTTCTCTAGCAAGTCAATCACTTCTTTCTTGAAGTGGGAGCCATTATCTGATATAATCTCGTTTGGGACTCCGTATCGGCAAATGATATTGTTTTGGATGAACTTAGCCACATGCATTGCTTTCAACATTGCATAGGACTAAGCTTCCACCCACTTTGTGAAGAAATCAATTGTCACCAGAATGTATTCACGCCCATTCGACCCTTTTGGTGTAACTGCGTCGATGACGTCGATTCCCTAGACTGAGAAAGGCCATGGCGAAGTCATATTGTACAGCTTCGATGGCGGGATATTCATGCGATTGGCATGAATTTAGCATTTGTGGCATCGCTGAACAAAACTAATACAATCCTCCACCATGGTAGACAAGTAGTAACCTTGCCTGAGAATCTTCCGAGTTCACATTACTTTGTTCATGTGCGTTCCGCACTCTCCTCCATGGCTGGCCTCCATCAGGCGCCTTGATTCCTCTACTTCGACACCTAACTTGTGCATTCCCAAATGACCTCTCTTGCACAGTTTACCTTCACAAATGACAAATTGAACGACCATTTGCTGTATTGCCCTTTTGTCCTTGGCATTTGCCCCTGGTGGATAAACCTTATTTTCTAAGAAGTTCCAGATATCGTAGTACCAAGGGTTTTGATCTTGCGCTTCATCTATTGCGGCGATAGTCTCATAGGCTGGCATATATCTCTGCTCAATGATGATCAGACGCATCCAAACTCCCAGCAGGATGTCTATCATAGAAGATAAAGTTGATAAGGTGTCAGCGAACCTGTTGTTCTCTCTCAGTAGATGCGTGAAAGTCAATTTTTCAAACCTAAGAATCAGAACGTCCAGGGTCTCGTGATGGATTTTCATCTTTTCTTCTTTGACCTTCCAGCCTCCATTTTCTTGAGAAACAACTAGGTTTGAGTCCCCGACGACGTCCAACCATTTTGCCCCTAGTTCCAGGACGGTTTCCAAACCAGCGATACACGCTTCATGCTTTGCTTTGTTGTTAGAGACCTTGAACCAAAGCTTAAAGGCTAAAGGTATATGGGAGTCATCGAGTGCTATCAGCAACACATCTATCCTATAACCATATTGATTGGATGCTCCGTCAAAGTACATTGTCCAAGTCTCTTCCTTGACTTGTAAAATAGCTTCATTTGGAAACGAGTATTCTACCACTTTATTCCCTTCTACCGGGTGATCTGCCAGGAACTCCTGTACTGCTCTTCCCTTAACCGACTTGCGGGTATCATACTTAAGATCGAATTTGGAGAGAAAAAGAAACCAACGGGCTAGCCTACCTGTAAGCGCTGGTTTCTTAAAGAGATATTTGATGGGATCTAATCTCGAAACCAAAATTACGGAGTGAGCTAACAAGTAGTGCCTCAACTTCCTGGTAGCCCACACCAAGGCTACGCAATATTTCTCCAACGAGGTGTAGCGGGTCTCATAATCTAGCATTTTCTTACTCAAATAGTAGATGGCTTTCTCCACCCTATCCTCAGATTTTTGAGCAAGCACACATCCCATTGTGGCGTCCATTATTGATAGCTATAAAATCAAACGCTTCCCCGGCTTTGGCAACGACAACACATGTAGGTTCTGAAGGTACTGCTTAATCTGCTCAAAAGTGAATTGACATCGATCATCCTATCGGAATTTCTTTCCTTTCTTTAGGAGACCAAAAACTGGTTCACGAGTCAAGGTTAATTTAGAGATAAACCGTCTTATGAATTGCACTTTACCCAGAAAGCCTCGCACCTCCTTTTCAGTCCTTGGTGGTGGCATTTCTAGGATAGCCTTGATTTTGGAAGGATCTACCTCGATGCCCCTCTGTGTGATCAAGAAACCCAACATTTTCCCTACTGTCAAGCCAAAAGTACACTTCTGTGGATTCAACCTCAATCTGTATTCTCTAATCCGTTGAAAGAATTTCTTCAAGGCGAAGTAGTGGGCCTCTCTTTCTTTGGACTTGACAATCATGTCATCAACATACACCTCAACCTCTTTGTGGATCATATCATGCAGAATGGTGGTTGCAACCCTTTGATAGGTAGCCTCGGCATTCTTCAGCCCAAATGGTATCACCCTATAGCAGTAGGTTCCCCACGGCGTAGTGAAGGCGATTCTGTCTCTGTCTTCGGGTGCCATCCGAATCTGGTTATACCCAGAAAACCCATCCACGAAGGAAAACAATGCATCACCCACAGTGAAGTCCACTATGCGGTAGAGGAAAGTCATCCTTCGAACTGGCTTTGTTCAAATCTCTAAAGTCCACACACACCCGAATTCTATTATGTTTCTTCGGCACTAAGACGATGTTGGCCAACCAAATTGGATACTCAGATGCTAGCAAGAACCCTAAGTCAATCTGCTTGGTGACCTCTTCCTTAATATTCAGAGCCCAATCCGAGCATATTCTCTGTAGCTTCTGTTTGACGGGTCGGGCCTCGGGGTCGAGAGGGTTCCAATGCTATACAATCTCAGGATTGATTCCAGCATGTCTTCATAAGACCACGCGAAAACATCTTTGAAATCTTTTAATAAAGCAACTAAGCACTCGCGCTCCTCTGAAGACAACGTGGACCCGATCTAGACCAGATGTGAATCCTTCTCAGTACCCACATTAATAATAATGATTTCAACCGAAAGGGATTTTACAAACCTCTCATTTTCTTGATTAATCAAGTTTTTCAAAACCAGAGGAATTTCTTCCTCATCGTTTTCATTAACATTTTGAAAATCTTGGTCAATGCAATAAACAAGCGGCATAGAGAAATACTCAAAATCTGCAGTGGCATTCTTATTCATAAAGTCTAGCTCATCCAGCTCTTCAGTTACAACCGACTCAAAAGAAAAAGAAAAGGACGACCTAAACAAGACCTTCGCATCTGGGTTACCACACCTAGGAATACCGAACTTAGACGTAGAAGAACCGGAATCTGATTTCGACTCCATAGACTCTGTGGAATCAGATTCTAGCTCACTACCCGACTCTGAACTAGACAGGCAGCCCTCCTCTAGCTGCAATGAGAGATGGTGCCTCAAATGCATCCAAAATGCTGCTAGAAGGGTTCACACCCGGTTGGTCCCCAATCATGGAGATGGTAAGGTTATCTCCTAAGCTCTTTGAGTCGGCCGGAGAATCTAAAAGGAGACATGCTAGTGCTGCCCCTATTCCCAGCTCGTTGTTGTCTGAGTTGCTGTCCATGCTCTGTTCAGCTTCAGCAGTTGGTTTAGCCTTTTTCTCGGCATCCATGTCTTGCAACTGTAGGTCAGAGAAGATTTCAAAACCGGGGACACGTTGCTTCGCAGAATTCATCCAGGGCTTGGGAAAGCCATAAAATGGGAAGTCCTCTCCCTCCCAAACAAAGTGACCATTCAACGTTCCCTAGATCACCTTGTGATTAAGCTCATAGCGTTTCCTAGCCTACTTGGCTCTAGCTCTACCTGTCATTTCTTCTCTTTTCCTGGCCCAATCATCTTTGGTAGGTGTATAGCCAAGACCAAAGGCCTGTGGATTACGTGGCACATCGGCTAATGCTGTGACGCCTTTTCGGCCACTCCTTCCCAGTCTCATTCCTAGCACATGTTGGAGTTTGTCATGAAATAGACTGATTGGGTGCTGACATACATGCCCTCAATACCTAGCAAGATGGACTGCACTACTCGGGCCTCAGCTAGAGTAAACCCTGAAAAGAAAACATCCTCCTCACTATGGTCAATTTTCAATATAGGTGTAGTTACCTCTGGTGGAGGATGTATGGACGAATTCCCGAACACAATAGCCACTCCCTTCCCGTGAGGGTATTTTAGCATTTGATGGAGGGTTGAAGAGACTGCTTTTACCTAATGCAGCCAGGGCCTCTCTAGTAGTAGGTTGAAAGTGGCCAGCACATCCAGGACGTGAAACTCAATATCCTGTTGAGCTGGGCCCACTTGAACTCTGATCTATACCATGCCCATAACCTCTCTGTTAATATTATCGTACGCCCGAATCACTTGGGCTGTAGGCACAAAATTTGTTGGTTTCAAGGCGATGCCATAAGCTGTGCGAGAAGGAAAGATGTTGATAGCTGATCCGATGTCGACCAATACCACTAGCACACACTTTTCTCTGCACTCAACTGATTTATACAGAGGTTTGTTGTGTGCTGAGCCTTTTAGTGGGAGTTCCTTGTCCGAGAAGGTTAAAGTTGGCGCAGCGCCTCGTAGGAAAGCCAATCCCACAAGTTGTTCAGGAGTCATGTCTATGGACAACTTAGCCCTGTCCATCGCTGATAGTACAGCCTGTCGATGCACTCGAGAATCCATAAGCAGAGCCTTGATTAAAATATCGGCTTGAATTTTCTTTAGCTATTTCAGCACCGCCTCTTCTTCCAACTATTTTTCCTTTTGCTTTTCTACCTCTCTATCTTTTCCAGAGGCCTCGGCTTGGTTCAAGTGTGGAGGCTTGAAATACCGCTCACTTCTCGTCATGTGGTCAATCTTTTTAGTGTACCAAGTATTGTTTGGCAGGTCTTCACCCCAATCTTCATCGATATGAGCCAAAAGTAGATCGTCATCCTCCCACCATGTACCTCCGGCAGCCGACAAACAGTTATCCAGCTCCGTTCTGATCATTTCCTCATCACAAGTATCCCCGCAGGGAGTTGGGTAGTTCTAACTTTCTGGTTGTTTTCACCCCTTTCTTGTTCAAATTACTTCAGTGCAGTTTTTTGCTCTGTATCCACGATACTGACAATACCCAGTTCCTGAGCTAATTGTTCCACACCGGTATTCTCCGATAGTTTCCCCTTGTCTCTGGCCATTCCGGTCATTACAGCAATTCTTGCTCCGTATTCTTCTAGTTGCGTTTCAATTTCTTACTCTTTGTTAGGCTCGTCACTAAGCCATCCGGAGTTGTTTGTCGACCTATTCAGATCAAACCAGTCAATCTGCACGTCTCCTTAATCTTGCTCGTCAAAGAACTACAGATTGTCTAAGTCCTCTTTTAGATTCGCTAGATCATCCAATCCTTGACTTGGGCCATCCTCTCTAACCACATTGACCTGACCTCTACTACTGTAGGCAATACCACTTCTGGTTTAGCTTGATCGGTCGACACAATGTAACAGCACGAGTCATACACCTCCTTAGATAAGTCCACAGAGCTCTCAGGCAATGGACTGACATTTTCCTCCAAGGCCAACTTCCCTCCTTCTACCATTGTCACCACCACGGGTTTAGATTGAAGTATGGACGTGTCCATCGTGCACAAGTCTGTGCTTTCAGGAATGAACATAATCGGCCTGGGTAGGTGGGAAAGGGTAATATATACAATGGGTTCATAGGGGAAGGCAAGTGTATGGATTAGGTTTAGATTGTGAGGTGGGGAACTTGATTGTGGCCCGGGAGAGGATTAGTGGTCACATTTTGTTTTTGGGGTGATACGATCACCTTGTTATTGATGAGGTCTTGAATCTCATGATGTAACCTAAAGCATTGGTCGGTATTATGACCATGCTGCTAGTAAATGCACAGTACTTGGCTGGGTTATGTTTCGACGGGAGAGGGTCAGGCAGTGGGTGAGCCACTAACAGCTTGAGGTACCCTTTTTTTATCAACACCCTCAAGGCTTGGCATAAAGGCATGTAGAGTGGGGTGAAGGTCCTCTAGGATCAGGCCAGGTTGTTTGAAGTTTGCGGGGTTGTACTGGTGAAAGAATTGGCGATCTTGGTTGTGGTGGTGACAACACTAATATCAGATGGCCGCACAGCGTGCTTCCACTAGTGGTTGCATTGGAACTACGCACAAAAGGCCTCTTGGCCTGCTCCTTCTCATCAATTATCAACCTCCGTTTCATGGCGTCTTTGATCTAAACCCCTATGTCATGGAGCTTAGTGGATGTGAATAATGGTAAGATGATCATCTTCTGCAATAATTTCCCTTGCAGGTTGTGGACCACCATCCTGATTTGATCCTTCTCTGATGACCTAGTAGTCATCATCGAAGCCTTGGCCCTCCACCTCGTTACAAAGTCTGAAAAGCCCTCATTTGGCTCCCGTTGGGTTGCCTCAAGATCACAGGTTATGACCTCGATCTGTGTATTGTATGAGTATTGTACGATGAAGGCCTCAGCCATTTCCTCCCAACTCCGCTTTACTGAATCCTATAGCTTTGCATACCAGATAGCTTCTATTCCCGACAAGGTCCGGCCGAAAAATGACACCTTTTGAAGTCTAGTGAGGCCCATCGGCTGCAGGATATCGGAGAACAACCGTAGATGAACCATAGTATCTCCAGAGCCATCAAATCGATCTATGTGTGGCATTTTAAATCGGTCTGGCAAGGTTACTACAAAGTCAGTATATCCATCTTCAATGTTGAGGATAGAGTTAACACCCTGTGCCCATTTGAAAAGCTTCTCTAGCTTGTTGACCTTAAGCATAGTCGGGTCAACTTCAAATTCAAACGGAGGCTCGGTTTGGTACACTGGTGCCTTGGAGGCTTGTGGTGGGATAATGTAGATGCGCTCGAACGCCCCGAGGGGAGATCCCCCGTTCTGTTCATATTTGGACTCACTACAGTTCGGACTCAAATTGTCACGGTTCTTAATCTGAACCAAAGAGTCCAAATCCGACAAATCGTTTTGGAAAACTGATTTTTAGAAAAGAAGTGCCAAACATGGACTGCTTTGCCAGATACAGAGTTGCCACCTAAATATTTTAGTTTGGGAAATTTAGGAAACCCTGACTCGGTGCCAAAGGCCACGTGTCCGTCATCACCAAAGTTGTCTCGGCTCGGGAACTTGGGTACGATTGGGGAAGGTCAGCTATAAGCACCCCCTCTCGCCCGATCAAAGATCGGCCTCTACTAACCGTGATATCTTGTTTTGAAAACATTATGCATTCTTATTCCGGTTATTAGCCTAGATTTACTACGTGATGCACACAGCAAACAAGTATAGAATAAGTCGCCTAAATGGGAACAAAACATTTCATATTTGTTTGTTTGAAAATGGTTTGATGATGCTACCCGCAAGTAGGCTAAGACGTGGATTTTGCCACCCTCAAGTGGACTTAGAAAATATGATTTTGCCACTCCCAAGTGGGCTTAAAACTCGGATTCAATGCGTTGTTCCAATTTAAGTAACTCAACCTTCACCCACAGGCATTCAGGCAGTTATAACACGTAAGCACATAGCCTTATGGTAAGCATGCTATCATGGCAATACTCACACTCATGCAAGGACGCTAAAACATAAATGCTTACCGAGTACTCCAAGCCAAAACAGAAAATAGTTAGTAATCATATGCCTGATCCTAGTTCATGTTAAGATGGCTAATGCAACACATGCAAGATGCAGCTACAATAGGCTCGGCTAATCTATGGATGACATGTGAAATGCTACAACTAACACGTATTCAATTTGGAATTGAAATACAAATGCAGTTAGAATGATGCGCCGAGCCCGGTGCATGCAAAACGAATGAATGGAGGCAAACATGCTATCATACTGTATGCTAATTGAAACATGCCCTAGACTAACCATCGAAAGCTAGTAAATAAAAGGGAAGAAAGACGTGGGGGTTAGAAGACATGCACATACGCACCCGCACTTATTACAATCACGCCCTCGCTCGGAGGGACAAAAAGAATAATACAGTCCGAATAATGAATCAACTATCCTAACTAATTAATTATTACAAACCCTCTAATTAATTAACAAATTAATCACAAAAATAATTTAAATGTGAAGCTAAAGAGACTGCCGCAGCTCTGCCTCGGAATGCGTGAATGATGCATGCTTGACTCGCCCTGCTCGGAAACTCACTGCCATTGCGCTGTTGCCTCTGTTTACACTGCCCTGCTCCTCTGAAAATTTGCACAAGTCCCAATGATGCTTTTCTGAACACGGGGGAGCATCACCGACCAAGTGGGAACACCACCGGCCAAAGGGAATGGTCATCGACCATGGGTTGAGCCATCGGCTAATTGTATTTGGTTGGTCGGCACTCCAAGTAGCCGACCGGCTATTTCTTCCTGCAGAATCCTGCAGTTGACACCAGCAGAGGGCAGGCAGTGTATGGCATGGAATTTTCAAGCAAATGTGAGCATGGCCACACTCCCTATCATGCAATGGACTCAAGGGAGCATGACCCTCGATCTTCGGGCCATCAATTATGCATTTTGATGCATGATGGCCTAAGAGGCCAAGTTTGCTATATAATGTAAAATGTATGCACAAAAGAGATGAATGCCTTATGCCCTATCATGTTGGGGCCAAAGGCATTGGCGACCGAGGGTTGAGGCGTGTTTCGTCACTTTGAGTATGAACACACCTCACCTCTCATGCTTGGTTTGACACCCCAAACCAAGCAATGCAATGCATGCATACAAATATGGCTCAAAAATGCAACATGAGGCTAAGATGCAAAACATGCCAAATGCAATGCAATCCACCATGCAAGCATGCAATGTTCCAAACATGCAATGCTACAATGCAACCTATCATGTAATGCGAACATGGTATAATGCAAGCATGCAACTAGAGGCAACAAGTCAAGCATACAAGAATGGACTTAGACTGAAGTGGGAGGCCTCGGCCACACCCCAAAACAGTGGCCAGAGGTGGTGTAAATGGTGGACAAATGTTCATGCAAACATGCACATCAATGAGCCTAAGACTAAGGCATGAAAAGGAGCATTCTACCACCACTATCATGATCACACATGGCATGAATTAAACAACCAAAAACAGAGTTTCAATATGCAAAATGAGCCCCCAAAACCCACTGATATGGCAGCCCCAAAGACTTAAACACTTAAGCATGCACAATGCTCATTTCAAGGCACAACAAAACAACTCTTCAAGGCATGAAAGGGTTGATAAATGCAATAATACAAGCATGATTTATCGACTGAAATAGCATGAGAAATGACTCCAAATCACTGAAACAACCCAACTCAAGCATGCTCATGACTCACATCCTCAAGGCTCACAAGCCAAAATGCAAAGAGACTATACCAAACATGGCAAGTACGATCAAAATAGCACCCAACAGGCCTCAAGCATGGTAAGATATGGCTAAGAACTTCACAAAGTTAGGCCAAAACATGAGAGCATAGTAGGCTAAATGTATGATGCACTTCTAGGCCAAAGAGAGGAATACAAAGCAAGTACATTAAACATGAAAGGGGCAATTAATCCGACCAAAAAAAAAAGGCATAATATGACCCAACAACACCCAAAAACCTCTAAAATGAAGCCAAGAACAACTAATCATGCATGCTACCCTTATGAGCCAAAAATAATGACAAAAAAGAAACAAAGGGAGACGGGTGCCCCTCCCCTATGCAAGACCTCAAACCCCCTTCTTCACCACTGAAAATCCACTGGATTTTAGTGGTGAGAAGGCCAATACACCAAGGTAATCAAAGCTTGACAATGGAAGCACAAAAAGGGCCAAACAAGGCCTAAGAGGGGGAGGTCGACCCCCAACACCAAAACGACCCGAATGAAGTATCTTAAGCATGCAAATACTAGACTTTTTTCAGTTATACACAAAGTCTAAAACAGTAAGCAAGATAGGCTAAAGACTAGTGCAAGATTAGGGAATATAAAGTAAATAATGTTACCCTTGAAGAACACTCCAAGAACAGCAAGCTCAGCCCTCTTCTTCCGATCAACACCGACCCAAAACTTCAAGAACAAACCCTCAAGGCCTCCCAAGTCGAATTATGGTGTAATGCTATGTGTCTTAGTGCAAAACTAAGAAGAAAACACACCTTTTGGCTATTAAACACACACAAATGAAGAGAGAAAGGGAGATATAGAGAGAGAAGATGTATATCAGATATATATGTGTATAAGGTCTGGTTTTGCTGAACCAAAACAAAGGAGGAGGATGGGGCTCTTATATAAGTAAGGCAAGGTGTAAAGCTTACAAGAGAAGCTAAACAAGAAGGGTCAAAGGGGCCAAGTCTTCCAAGAGAAGCTATGCTAAGGGTGAAAGCTTCTTGAGGAAGCTATGACCAAGGGTCAAGCTTCCTCAAGAAGCTTGATCAAAGGGTGCAATCTTCTCTAGGAAGCTTGGACCCAAAAGGGTGAAAAGGTTCAAAACGGCCACACCCATGCATGGGGGGCAGGGTCCGTGCATCCCAGCTGGCACAGCTAGCATGCATTATGCCTGAAAAAGGCAAAAAGGTGGTACCGGCCAGTAAAAGAGACCATCGACTAAATAAATGGTCGGCTGGCCACACCAAATGTCGACCGGCCAATGGTATATTTCACGAATGGCCGGTAGCAAGAATACACGGCCGGTGGCCTCAAGCCAACACCAGTGGGTGTCAGGGGTAGCTAACAAGCTACTATTTACCCTCAGGTACAAAAGCAAACAAGTCCTTGGTGCAAAACCAAGCACAAGACAAGCAAGTCAAGAGATCCTGAGGCAAGGCGCATAGCCAAGACCTCCGGGAACTCAAAACAGACACGAACATGGATGATCACCTAGTGTTCAAACGGTGACGTCCAAGTCTTGAGGACGGTCAAAAATGGGGTGTCTACAGTTTCCCCTCTTTGACAGAACTCAAAAGTCATAACAATGACGGGAGTGAGTGTCAAAGCCCAGTGACGACCCATTTTTGACAAGGCCGAAGACTTAGACAAAGCATAAAAGCTACAGATAAAGATATGCGCCCGAAGGCGGGGGCAAAATGCAACTGACAATGCAAGAAGCTGAACATAACTTATGATCATGCAAAGAAAGCTGTAACAAAGCATAACATGCAACAGTTTTAAGCAATCAACACAAATCCAACTACATTACAATGCAGAAAGGATGTAAGAGAATCATGTAATTCTCACTACGTTTCACGCGGAGAATACAATACCTGTGCGGTTCGTCTGGTTGCACCAACTTCAAATGAATCGTACATACAATATCGTGCCTGAAAGAGAAAGAAAACTTAACAGGTACAATATCGTTAGCAATATGCACAACAACGTGCCTCGAAACAAGCATAACAATGCTATTAAGGCGTAAACACGTGTAAGGAAAGAACACATGACAACGTGCACAATGTGTGTGACGAGGAACTTGAACGCATGTAAGTAAAGCAATACGCGACAACGCATGCAATGTGTATAAAGGTACTTGAACACATGTAAGTAAAGCAATACGCGACAACACATGCAATGTGTATAAAAGGAACTTGAACACATGTAAGTAAAGCATAACGCGACAACGCAGGCAATGTGTATAGAAAGCAACTTGAACACATGTAAGTAAAGTATAACGCGACAACGCATGCAATGTGTATAGAAAGAAAGGTATGAACACATGTACGTAAAGTATACGCACAACGTATACAATGTGTATAGAAAGAAACTTGAACACATGTAAATAAAGCATAACGTGACAACGCATGCAATGTGCATAGAAAGCAAGGTATGAACACA